>NC_053163.1:130556120-130882370 GCF_016835505.1 Polypterus senegalus | reverse complement strand
TTGATAATCTTTATATGATTTACATTTCTGACTTTGACAGGTTAAATCTGCAAGATTAAGTAGATGTGATTTATTTGGATGTATTTAATGCACTCATTTTGCATTTTCTTCACTTGCTGAAACATGGGGCTAAATGTACCCAAGTAAAGTGCATTCAAATTCCGTCCTCGATTTTTTTGAATAAACCATATGCCTTATATTTATTTCACCCAAATTTGGTTACCACCTTGCATTCAGTCCTACCCGGATGGGCACTCGTTTCCTGCCTAAAAAGCAGACAGACGGATATAAAATAACAGTGTTTTGCTTGCATAGTCTCCATCACATTCACTAAAATAACTTCAAGTTCAGACACAAAGCACGAGAACATTCACGGAGTGTGGGCGAAGTGCTTCTAAAGAAATGCAGTTGCTTTAACGGTTGAGATGATAACCATTCAAAAGCAGCCACAAGTAAACTCATGGCTGCCCTAAAGATAAAACAATTAGGAAAAAATAAAATATTTTAATAAACAACACCAAATAAATTTAAAGTGACACCAAGGACTGAAAACACACTCTTAAAAATAACGGTGCCAAAGAGGTTTTTCAGAGTGAAGCCATAGGGTAGCTATTTTTTGTACCCAAAAGAACTAACTCCGTAACCATAACAGGTTCCATAAATAACCATGAATAGATATCAAAGCTGTGAAATGCCTGTGAGTTCAAAATTTTAAAAGGACTCTTGCTGCATGCAGGAACTCAGGCACAAGCCATGGTTCTACAAGGAACCACAGAACCCAGTAAAGTACCATTTTAGAACCATTATTTTTAAGTGTAGGCCCCTAATCCCCTGTGACAGCTGCAAAGGGAGGGCCAAACTGTCTTTCCATTAAAACAATTTGCCAACAGTTTACTAGATGAACAAGGCTGCAAACATCCCATCCCATCTCTCAGGTGCAAATAGGCTGCTCTAACATGCCAACATTATGATCCCATAGGAAAGACCAAATTGTTTTGCAGCATGAAACTTTTCTTCGGATTATCCAAGACTGGTGCTACTCCTGTGTGCAGCACTTATGGTCTCCCCATGTGTATGCGTGTGTATGCCCTGCAGCAGACTGGTCCATGATGCTTCCAGGAGAGGCGTGGGTACCCTGCAGCATTCTAGAAAATAACAAAATAAATATAGCATATATATATATATATATATTGAGAAGCGCTGGCGGGATCCAACAGGGCTGCACCCAACTCCAATTCCCATGGAGCCCTGCAGAAAACCGAGGCTCCGCTCCAACCCAGGGGAGTTGCCATCTAGCGTCCAGGAGGAGGTATTGCAAAGTCCATGGCTGCTTTCACCTAATTATAAAAATATTGCACAGTAACCAAATGAGACACTTAAGATGCGTAGCTTCTAACTATTTTATGGCACCTCTGATCAAGCACATGGGTCACACGACTTTGAGAGGCCGAATCTGTGGAGTGGATGGATTTTCAAATCTGACAAATGGCTCAATTCTTCACTTTGGTACAATAAAATACTTTGAAACACAACAACCATTTTTAATCTCTGTCAGTTTTTGTGTTCGTAAGAATTATGAATGGTTAGAAATCTCTTTGTTTTGTTTCGTCTGGAGCCTCCTGACTCACCGTTATGAGTAGACCCTCACATATGATATGTCATTTGCCGTGTCTTGAAGTCAAATTATACAAGACATCAAGTTTATTGGGGTGCCCCCCCCCCATTTTGACCCTTTTGACCAGAAAGACCCTAATTTTAGACATTTTTTTGACCAGGAAGTTACCTCCTTACGATAAAAGTTCTGGATATAGATGGATGAATAATATAATATAATATAATATAATATAATATAATATAATATAATATAATATAATATAATATAATATAATATAATATAATATATGAATTAAAATGATAAAAGAACATGTAGGAATATAATATAAAATGGTATGACTTGATATGAGGGCGGCAAGAGTGGCGCTGCTGCCTTGTAGTTAGGAGACCCAGGTTCACTTCCCGGGTCCTCCCTGCGTGGAGTTTGCATGTCTTCCCTGTGTCTGTGTGGGTTTTCTCCCACAGTCCAAAATCATGCAGGTTAGGTGGATTGGCGATCCTAAATTGTGCTTGGTGTGGGGGTGTGTGTGCCCTGCAGTGGGCTAGTGCCCTGCCCAGAGTTTGGTCCTGCCTTATTCCCTGTGTAGGCCGGGATTGGCTTCAGCAGACCCCAGTGACCCTGTAGTTAGGATAAAGCGAGGTGGATGGATGATAAAAGAGTAAACCAACAGGTGTCTTCAGCAAAGGACTCAAAGTTGTGCATGACACATCAACCGACCCTGAGGGTTGACCCCCCCCTAATGGGATACCAGGGGTCAAAGTTACTCCTTTTCACAAAACTTCAAAAAAACAAAACAAAAAAAAAAAAGTTGTTTTATAGTATTTTTCGAAGTTGCTCATCACAATTATGACCTAACCCTCTAAGAGCCACACCCAGAAGGTTAACAATTACATTTCAAACATAAGCATGTGAGGTTTTATTTTAGATTATTTCAAGGTCAGTGATTATAAATATGACGTTATTTTTGATCCTGACACAGGGAGAACATACGAACTCCACGCAGGGAGGACCCAGGGTCTCCTAACTCCGAGGCAGCAGCGCTACCACTGCGCCACCGTGCCGCCCTGTGAAAAGACCATCGGGGATTAATAACGTAAACCTAATCTGACACAACTATTCTGGTTTATTATATACTTCTGCCTCAAGAAGTAAATTATTATATTTCTTACGAAAGCACCGAATTTAAGCGTCTTACGCTTACGTTTTAACAGTTAGGACGTTGGATTTTTCTTGTCCTCATTGTCTTCGCCGCTACGCAGCTGTTAAGAAAACGGCGCTATGCAGTAATGAGAGTAACGGACAAATGAATGGCGCTTTATAACGGTGCGTTGACCTGTTTGCATGGTGACATTACTCAGCAGATATATTTGGGCCTTTATACAAGAAAAGACTATCGACAGATATTACTTGACGGGCGGTTTGTTATCCTTAAGTAGGACTAAAATTCGGGCACTCCGTGCTGCCGAGCTGTGCACAATAAGGCGCCTCTTAACTCGTAATATTTATGGAAACCCGGTGTGCTACCAGTAATGACAGAGGCGCTGCTGCTCGCTCCACGATAACGCCGACAGCGTGCCTACGGGACACCCGACCCCCTTCTGAGCGCAGAGCTGTTCCACTTCTCTTTCACCTTCAGTGCCAAAGGAGATCAGCAGAGGGCGCCAAAGGCCGACCCGCTGACGCCACAAAGCTTCTGACTTCCCGCTCTGACTGCGGGGACGTGCGCAGCGAAGGAGACGCGACGCCAGCTGTCAGCTAAAGGACGCCGGCATTTGAAGTCTGCTCTTCTAACGGCCCAGGCAGGAGTTTTTCCGAGGTTTGTGAAAAGTTATGAAATAAAATATACGTTTAAAACGATGGGAAATATAATGCAAGGGTTTTCCTGAGTGAATTACATTAAAGTACTTTTAAATGAAAGGGAAGGGTCTCCTGACTGTGAGATGCTGCTTTTTTTTTTGAGATGTCACGCTTATTTTAAGCCAAGTGCTGTATGACTCCCACATTTCGATATACATTCTAAATTGATATGTGTAAATGTGAGTGGGCCCTGTAATGCTGCCTTGTACTCAGTGACACTGGAATAGCAAATGACCCTGAATTAGATTGAGAAGATTTCTACTCCACATCCCAAAGACATTGTGTTGGCTTGGTCTGTAATTTGGCCTGCTATTTACTTTCTTTCTTTCTTTTGGTACATTGCATTAATCCCTGAGGGGAAATTGTCTTTTCCTTTGACATTTGTGGGTTAGAGTGCAGGATCAGCCATTGTACAGCACCCCTGGAGCAATTTTCAGGTTCAAGGGCCCAATGGAATAGAATCCCTTCTGGCATCAACAGGTTTTGAACAGGCAAAATTTCAGATATCAGCTCAGATCCTTAGCTTCAGAGTCACTACTCCCCCATGATCCCTCAAAAACTACCATACCATTCAGGGTTTGTTCTGCGTTTGCCGGCAAAGCTACAGCAGGGATGTGGTCAGAGGGGTGGCTACAATGGCTGAATCCCCTGCCCTGTTACGTTCTTTGCCCCAAAAGTGATCTTTTCTCCAATTTGGAGTGTGTGTCACCTTTTTTCATTGTAAGAAGTTGAGAATAAGCATCAATATGGAAGGTGCCTTGGTAGAGCTCTATATTATTCTTCTTTCCCTTTTTGTCTTCTTTAATGTGTAGCCTTTGTCAGAATTCCTCAGATCCCATAGGCTTACCACTGTTTATAAGGTATTGTACTTTATAAGTTCTCCTCAACTTCCCTTCTACATCTATAACATCAGGAAATTACTTAGAGTAAAATGACAAGCAGGTGTTAACATAAATAATGTATTATTGATAATAGTCAACATTTTATGGCTTCCTTCAGGACAGGTCGCATGCCTGTCTCAATATGGCTACCGAGTTGGTCTTCTTTTCAGTTCATGGTGTGTGAGATGCTCCTTCATCATGATGGTAAGAGACATAGGGAGGGGTCAAGCAACCAAATTTATAAATTCTTTGTCCAAATTCTTACACCAATAGGGTGTCATGTTAAAGAATGGCCTCTTATTCAAACCAATCCCAAAAAGCCATACCTCAGACCACTGGGGGCACACAATACGTTTCACACCTGCCCCCAGTACCATTTGTTAAGGTGATGCTTGCCAGCTAGGTAGTCTGGCTTTCCTGTGGGGGCTGATTGAGAGAGTCCTGTAGAGAAAAGTTAAAATTACAAGGACTCAGTCCTGAAGACTGGAGGGTGGGGGTCTTGAACCATTGCTGTTCTTAGCAATGATATAACACTAATATTACATTGCTACGTTAAAAAATAAAGACATACAAAATAGTTATCAACTTGTATACAAAATTTCACACCACAGCAGTAGGGTACTGCTTACTATTCCATCTAGAAATAAACTATTGTCTATGATAATTACTGCTATTAGGTCAACATAAAGGTGCGATAAATATTTGTGTGCTGGTCACTTTGTTTTTGTATACTGTCAGATGTGTATGGTACCTATAATATGTATGCACAAGCCACATACCATCCCCGATATTAGAGACTTATCAGATAACTGTTTTTCAAAGTGCAAAGCATTTTCTGCCTACAAAAAGAGTTTATCAACAATGCAGGCTCAGTCCGCAAGTGCAGGTAAAAGTATTATCTTTCAACCATGGTCATAAAGTTGGAGAAACTATAGTAGTGGAAGGCATAACCTTTACACATTAAAAAAAAATGCTACAAAGGACTTATTTATCTACCACACCTGTTTAAAATACATGCAAGTCAAGTTCTCATGAGTGTGTGACAGGAGCTCCTTTCAGGTTAGTGAGACTGAGGCTCAATGGTACTTTGACCGAAAAATGGAAAATGGTGTAGGAGCTGGTAAAAGCATCTACCTGCCATTTCACAGAACTCAGGGTAAAAATATTAATGATATGTCTAGCAAAAAGGTATGTTTGCTTTTTTTTTGTTTTTATTACAGAAAGATCTTAACATGCATAATATATATATGATCATTTTGCATGGTTCTAGATCATACTGTAACAATCCATCCATCTTCCTCACCCACTTATCTGGAGCAGGGTCACAGGGCAGTTAGCAGGCCCCAGGCAGCTGACAGAGTTTGGGCCCCTTTCGTGTTTCAAATATGTGCGCATATTTTAAAGGGCGGGCCCCTGACAAGTGTCATGGTTGTCCCCCCCCTAGATGCGGGCCTGCAGTTAGAGCCTATGCCAGCAACCATTGGGTTCAAGGCAGGCCTAACACCTGGACAGGGTGCCAGTCCATCGTTAGGGCCAATTTAGTAATGCCAGTTCATTTAACCTGCATGTCTTTACACTGTGGGGTGGGGAGGGGGGCAACCTGAGCACCAGAGGGACACTGGGAGAACATTCAAACTCCACACAGGCTACACCTGCCTGCTGAAAGTATAATGCACAAAGAATAAATAAATACATAAATAAATAAATAAATAAATAAATAAATAAATAAATAGTGGTCATAAATGTTACCACTTGATCAGTTCTGGTGACAAAATCTTTCATTTCATGTGGTGTGACATGAACTCTTGCTGCTAAGATCCAGCTTGTATGTAGATAGAAATCGTTCTATGTGGCCTTTCGTCTTGCTAAGTTGTGTCATATGAAGAAAATGAAGTATATGTGTGGTAGAGGTCTGTCTTTTCTGAAAATCTGACATAATGTTCAAACGTTTATGCCAAATGTGTAAATATTATAATAGCCCTAAACTTACACCCAAATTTCCAGTGGAATCAAAAGTACAGAAATTACCATGCACACTCATTTGTGTCCAAGGTCAAAATGTCACTAATTCTGTCCAGTAATGCGCCGCCATGTCTACCCTTTGTGAGTCACTGCCCACCAAAATGTTTGTGCCGGTCACTGCACAGCTGGGATAGGCACGGGTCCTCTGTCACCTAAATTGGACTACAAGTGTTTAGAATTGAATAGTTTGATTGATAGTAACAAATACAGGCAGGTCTTCATTTGAAAATGTCAGTGCCATTTACAAAGTACATGGGGTAAGTAACATATAAAAAAATAATTTTTGATGGAGTATTCCTTTGAGACGTTTTGTTACAACTTTTGAAGTAAGCTTATTATCTTTGTCCTGCTAGAAGACAAATTTATGACCACGTTTTAATGTCTTGAGAGGTTGCTTCAGAATTTCTAGATAATTCTCCTTCGTCAAGATCCCATTTTATTTTCTGAAGTGCCCCAGTCTCTTTACCAGCCAAACACCCACACAATATGATGCTGCCACCCGCGTGCTGCCCTGTTGGAAGAGTGTTCTTTGGCTTAAAAGCCTCACCATTCTTCCTCCATACATAACAATAATGATTATGTCCAAATAGTTCAATTTTTGTTTCATCTGACCATAAAACACTCCTCGAAAAGGACCAGACTTTTTCCTGGCGATCACCTGCAAACGTTTGCTGTCTTTTCTATGTCTGTCTTGAAGTAAAGGATTTCCTTCTTGTGCAGCAGCTTCTTGGCCCATTGTTGTGAAGGACTGTCTTAATGGTGGATGTAGATATTTTGGTACCTGATGTCTCCAGCTCCTCTGCCATTTCCTTTATGTTGTTTGTTTTTTCATCCTTCTAAGCCATTTGTGCATCCTTCCTGAACAATACAATATCTTTTCTCTGAGATCTTGGTTGAGTTGCCTGGAGTTTCCTGTGGTGTTAAAGGCAAATTGGCATTGGCTGTAAAGGTATGCCCTTAAATACAGCCACGGGTGCACTCCTAATTAGCTCAGTGAAAAGAGTTTATCAATAGAGGTATTATATCAATCTCTGTAATATTCTGTGCTGCTTAAACAGACATTCAAGTTGATGTATGGAAACCTAAAACTTTGGACATTCTGAAAATCTGATATAGTAAATAAATTATAAAATAAGTCTCATAGCTATTATTTTGACATCACCACTTATGGAAATAAAGTTCTGCATATACACTAATTGGTTCTGTTCAACCAGAACCACTGTTATAGTATGGAAGACACTGCTGCCTGGGAGCCCTGCCAGCAGTTCAAAGTGGAGGGAACAAAATCCTGAATAAGGGGCTGAGGGCACAGAAGTGGCCGATCTCATAGTCACTGAGAAGACAGAAAGTAGAGGTTTGTGCTAATAAAAAGCATAATGATTAAAAGAGAGAGAAAGTGAGCTGTGCAAAATTACATTACAGTCCAGGGTTTTAGTCAGTGGTCAGAAGGGTATGTCAGGAAAGTGAAATGTTAACAGAAAGATCTGTGCAAAGAAATGCAGAAGAGGAGGTATTGTACTTGGAAAGGATAAGTTTAAGATAATGTTCATTTTTACTGAGATTGCAGAGAGGCTGTTGCTGAAACGTGGGAAATAAAAAAAGGAAATAGATGGAGAAGAAAGCTGACCACTTTATTCCATGTGTTTTTTCATTAGAGGTTAGATTGCTGAAAGAGGTGTTACTTATACTTTGATTACTTAAGCAACACATATTTAATAGATACCCACAAAAATAAATATGGAGGAAACTACTACAGTGATAATTGTTGTTTATTTTATACTCATCTTTCAATTTTTATTTCAGGAATGGATCTTGTTTGAAAATGAATTATTTTACTAATTAGACCTAACTGTATTCTGTGTACTTTTTTGCTTATATCTGACTGTTTACATGTGTAGGTTGCTGTAAAAATATTTGGGGTTAACAACTTATGTATCTATATACCTTATATATTGTCTTTCACAGATATCAGTTAGATATTACCTTATCTATATATTTTATAATACTTGTAAATGTCTGTACAGTAGTCCCATATCTATATATTTTATAGTGTATTTTATATGTCAATCTATTTTATTGTACCTTTCATATCTAGTACCTTGTCTATTTATCAGTTTTTATTGTAATTTGCATGTATTTATTTTTTATCTGTCTGTTATATCCTACCTAATCTATGTATCTGTCTATCTATATATTTTATTTTACCCTATCTATTTATCTATGGATGAGCTTGTTCTTCTGAATGGCCTGTTCTTATCGTGATTGTTCTATCTATCTATCTATCTATCTATCTATCTATCTATCTATCTATCTATCTATCTATCTATCTATCTATCTGATGTATTTCATATCTGTTTATTGTGCCATTTATATCTATATATATATATATATATTATATACCTCTATAGATAAACCTATCTATCTATTTTAAAGTACCTTATCTATCAACTTTATTTTCTATCATAGTGCCTTTCATATCCATATATTTTTATTTCTTTCTAATATAGTGACTTTTCAGTCTAGATTTCCTTTCTGTCTCTGCTTTAACTTTCCTATGCATTCACTAAATAGTACCTTTCAGATGGAGCACAATCACAAGATGTTCTACAAGGAACTAGGAATCAGGTTTACTTGAGCTTACCAGCTGAGAAAGTGGGCTAAGAAAGAGAAGAAAACAGAGTCCTGCCTTGATCTTTGAGCCACAATAATGTAGGCATTGTGAGGTGAGAACAGAAAATTATGCCGAGGGACACAAAACACCTGGTCAAAAATATAGGCAACCAGTCTATCTCAGAAGATTGCAATAAAATAGATAAGCAAATGTGACCATTATCAAGAAGCAATGAAGGGTCAAGAACAGTAGGGACAGAGGGGAGGGGTGCAGAACTTCAGCAGTGCCAGTATATCTGCTACAGAAAGCAGAGTGGTTTTGCCAGAACTACTTCTGTTGGTGCCAAATATTTAAAAATTCTGCAGGGTATTGTCTATAATAAACAAGAAGAGATATTAATGGACAGTGTATGTTGGTAGTCTTTGTAAAAGAAGCAGAAAGGAGACTGAATGGTAATTCTCTCTATCAGTCACTTTCAAAAATTGAAATTCACATTGACCTGGAAGGGAACTTGTATTGAGGTACTGAAAAAAGTTATTGACTTCAGATCACAGGTGGGTATGTTGGCAAGAAGCAGATTGCAAATTTTAAAGTCATCTATGGGCGAGGAAGAGAAGATAGAAGAGTCAGTAAGTGATGAGTTAGCGGACATCAGACAAATACAGAAATGGTCCTTGATATCAAAAGCCTTTGAAGTGAGAAGACCCGCCAATACCCAAGCAGATTTATTGTACCTTTCATCACGATTTTTGACCCTGTGCCTCACCTTAACCAACAACATTAAAATTTCAGTGTTGTTCTCAAATCTGTTCATTCCTCCTGCATTGCCAGCTTGTCACCCAGAGTTCCACCTTTTTGTCTGTGGTGCCCTTTAATTTTCTCTAGCATCCCTAAAGTGAATCTTCTTTTACTGTGTCATCCTTTTCCCTTGACCATTTTGGTTATACGCCAGCCAGTATCAATGTGTTCATGCCACTGTTACCATGCTCTATTCCACCACAGGAATTAACCTTTTTGCTACAGAACTACCACTCCAATTCTCTAGGCACCGTGTTGGACGTTTTCTTCCTTTGCATTCTGGGGTCTGCCCCCTTTCCAATGTGGACCCATATTTAAGCTATTCCTGTTTTTGCTAGTATGTCTCTTTGCAAAGTGACCGCTAGATGTTGAGATGCCCAATCTATTTGCCAGTGTATTCCCATGCAGCTGTGCTTACCCTTTCCCAGACATGCCATTAGCACTCAGGTGTTCATCTACTGGCTGGCGTGCCCCTCCTCTCCGTGTAACGGGGCGCGTGCCCGGTCCTCACCTCGCACACTCGGTGGCAGCGCGCGGAGCCTTACCGTGAGGAGGGTTGATCGCTCGTTCACGCTTTACAAAGGAGTCACGTCTTTCTGTTTTCTCTCCCTCCTCTCTCTCTCTTCCTCCCTCCCTTCCTCACTCACTCACTTACTCACGCACCCTCTCGTTCTCCGTGTCTCATTCTCAAGATCACCGGAGCTCATATTCGCTCTCCCCAATGTCATGGACAATAAAGACGGAGCTGCGGGCGCCCCGGAGGCTCTGACGAATACCGGGGCGGGGAGTCAGCAGCAAAGCCACGACTGCCCGGCCCTGGGCGCCCCGGCTTCCTCGTCAGGAGTAGCTGGCAGCCGCAGCCGCAGCCGCAGCACCGCGGCGATGGAGGAGGAGGAGGAGGAGCCGCGGACGCAGCCGCCTCGCCGGGGCGGTGCAGCTCTGATCAGGATGCAGGACCTAGTGTCCGGCCGGCCTGCTTGGGAGAGGGGCGATGCGGCGACTAGGAGCGGCGTGAAGCGCAGCGAGAACGGTGAGTGCGTGCGAGAGCCAGACAAGCCAGAGGACGGAGGCGGCGGAGGAGGAGGCAGTGGCGCCATGGACGGGACGACCCCTAGCAGCGAGCCAGAGCGCAGAGACCCTCGGGTGTCATTCTCAAGCGCCCCAAGTAGAAAGGCATCTTCATCGTTGCCCCGTAGCACCCTGAAAGCAGATGACAACCCGCAAATCCTTGCCGAGGATGGAGAGCAGCGCGGCAGTCAAGCCAGCTTCATGCAACGCCAGTTCGGGGCAATGTTGCAACCAGGGGTCAACAAGTTCTCCCTGCGGATGTTCGGCAGCCAGAAGGCGGTGGAAAAAGAGCAGGAGAGGGTGAAGTCAGCGGGGTCCTGGATCATACACCCATACAGCGATTTCAGGTGAGAAAGGCTGTCAGGGAGAGTGTTAATATAGAAGGGAGAAGGCTTCGTACGGACTTAGCCTCCCAGGTGGGTTTACGAACGCAGGTGTCTCACCGGTGATCCAGTAGTCGGGTTGAGCAACCTGTTAAGGTTTTGGAGTTGGACAGTTACTTCAAGGGCTGTCTTTCAGACTGAGGCCAGTGCAGGGTTAATGGGCGTCGCAATTCGAATAGGTGCAAGACTATGAGCAATACAGTCTTAAAAAGTTAATATTAGTTGTCCTGAAACAATATAAAGAACCGAGCACTCATTCATTATGATGGGTTAACAAGACTGAAAGAATAATGGTCTTTTATGTAAATTATTTACACCTGCAAAGGTCAATGATTAGTTACTGGGTTTGGATGACTGTGGAGACATGATAGATGATCATCTGTCATCATGTAGTAAGTCACCTGTAGTTGTTGCACGTTATGCAGTCCTAAAGTAAAAAGAAAATGTCTTGCCGTGGACATTCTGTGATATGCAGTAAGAACAGTGACTGTTAGGGTGGACACTGATGTCAGATGATATTTTGCATTTCAGCTGGTATGCGGCAACCAGTGGTGCATCTATCTATCTATCTATCTATCTATCTATCTATCTATCTATCTATCTATCTATCTATCTATCTATCTATCTATCTATCTATCTATCTATCTATCTCATAATGTCCTTCATTTGTCTAATATTGTGTCTTTTATTTCAGTCTGTCTTTTCCATCTGTATACTGTAGATCGTCTGTTTAATAAAGTATATTTCATTTCTATCTATGTATAATACAGTATGTTTTGTTTCTCTCTGTCTGTTTGAGCATTTTCGGTGGTGATAAATATTCAAGTTTCAGAGGAAGTAAAACCACAAGCATATTATATAAATTCTCTTTTCAGTTCTGTCATTGGGTTATTTAAGTAATCTGGATCATCCATAAATCAGATTTCTTTCATCTTTAGCCCACACTGATGTTAATTAACTAGAATGTCAACAAAAATGCTGCAGTCTTTCTATCTGGCCTCCACCAGGATAACATAACCATGGCAGAATGTCATTAACATTGCTTGTTCTATTCAACCTTGTCAATTGTGAGAGGTAGAAGCACTTGAAAGAGCATCCTCTTGGCCCTGAGCCAATTGTTTCGGCAACTTTTATCAGGATAATTTTTTTCTCACCTTTGACATTTGCTGTATAGCACTAGCCATTTAAAGTTTTTTTTTACTATGAAATGATAGATTATGAAAAGCTGATTAAATGTAGAAATTAGCTGTTTATAGGAAGACTTTAAGGAGGGATTTACCAGTTTAAAGAAAACATTTTGAAGGTCCTTTAAGACTGAATTTAAGTATGCTAGTGCCCTTTTAGAATGTTGTATAGTATATGTTTTATAAAATTTTCTTAAGCTGTATTATTACATTTTTAAATAAATTATCTGTAGAAAGTAGCTTCCTACAATCTAGAGAATAATTTGATGTGCAAAGACAGGAAGGAGGTTTTTCATTCCTGTTGCAGCAAGTGACAAAAGTCCCAGTCCTTACATTCTTAGTTCAATATCTCTGGACAATCACATGTCAGCCTGTGAGATCATCTCTTTTGCATTTTACATGTTTGTAATTGTGTCTGGCTTAGCAGTTAATAACACTGAAAATACTTACTCTCAGGTTAGTCTTCATTTTCACTTCAAGAAAAGGTAAACTGTCCTTGCTCATTGTCAGCCGATGATAGAACACTGTAAAACAAATCTTAACCTCTGTGCCCAGTAGCATGTAAGAAAATGACTTATGCGACATGTCTTTTGGGAGAGCAAAGCCTGCTGGCATGGAATTTGCTGATAAATTGTGCCAAGCAGGAGGGTCATCAGAACTGTCTTGACAGTCATTTTTTCATTGAAGCTGTAGGCACTGCATGCTTTTTGAACTTTTATTAAACTTGTTCCAGTTTTTTTTTCCGCAGTGACTTGTGGACTTTTGTGAGCTGTAACCATGACAAAAGAAGAAAGTCCAGTGGTCCCTTAACTCAAACTGGAGGCCTTTTACTTCCTTCTGTAGAGTGTTCTCCATGCCTCAGAATTCTTCTCTTTTCACTTTGTAGCTGTTTACGCAAATTAGTCTGTGTCTCCATGATCAGACTGGCTGCTTCTACAGCTCTAAATCTCCCCAGTGACAAGTGCTGTGCATGAGGGATCCAGAGGCTTAGCTGTCTGGCTTAGGTGCCTGGCTCAAGCTCCTCAACTTAGCCTATGTGAGGAGTGTCACAGAGCATGAAAGTAACTGGAGAGCAACAGTACCATGTATGTGGCAGACAGGCATTAGAACTGACTGCAGTGGTTAATAAAGCTGCAATCTTAAAGCCAAGGGTGCTACATGTAAAATGGGTTTGCTGCATGTGCCTTCCTTTTTAATAGTGTTAATAGGGTGGACTGTGTACCCCTCTTCCATTATTTAATATCAGGGTGACTGTTTACTGTTGCTATTGAATAATGTCTTTCTGGATATCCCCTTGTTGTACTTTTCTTTCATATTTTGAACATTGGTTGAGGAAAAAGGTCTTTTTCCTATTTTTTTCTGTTCCTTTTTTGACCTTATTTTATTTTTTTTGGGAAATAGTGTGAGAATTTATTATTAGCAATTCATTGGTATTAGTCATGGAAGGGGTTGACTGAAAGCATTTCAACCTTTCTATTAGGCAATATGACTGGAGCCTGCTACTCTGTTTTACTCAGATATTCTTTTTTTAATTTAACTTAGTCCCTTAGTTGGAGTAAAGTGAGTAGAGTTCAGTATTTTGCATTTTCACCAGATTTCATTTTTTGTAGGTATGAGGGAGGGGATTTGGTGCTTTCTTTTGCAGTTTTGAGTGGGAAGATTAGGAGATTTATACTGAACAATTGTTCATCATTTTTGATCAGTCTGGGAGCTCAGTTTCTACATTTTTCATTTTTAGGCAGGTGGTTAGTAGAAACTATCTTTTTATAGTTTTCACAGCTAGTATTGGCAAAATTAAGTGGTGATTCCCATTCTATATTTTACAATATTTTATTTTTGGGGATGGTGGTCCCTTGTTTGCAATTGCACGAATCATCGAGGGATAGAGTTGACCTAAATATCTATTATTTTAGTTTTCCATCACTTAAATAAAGTGAGTGGGGCTTCCTGTTTTACAGTCTCTTGTCTTTTTTGGGTAGATTGGAGGCCCAGTCTATACAATTTTGCATAATTTCAGAAGGGCAGAGTAGAAGTGCCCTTTCTGTGGTTTTTTATACTTTAAATGGAAAATGCTAAGTGTGTCCCCTTTTCTGTATTTTATTCAATTGTAATGGTTGGGCCAGAATTAGAGATTTCTTTTCTCCAGTTTTCTATTATTTAAATGGAGAAATCACAAACCTTTTATCTTACAATTTCCCATCTTTGTGAAGGCCCCTTTCTGGTAAAATTCATGAATTATTAAGAGAGTTGAGTCGAGGAAGTATCTTCATGTTTTTCAGTCATGATTGTTTTACAAGACAGTGGTGCCCACTTCTACAGATTTCTGTCATTACGTGGAGCTGTTCTTCTCTAGTTTTCCCTAACAGTATTTCTCAAACTTGGTGAAAGTGGGTTTACCAAGTGACCCAACACCTGTGATGCCAGATGGTGCAAGAATGTGATCGATGTTGACTGGTCTGGTCTTTGTGAGCATGAACACAACTTAGGATCAATTTGTTATACATTTTAGATGTGAGTTATTTTAAAAGATGAAAACATTAATGTGACATCAAATTCACTATTAAAAAAGAAATTTGATGAGGATGAAGCTATAAAAGAACTCCATTACAAAAGCAGTTTTTAATCAATAGTACAATGTGGCATACTTCAGTTTGTCAGTCTACTTTATACTTTATTCTGGTATATCTGTTCATATAGATAGGTACTTTCAACTCATTGAACTTGTTTTTTCAATCATTTTGCTGTATGTTTTCTATGTAGTGTCCAGGTGATAGTGGTCTTTGTTTGATATTACTTATGTTTCAAGTGTCATTATTGTTGTCGAGGTCTTATTGCAATCACACACCCTCAGTTTTTCTTAGTATTTTATTAAAACAACATTGGTTAGATCCTGCAGAGAAAGAAAGCCAAATTAAAATGTTGCTGTTGGATGGGGTCCTCTCATTTTAATTTAATGGGGACAAGCTGTAAACACTGTTGGTATAACTGAATGTTATTTTATGCACATATAGGGCATATCATTGTCAGTATTCATATGGTTCATTGGTATCGTCATGGAACCTAACAAATTGCTATTGTTTGCCTGCTGTGGAAAATAATGGATAGATAGGCTTGGCTTATTTATTTACATTTGATGGAAACACCATTTTTTTGGAAAAATGGGGTTACACTTTAAAAATAAAAATTTTAAGACAACTAATTTTGTCATAAATCTGTCGATGCTCTTTGCATAGCATGTAATGACAAAATGCAAGCGACAAAAGACGGTAAAGGAAGGATGACTGTAGCAAGGGTGGGCGAAGACCTGTCTACTGTAGTTCACATCATTTGAAGTGAGCAGGGTGAATGGATGTAGGAAAAGCTCCATTTTATGTAATTTGGGGAAGATTGAGTAAGGAAGATTTTCTGTAGTTTAACATTATTAGACAGCTGACATTTACTTGAAAGATTCCTTTATGTTTTTCATTAACTCGAGAAATGAGTTTGAGTGAATTTTATATATGTAGCTTTTTGTACCTTTCTCAACTAAAATTATTAAGTGAATGTCTGTTTTCATTAGTTACTGAGCATTTCATAAGGCAAGGATGAATGGATCATCATAGTATTGGAAGTGTGGGCTCCTTTTCTGTAGTTTTTCTTCATCTAGAGCAGGGGTGTCCAGCTCCAGTTCTGGTGGGCCGCAGTGGTTGCAGATTTTCATTCGAACCCTTTTCCTAGTCAGCAAGCAGTTTTCACTGCTAATTAACTCCTTTTCCTTCATTTTAATAGCCCTGTTTTAAGGACGCAGTTCTCTGAATTGATTCGCTTCTTCATTAAATGGCAGCCAAACAGAAAGGAGATGTGAAACGAGCCAACGGATGACCAGCTCAATTGGAACATCAAACTCCAACCAGTTTCTTAATGAGAAGCCAATTGTTGCTGTTAATTAAAGCTGTCATTGAATATCATGACTTGTTGCTGCTCTTATTCTGCCACAGAACACTGTTGATTTTCTTTTTTTTCTAAGACTACCGTCAAGATGTTTTGGTAACCTGAGCAGACCAGCATAACTGAGACCTTCACTTTTCTTTATTTTCAGGTTAGCTGGTTATTTGGTGGCTTGTTTTGTGCCTCATTATTGTTTGACTGCTCATTAAGGAAAAAGAAACAACTAAGGCTGTTGAAGTCTGAAGGGCCGCAGTGGCTACAGGTTTTCATTCTAACCATCTTCTTCATTAGTGACCAGTTTTTGCTGCTGATTAACTCCTTTTGCCTTAGTTTTAATTAACTTGACTCAGGCCCCTTAGTTGTCTCTTTTTCCTTAATTAGCAGCCAAACAATAATGAGGCACAAAGCAAGCCACCGCATGACCAGCTCACCTGTGCCCATCACACAATATTTGAAAATGAAGAAATGTGAAGGTCTTGGTAAGGTTGCTCTCTCAGGACACCAAAACATTTTGATGGTGCTCTTAGAAAAAACAGAAAAATCAACAGTTCTGGAAATGCCTGCTGTGGCGGAATGAGAGCAGCAACAAGCCATTGAATTAAATAGCGGGTTTAATTAACAGCAAGAATCAGCTTCTCATTAAGAGATTGGTTGGAGTTTGAAATCCCAGATTAGCTGGTCATCTGTTGGTCATTTAGTGAAGAAAGGAATACATTCAGAGGACTGATTCCTTCAAAATAAGGATATTAAAATGAAGGGAAAAGAAGTTGATTAGCAGTGAAAACTGGTCACTGATTACGAAAAGGGTTAGAATGAAAACCTGCAGAAACTGTGGCCCTCCAGGACCGGAGTTGGACATCCATGCTCTAGAGCAGTGGTTCCCAAACGCGGTCCTGGGGCCCCACTGTGGCTCCAAGTTTTTGTTCCAACCAGATTCACAATCGGTGATAATTATTGATAATAACTGATCTCATTTAATTACCTGGTCTTTTTTACTCTTCCCTTATTCTGTATTCAGAAAAACACAACAGTGTGTTTTTTACTTTTATAAGACATTTAGAAATATTTCTATTTTTTTCTAAAGCTTTAAATGCTTTAACTCTCTTTTGTTGTTTTCCTATTATTTTCCCTTTTTCCTGTCTAGTTTGCTCCCTTCATTTAACCCTTATAGTGACAATTAACAACCAACACAGCAGACACCCAGGATGATGAAAGCAGCAACGACTTCAGTGTCAGACCCACTAATTAGTAAAAAATCAATTAAATAACCAGAACACCTGGACACGCAGAATGAAAATTACGTTGAAAATACTGTTAACAACTTAAAAAAAACCCAACGTATTCCCATATAACTGCTTATTACTTTTTAATAAAAATCTACCAAACTTAGTTTGTAATTTCTACATTGACTCCCAAACACAGCAACTGGGAAATAATGACTCACTTAATTAGGCTAAGAGTCCAAAGAAAAACAGAAGTTGGTTGGAACAGCCACAGTGGGTCTCCAGGACCGAGTTTGGGAACCACTGATCTAGAGGACAATCCATGCTATATTCAATTTCCACATTTAGTGAAAATGAGTTAAGTAGAAGGCAATTTTAAAGCGACAAGGTTTAGTAAATGCTCTTCTTCTTTGTTGTTTTGGGGGTAGATTTTTGTTTTTTAATAATTAGTATGTGGATTGGGAGGAAATCTTGCTTTCTGTTTATTTGCTTCATTATATGATGAAGCCAGTAGTCAATGGATGATTCATTTACTTTATTTGAAATAATTTTCAGAGTAGCCAATTTGTTCATCAAGATGAGTCTCTTGATATTTTATTTTTATGTACTTGGTGAGTAGTTCCTTAAAATCGTTTGATTAAGAGGCAAAGTGAATGAAATAGAGTGAGGGACTGTTGCATTTGTGGCTTCACATTGTTATATTTAATTTATGGAATGTCTGGACAGTCAGAAGAATCTTCAGGGAACAGCACTAGGGAGTGATGCTAATGATACTGTTCTCTTTTGACACCACCAGGTTCTACTGGGATTTCACAATGCTCTTGTTCATGGTGGGAAACCTTATAATCATTCCTGTGGGTATCACTTTCTTTAAAGATGAGACCACGACACCCTGGATTATTTTTAATGTTGTGTCGGACACCTTCTTCCTAATGGATTTGGTACTGAACTTCCGGACTGGGATTGTCATTGAGGACAACACAGAAATTATCCTTGACCCTAAGAAGATCAAGAAGAAGTATCTAAAGACTTGGTTTGTGGTGGACTTTGTCTCCTCCATTCCTGTGGATTATATATTTTTGATAGTGGAGAAAGGCATAGACTCAGAAGTATACAAAACTGCACGGGCGCTGAGAATTGTGCGCTTCACAAAAATCCTAAGTCTTCTGAGGCTCCTGCGTCTATCTAGGCTTATCCGCTACATCCACCAGTGGGAGGAGGTAAGCCTTTCTGGGTTCATCTCACTTTGTCAGAATTTGTTGGCTGTGAAGTTGGGGGGATTCTATCTGAAACAATGAAACTGAAGTCTGTATGCATGGAGAAAGATTGTTAGCATTTGCTCTTATGCAGATCAGTTGGGTTACTGGCAAGAGGTGAAAGGTCATATTGTTTATGTGAGTCGTAAGAGTGCTCACTAAGGATTTACATTGATTTCCTATATCCATGATGCCTGCACATGATAGTTATCAAATTAGCGCAGTGTCTCACAGGGTCCTTCGATTGTTGTTGATCTTGTGCAGGAAATGGAGAGGAGGGCAGTCTCCCAACAAGGTTTCTGTTGCATTATCTCTTGATGGTCACACTGTCTAATCTTGCTTGTGATTTATTCATACTTGGATTTTTCAGAGGAGAATGAAGTTTGAGGTCACTTGTAACTTTGTTGTTGTACAAGTTCAGAGAAAAATGATGCATTGGTATTAGTGGACAACTATATGAGATTCTTGTCTTGTGTTCTCAGTTGTGTGACCATAAGATCATTGGACCTCATATGTTTATATTACAGTTTAGCAGTATTTTAGTTAGCTTTCCTAAGGCTCTCCGGCATAGTCCACTCCTGCAGGCAAAGTATGTTATACTTGAACTTAATCTGGGGGACATACAGACTAACTCCTTAGTGTCAGGTTTACTCCTTTTCTTGTTCATGTTTTTATTTTATATGTTTCATATGCCAAGATCAAAAAAATACTTGAACACTACACTACATCAGACTTTTATTTTGTATAGTGAATTTGTACAGTGAAAGCCATCCCAAGGCACTTCAGAAGTATTTTACCTGTGTTTTATAGTTGGGTTAAAGGCAGCCTGAGAAACTTGGTCAGAGTGACACAGTAAGCTTTAGGTAGGAATGGAACTGACAGCCTTGCGGTTTAAAACTCTTAACTCCTTATGCCAAGGTCCGCACAGTACAACACAATTTAGAGAAGCCCCTCTTATAATTAGAGTGTTGTAACTTTAGGGACATTTTCATGGTCAAGTAGTCTTTAAATTGTATAACCCGTTTCATTTTAAATACTTCCATAAATCACCATAATTTTTCTTATTTGTTAGTTAGTGTGCTCTTGGAATAGTTATCTATTTCAATTCAAAGCACCATCTTAAAGTGATAGACATATAAGGAAAAATGCACTCCTGCAATGAACCACAAAGCAGGACATACACACGTTGTTCATGGAAATCAAGCAGTTAATTAGCTCTTCAGAAAATCTTTTACTTTATAAAGTACCTTTTTATTTTCAAGATCATCCAAATGTGCTTCACTTCTACTACAGAACATAACTTACAAAGGCAAATTTTTGTTACAGTCAGAGGACAGACTATTTAAATTGCTTGCTATACGTCAGTACATTAATAAATCAAGTTTCACTCTATATAGCACTACATACAATAAAATGAAAATAGTGTCTCAAGCTAGTTTAATTCTGTACATTCAAGGAGACTATCATGAATGCACACGTGCACACACAGACACTCATTCAGGCCAAGCCAGTTCAGAGTCACCAGTAAACCTAATGGACATCTTTAACATGTCTTGCCGTTGAAAGAATCGTTTACTGCACCAATATAAATATATTCCATTATATTGTTTGATGCTGTTTTATCATATTATAATATAACCTATTGTTTTATATATCATACTCTCAAAAGTGCTTTTATCATATCAAGTCCATCCATCAATCCATTATCCAACTTGCTATATCCTAACTACAGGGTCATGGGGGTCTGCTGGAGCCAATCCCAGTCAACACAGGGCACAAAGCAGGGCACACACACACACACACACACACACACACACACACACACACACACACTGAGGACAATTTAGGATTACCCATTCACCTAACCTGCATGTCTTTGGACTGTGGGAGGAAACTGGAGCACCAGAAGGAAACCCACGCGGACACGGGGAGAACATGCAAACTCCACGCAGGGAGGACCCGGGAAGTAAATCTGGGTCTCCTAACTGCGAGGCAGCAGCGCTACCACTGTGCCACCGTGCCGCCCTCATATCAAGTCATACCATTTTATATTATATTCCTACATGTTCTTTTATCATTTTAATTCATATATTATATTATATTATATTATATTATATTATATTATATTATATTATATTATATTATATTATATTATATTATATTATTCATCCATCCATCTATATCCAGAACTGGGATTGTACAATATAATATTTTACTCTTAAACACGCTTTTATCATGTCAAGTCATATTTCATCATATACTGCTTAATTGAGTTTAAGGTCAAAGGAATCCAATCCAATTCTGGTTTAATCATGCACAAGAGAAAAATCAGCCCTGTACAGGGTGCCAGTCTGTACCTGGGTGCATTCCTACAGGGTCAGTTTAGAATTGCAATTAGCTATCGCCACACATCTTTGTGATATAAAAGGGAAACCAGAGTACCTACAGAATGACCCATGTTGAAATGGGTAGAATGTACAACCTCCACACAGAGTGTGATCATGTACAGGATTTAAACGTATAGGATATTGTATTAGTGAGACTCATCATTGTGTCACCCAACATTGTGTTGTGCTTTCCTGAAACATAAGAAAATGTTTACAACTATGGACAACTAGTTTACTCTTCATGTTATATAGTGCCTTTCATGGTGTGAACTATTCTTAAGCACTTTACACACATAGTACCTTACAAAAGGATACCAATGTTCTTATAAAGTATGATCAGGCTGGTAATGCGACAAGTTTGAGTCTGTTGATTAAACAGCATATATAAAATCCTTTCAGTGCAGACTCTTAGAATGCTCAGAAAGAGCAGTAAAAAATTTATGCAGTACTTTTTCTGTCTACTTTTGTTTGGAGCACAAGGTAATTCAAAATTTCATAGGTCATTCCATATTAGCATCTTTCAGGGTATGGACCATCTGTGCTTTATATTTAGTGTACTTCATAAGAAGTTACTGTACATAACCTTGTAGTCCCACTGAATTAACTGGCTGGACAATTTGAATCCATGACTACAGTAGCTAAACGACACGCAATGCTGACCCCAATTGTCCTTTTCCTTAGACCTGTTTTGCTGGTCAACACTAGTGTTGGATATCTTCCTTCCTTTTTATGTATTTATTATGTGCATTTTCCATCTGCTTGTTGCACCTCCTACAGTTTGCTTGTCTTGTACTCTGCAGCAGTAATGCCACTAGCCTGTGTCCCATCACCACTCCCTACTAATGTCGCAGGTCATTCAGTGGGGGAGGTGTTAGATATTGAGACAGTTGAAGTCTTGAGAGACATGCTGTCGTGTTTCCATGTTTTTTTTTTCTGCGTCATTCCTGTGCCCTCTGCATAAGAAACCTCTCCTTGGAATGGGAGAGATCCTTCTGGTAGCCCTTATGGAGACACCTTATCACATTGCAGCTGCTCATATTCTCTTTGTAAATGATATTAATGCTAAACAAGTTGTGGGGATGCAGTGGAATGAGAAGGCTGCTGCAGTGCTGCTCTTACTTGTCCAGCTTCCATTAGATTCGCTGCTCATGCACTTTGCGTGTAACCTTTCACTGTCTAACAGAGCCTTGCTTGTCGGGGATGTAAGCGAGATGATCAGATGTCCCTGAGGGGCTTCTTTTTGTTTGTTAATTGGAGGCGGCCTGCTAGGCGAGGTAAGTCTGGCCTTGTCTTCTTGGATGGCAGTTTTCTTTCTGGTGTCCTAATTTTGACCTTGCCGTCAGGCACTATACGCTGTCTGATGCAAGGCTACTTCCACGGCTCCAGTGCCGCACCCCCACCCCACCCCTCAACTAATCAGCATGTGCTGCATTGTGATGTGACTGGGGACCAAAGCTAGCTGATAGGCTGTGTGTGACTTTGACAGCCTTCAGGTACAGTGTTAGGCACAGCAGCTAAGAGGCTAAGGGGGCACCACTGATATCATGGCTGTGGTTATTTAGTGGGTCCCACATTGTCAAGTGTAAACTGACTACACCTGTGTCCTCAACCTTATAAGCTACTGCTTCTGTATCACTTACCATTACTCTGTGTGAAGGTCAGAATCTTCATTTCATTTTTTTTATCAAATCTCCTTCTGTTACATAAAGTACATAAATCTCTCTCTATTATCTTGTTAGATAGATAGATGCTGCTCTATCTATCTATCTAGTAGATAGATGCTGCTCTATCTATCTATCTATCTAGCTATCTATCTAGCTATCTAACTAGGAGGCTTTGCCCCTGCTTGCTTTGCTTGCCAACTCCTGGACGGGTGCTAGCCACTTTGCAGTTCTGCCAATCATGTATAGGGATGCGGATGTACAATTTAAACAGATTGTTATTTTCATGGGAATTGTTACAGCGAGTAATTAACCGTGGTAAAAAATAGTAAAACGTAATGAATTTAAAGTAAATTATGTTTCATGTTGTGTTAGAGTTATTCGTTGCGTTATACAATTTCGTTCTGTTTGGATTTGAAATTAACACGCAAATACTTTTTAAGCTTACACTTTTACTGTAAAACTTCAGTAAAGCTATTTTTGAATTCAATTTTCATCATTATCGAATTGAATTTTGATTCCGTGTTTGGGCTTACATCATAAAAACGCAACATATAACTGCTCATGAGTGAATTTAGTTTCTTTCTCTATATTAAACAAAATTACTTTTTCGAATGTTTGTCTCTGTGATTTGTTAATTGTCTTTGCAAAAGCTGTTCTAATGGGAAACTGTAAACGTTTTAATACGAGTGGCATATCAAGATCTCCTTTGGTGTCTAATGTTATCTGTGGAAGATGTACTATATTATCTTTTTTGGATACATCCATCTTTTACCGTAATTCGTTTGGAGGAAGACCGGACAGTGTTAACGGTTGTAGATATTCTTCGTTATTCTTATTGTAAAGTTGATGTTTTCATCTTCTGCACGATCACCACCAACTGTTTCAGTATAGTCTATTGATACGCATTTAACCAATTTGCCATGTAACTGATAGGCAATTTTCGCGTTCGTTCGTTTGACTTCATTGTTTCTTTGTGCTAGGATTGCTTATGTACTCATTTCTTCTGTTGATTACCCTTCGGGATGAAATTCTTCAATAAGATTTGGACATAATAACTCTTGTTTTGTTGGGAACTTAAAGTGAGGAAAACGTAAAAATGTATAAGATATGAGAGAACAGGAACTGTGTCTGTCAAAAGCAATCACACGAATGAGAGGTGAGAGGACTGTGGGCGTGGTTGAATATGGTTGAGAGGAGGGCAGGACTTGAAAAAAATCTCATGGCCAAAGTCTTGTCTCGCGGAACTTGAAATTATCCGCACAAAGTCACTTGTACAGTGTTGTCTTGGTTCTGTTGGATAAGATTTCGCCAGAGAAAAATGTGTGTGTCTACCTTGCACACCCTTGTAGTGTCTACTCCTAACTCCTTTCTTTGCTGCACCTCTAGCAATCTGGTTGACTAATAAATACAGCTGGTATTGTATTACACCTGTCATAATGTTTTTTTACAAACCAGTTCATACAGCAGTACGTTTTCTATGGATGAACCTGTTAAGAGGAAGTAAGGTAAAATGAAAATATGTACAATTGTGCAAGGTAGCAGAATATTTAAAATGTTAGGGCCCATCCATACCTTAGATGCTCACATACCCCAATAAACATACCTCCAATAAAAGAATGAAAAATACTCTTTACTCTACTGAAGCACCTCAACACTTATCTCATTACACAAAGTTTTATTCTGTCCTTTGATTGGTATATGCTGTAGTCAGGACTGACACTGGCCTTTCAATGTGCTCTAAGGAAAGACTTAGTGGCTAAACCTGCAAACCAGCTATCTGTAACATGTGCTTTTCTGTCATTATTACAGGGTGCTAGAGTTGAAGCAATACGTGTGAGAGCATCAGTATGTGTCTAGTTATTAATGATGACTCTAAGCTGGCCTAGTGTGAGAGAGTGTGTGTAGGGTTGATGGATTAGTATTACCTCCTGGGCACATTTTTCTGCTTTGTGTCTGTTGTTGCCAGGATTGTTTCCAGCTTCTTGTACCATGATCAGGAAATAAGAGGTATAAAAATGATAATATAATATGATATAATATAATAAAGTTAGGCCTGCAGTCCTGAATTGTATTATGCAGAATGGTTGAATAACATAATATCATGTCTGAGTGGATTTGCTCCCACATTCCAAAAACATGCTGTCAGCTTACCACTGATTTGTCCTGATGTGAGTGTGTGTGCGTGACCGTGTCTTATCTAGGGCTCGTTTCAGCTTGGTGTATGTTGCTTTTACTTTTCAGTTCAGCGACTTGAAAACCAACTGAGCAGGAAATTGTGGCATATTATTTATTTTGTTTCCAAACCCACTAATTTTATTTCATAGTATGGCACACATAATTTGTCTTAGGATGGAATGGTATCCATCACAGGAAACAATACTCAAAACACCCACATTTACTGTACTTAAACTGGACCACTTTAGAGCTACCAGTCAATTTAAACTGCACACATTTGGAGTGTGTAAGAAAACTGATGAGGATACAGGGACAACATACACTCACCTAAAGGATTATTAGGAACACCTGTTCAATTTCTCATTAATGCAATTATCTAATCAACCAATCACATGGCAGTTGCTTCAATGCATTTAGGGGTGTGGTCCTGGTCAAGACAATCTCCTGAACTCCAAACTGAATGTTAGAATGGGAAGGAAAGGTGATTTAAGCAATTTTGAGCGTGGCATGGTTGTTGGTGCCAGACGGGCCGGTCTGAGTATTTCACAATCTGCTCAGTTACTGGGATTTTCACGCACAACCATTTCTAGGGTTTACAAAGAATGGTGTGAAAAGGGAAAAACATCCAGTATGCGGCAGTCCTGTGGGCGAAAATGCCTTGTTGATGCTAGGGGGCAGAGGAGAATGGGCCGACTGATTCAAGCTGATAGAAGAGCAACTTTGACTGAAATAACCACTCGTTACAACCGAAGTATGCAGCAAAGCATTTGTGAAGCCACAACACACACAACCTTGAGGCGGATGGGCTACAACAGCAGAAGACCCCACCGGGTACCACTCATCTCCACTACAAATAGGAAAAAGAGGCTACAATTTGCATGAGCTCGCCAAAATTGGACAGTTGAAGACTGGAATAATGTTGCCTGGTCTGATGAGTCTCGATTTCTGTTGAGACATTCAAATGGTAGAGTCAGAATTTGGCGTAAACAGAATGAGAACATGGATCCATCATGCCTTGTTACCACTGTGCAGGCTGGTGGTGGTGGTGTAATGGTGTGGGGGATGTTTTCTTGGCAAACTTTAGGCCCCTTAGTGCCAATTGGGCATCGTTTAAATGCCACGGGCTACCTGAGCATTGTTTCTGACCATGTCCATCCCTTCATGACCACCGTGTACCCATCTTCTGATGGCTACTTCCAGCAGGATAATGTACCATGTCACAAAGCTCGAATCATTTCAAATTGGTTTCTTGAACATGACAATGAGTTCACTGTACTAAAATGGCCCCCACAGTCACCAGATCTCAACCCAATAGAGCATCTTTGGGATGTGGTGGAACGGGAGCTTCATCCCCTGGATGTGCATCCCACAAACCTCCATCAACTGCAAGATGCTATCCTATCAATATGGGCCAACATTTCTAAAGAATGCTTTCAGCACCTTGTTGAATCAATGCCACATAGAATTAAGGCAGTTCTGAAGGCGAAAGGGGGTCAAACACCGTATTGGTATGGTGTTCCTAATAATCCTTTAGGTGAGTATATACATTCCATATAGATAATGCTTTAACTTGTGAGCTAAGAGGCACCAGTGCTGCTTAATACTATATTACATTTAGATCTTGTTATGAATGGCCATGTTGTCAATACTGTCGAGTTAGGTTTCAACTCACACCCCTCACAACCTTGAGAATGGCACAACACATTTAAATATGTTATGTAATGGTGTATTATAAGAACTAGATTAAATTTTTAAAAATTAATGAAAGGCTATATTATTAACAATTTTCTGAGAATGCCTTTTGTTATAATGTTGTGGAGTAGCATTGCAAGAATCAACCATTCAGATCATTCAGATGCCAGTCTGTCAAAAAGCATGTTCATAAACACATAAAACAACATTTACTCATAGTTAGCCAGTTTACAATTAGCACATAATTTAAGGTGGATGTCTTTTTTTATTCATTGCATAGTCCATCTAAGGGTTCACTCATGCATACACTTACTGTACAACACCAACAGGGCCAACTTTAATCTTGTCAGGGATGCCAGGGGCCATGACCCGGCCGGGACGCCAGGAGGGACCGGAAGAGGGTCAGAGCCCTGCCTGGATCACGTGGGGTTTGTCTTCCGGGTTGCTTTGGGGGCCACGGGTCAAGGGCATGGAAGCCTTTCCCTGTAGGGGCCCGTGGTCACCGCCAGGAGGCACCCCAGTGCCTTGGGGACCTGTTACCCCAGCACTTCCGCCACACCAGGAAGTGCTGGGGGGAAGATTTATGACGGCGCCCGGAGAGCAGCCGGGAGGACAGCCGGCACTTCCGCCACGCTGGGGGGTGGCCAGAAGAAGATTGCCGGGAACACCTGGGGCTCATCCGGGTCCTCTATAAAAGGGGCCGTCTCCATTCATTCGGGGCTAGAGTCGGGTGGAAGGAGGACGAAGCAGAAGAGAGTGAAGGCGGCCCGAAGAAAGGCATTGTGGCCAGGACTTTGTGTTGGGGTTCGTTTGTGCACTGAACTGGGGTCTTTGTGACCATATCATTTGAATATTGTGTAAATAAACGTGTGGTGGTTCTTAAACAAGATGTCCGCCTGTCTGTGTCCGGGCCGGGTTCACAATCTCTAAACCTAACTTGCTTGTGGTAGGGAAAGTTCAAGGAAGGCCAGAGTACCAGATGGAAAACCCATGCAGACCCATTGAATTAATAGAATTTAGTACCAACTGAGCATTCTTTAAATGCCACAGCCTACCTGTGTATTGTTGCTGATCATGGCCATCGCTATATGACCGCAGTTACCCATCTTCTGATAGTTACTTCCAGCAGAATAATGTGCCATTTCACAAAGCTCAGACCATCTCACACTGCTTTTTTGAACATGATATGTTAGTTCACTGGACTCAAATGGCCTCCACAGTCACTGGATCTCAAGTCAATAAAGCACCTTTGGGATGTGATGAAATGGGAGATTTGAATCATGTGCAACTGACAAATCTGCAGTAACTGCATGATTCTATCATGTCAATTTTGACCAAAGTCCCTGAGAAATGTTTCCAGCACCTTGTTGAATCTATGCCATGAAGAATTACAGCAGTATTGAAGGCAAAAGGGGGTCCCAACCAGTATTAGTAAGGTGTACCTAATAAAGTGGCTGGTGAGTGTATCTTATACTGTTTTTGCTATCTGCCTAAGATGGGTTGAAATCTGAGTAATCAATGTAGACCTTCTACATTGCAACACCTTTGGGAATGTACTTTGTACTGCATTTAGTAATAAAATGCATTTGTCATTTAAACAGATGGCGCATCACAAACATCCATAGAAATTAAATGCATTACTACAAATGTTATAATACGCCATCTGTTGGAATGGCAAATGCAATTCATTTATTATTGCTACAAATGTTTGTGATGCGCCATCTGTTGGAATGACACAGACATAGCAACTGGGTGGACACACACGCGGTCGTGCGTTGTAACCGAAAACTCGTTTTTTAAAGACTGCTAACTTCATTGTGTATACGACTGTAGGTGAATGAAAAGATGCAACTCTGGAGAGGGCAACATACAATACAGCGTTTTACACGCTGCATACAGTGATTTACATCCGTGACAAACATGCCTCTTCTTAGATAATCCTGTCGTGTTTACCTTCGTTCTCGAAGCATACACGCCGCCTGGTCATGTGGTGCCTCTGTGTGAACCGGTCAGGCACAGAGAAGGTCAGCTGCCGAGAGAGCGTCTCGACTGTTGCAGGGCCTGCATTGGTGAAGCAGGTGAGATGGTAATGAAACAGAGGCACAGGGCTTATTGGTTTTTAAAGACTGCCTCCTTCATTGGGTTTTAACCAATGCACGTAACAAACCAACACACAATGGTCTGTGCGGCGCTCAGGCGTGGAGGGTGGAACGGGAGGAGAGGAGAAGGACGTCCACTCCGCTCCCTCCGTCATGCTAGTCTGCTGATTTCTTGTTCAGTATACACTGCCTGCTCATGTGCCCACCTCCAACTTGTCACTCGAGTCGTTGTCGTCTTTGCACAGTCCAGATGCACCTGTTACTCACGTAGACTTTTTATTGCTCTGTGTGGTTTTGGCTGCCTTTCTATATATAATCCACCAAGACACCTGACCACGATGGTAGCGAGGTGGGAAGGGGGTGTGTACAAAGTGCAGGAGCATCTAAGAAGATGCATGTTTGTCGCGGATGCGAATTGCAGTATGTAGCGTGTATAACAGTTTGCTATGGTGCACGGGGTCGTGCGCCGTAACCGAAAACTCGTTTTTTAAAGACTGCTCACTTCATTGTGTTTTAATCTCAGTTGTAAAGGAATGTTTTAAGGATCCCATGGGATACCCCTCGCAAACAGTTTTACATGCTGCATATGGCAATTCACCTCCGCGAGAAACATGCCTCTATGAACAGTCAACATGGGTCGGAGCTGCATGTGACCTCTATGACAGATGAATATAAATGACGCCGGTTTTTCTGTGTTGTCGCGTCCGAGTTGGTGGGCGTGGCTCTGTGAGTTGTCGTCGTATCCAATGGTCTTGGAGTTGGTGGGCGTGGCTCCTTCCTGCGTGCGCCATAGGTGTCTCACTTGTCGGCAGCTTAGTAAATCCACGCCCCTTCCGGCATGCTTTCCATGGTTGTCTTGCCTTAGTGAATTATATATATAGATTATTTATATTATATTATATTAGTGATTTTTTAACCATTGGTCTAGTTTCACAATTAGTAGAAGGCTGGATCATGGTGTCTATCTGTGCAGCATAAGATGCACTGCAGGAGCCAACCATGGTTGGGGAACCAGTAAATTATAGGGCTCACTCATTCAGGTACCTACACTTGCACTTATACAGGGCTAATTTTGAATCATTCTAACGTTCACATAATGGAGAACTTGCAAACACCCCACTTATGTAACAGCTAGCTGTGATAATCAAACCCAGGCCACTAGATCAGTGGGGAGGCAGCGAAAATGCATGCACCATTATAGAGACCAATATATTATTAATGAAAGTGCAGTTTTGTTTCCACAGTTTCTAAATGAATAATTTTGAGTAAGACACTTAAAATGTGCAACACATTATTGCCTTGCTTACTTTGCAGGTCTTTCTGATAATTCTGAGATCATTGCAATGTAGCAGCCTCCTCCAAATCATAAATTCTGAATATCCTGTTCCTTAGTTTTCAATCTCCTACAATTGTAAAAAGATTTTTAAGTCTCTATTAGTAAGACTATTTCATTCTCAGAAATTGCACTGAAGACAGATGTCCACTGTTGAGGAAAAATGAGACCAGAATCTCTGTTACAAAAGCATGTATCAGAGGATGGGAGGTGTGGTGTTGAAGTAAGAGCACTACCTCCTTTGCGACACATTTGGGTCAGGATTTGATTCCTGACAGTTCTGCTTACTCGAGATAAAATCATTCCAGGTACGCATCCCAGCTGATATTGGTCTTAAAATCCTGGCCACTATGGTGTTGTCTGTTCTTTGGATTTACATTACACTCAAGCCAGTCTTGAATGGTTGCTGTTTTTGAACATGTCATTCTTGTTCTGTGTGACTGGCAGCAGGAGAGCCACTAATTAAGCGGAATCTCTCCTTGGAGCGGCCTGATTTCAGAGCCACGCTATGGGATTGCTCATGAATGATTGAGTATGACAGCTCTCTGAGAAATTCTCTCACTTTTTCCATTTCTCCCTGGTGCTCACTATGCTGCCCAGTTGGGTAGTGGTACATTGTCAACAAGGTGGAATTATTTTAGTTCCTTGCAGATTAACTTGTTTTCCAGCATTGGCATTGTGCAAGGTCCCAAAGATTCTCGGATGCAGTGCTATCACACTGGCGCAGTGGTGGTATCCCTAGGGTTTGATTCTGTACCTTCGGTGTACTGTTTGTTAACTCCTGTCCGGTCAGAGTGGGAATCCCCTCTGGCCACAGATTTCTCCTACCATCCAGACATGTTAACTGGTGCAATACATCGTACTGTGTGGTGTGCAGGTGTCATGTTTGAAATGAGATCTTGCCTTTTGATAGATGTTGGCAGAACAAACACTATATGTCAAGTTATCATGAATTGAAAATATTAATGAGAAAAAGATTGATAAGAACATGATCAATTTTACAAGTAATAGGAGTCCATTCACTCACTAAAACCCCTTTGGTTAGCTAATGGGATTTTCTCAATATCTCAATGATGTTATTTTTTTTTTTAAGAAGTCTGCTTCGTAAATCTCAAGTTTTGTTAAGATTTACATTATCCTTTCTAAAAAGAATCATTTCCTGCTTTTCATCTTTACTGCACTTACACTTCCACAGTCTCCACTTGCTGTGCTCGAATATGTGATTGACTATGGCTGGCATCACATCACATGACTTTGAGTTAGAGTGTTTGACACACTTAATGACTGCAGCTGCTGGACCTTGTTGCCTTAAAAATGTCACGTTACGTGACTAAGAATCACAGAGGATGATGCATTGCATGACTCTTTTATGATTTCTTAGTGCGGTTACAAATTTCCTATTGTGCTGTGAAGTATACCCAATTCGACATATTTTGGCAGCCGATCGCATATTTTTCTCTTTTTCCATTCTGTCATTGTACAAAACAGGCAAGACATCAAATAAACATTTAGAGGTAGCACAAAGTTTCACAAGCCTCTTCTTTGTTTGCACAGTCCATGATATCAATTTTCCTTTGTACTTGGTGGTATTATTGTGCTTCTCTGCTCTTTTCTGATTGGGCTATTCTTGGTTTGTGGACATGGTATGCATTCACTGGTTGTGATCTTTCTTGCACACAGAAGCTCACCCCTACGACTCGAGGCAAAATCCAACCTTTTTGAGATTGTCACGGATAGTCACAAAGCTCTATGACCAAGTTGATTTAGGTGTCATACTACATGACTGGCAGTCATAAGTGCTATGACTGTCCATAACTTGCATAGATCATGTAAATGGAAGCTATGACTGAAGAACACTTGAAAAACTGTGTAGTGTAATGGTTACCATGGTGCAAGTTCCTTGTCATTTGTATGAAGTACAGTAAGGTACCTGCATATCTATCACAGACTAGTAATAAAATTGTTCAGGTTCGGATTTAGTGATGTCTTTGAGAACCTTCCAGTTGGTAATTGGGTCCCCATATTGGGCTAATAGATTATAGAGGTTTAATACCTTTCTCCTGTCCCTTAGTTACCCTTCTCTGTCCTTTCTGGGCTATGGTGTCTGGAACTGCATACAGGTCTGCACATGCTGTCTCACAAGCACAGAGTCATAATTTTCACTTATTTAGGACCTCTAGAAGCACAGTCTGTTCAGACTTTAAAGGAAGCAAGAAGGTTGCCATCATCTGGATTGGTGTGCAGTCTAGTAACTGAGAGCGCTCTGGAGCAGGTTTTCATCCAGGATGTCTCTGTACTTTCCTGCAGTCATCTTTCCCTTTATCCTGACTAGTCTCCCAGTTCCTGCCGCTGAAAAACATCATGGTATTGGCCTGATGATGAGCAGTGCCTGGTTTCCTCCAAACGTGACACCTGGCATTCACACCAAAGAGTTCAACCTTTGTCTCATCAGACCAATGAATTTTGTTTGGCCAGCTCTAGGAAGAGTCCGGGTGGTTTTGAACTTCTTCCACTTATGGATGATGGAGGCCACTGTGCTCATTGGGACCTTCAAAGCAGCAGAAATTTTTCTGTAACCTTCCCCAGATTTGTGCCTCGAGACAATCCTGTCTTGGAGGTCTACAGACAATTCCTTTGACTTCATGCTTGGTTTGTGCTCTGACATGAACTGTCAACTGTGGGACCTTATATAGACAGGTGTGTGCCTCTCCAAATCATGTCCAATCAACTGAATTCACCACAGGTGGACACCAATTAGGCTGCAGAAACATCTCAAGGATAATCAGGGGAAACAGGATGCACCTGAGCTCAATTTTGAGCTTTATGGCAAAGGCTGTAAATGCTTATGTACATGTGCTTTCTCAATTTTTTTATTTTTAATAAATTTGCAAAAATCTCAAGTAAACTTTTTTCATGTTGTCATTATGGGGTGTTGTGTGTAGAATTCTGAGGAATAAAAGGAATTTAATCTATTTTTTAATAAGGCTGTAACATAACAAAATGTGGAAAAAGTGATGCGCTGTGAATACTTTCCGGATGCACTGTATGTCTGACTGGACAACTGATCTTGGTGTATATTCACAGTTTTTCACCATATACGTACCAGCTTGTGGTTGTTATGAATCTTTGAATTAAATTTCTAGCCTGGACCAATGCCCAGTCCTTGGTCTCTTTACTAGTGTCTTCCGCCATGATATGGCCACACTGTGTCCTCTGTACTCTCTGGTTCCATTGTCTTAACCTCTGAATAAGACTTGATTGTAGCTATCATATAGTCTGTGCTGATACAGCCAAAAATATGTAATGGACTGCATTGGTACTTTGTTTTGCCTGCTTCATTTATAGGCTGGATATATCTTGACCCCGGAAATACATGATGCCACTCATCCTTATCTCCCTAACTTTCACTTGCTCATTCTGGTAATGATTTGTTTCCTGAGATCTGTGGTAACATATGTCCATAAGTGAGTAGTTGGGTGGCAGGATGTGCAGTCTGTACTAGGAGAATGACAGCCTGCCCTCTTCTCCTTCCCTGCCCTTACCCCTTCTAGGGCTGCAACCCTGCTGAGCTTTGATGAGTCAGAGTGCCAGCTCTGTCGTGCTCTAATGGGAACTATTACTCTGTTGATTGCCAAGCAGTTATTTTCTCAGATTGTGACCCCTAATTACTTAATCAAACTCAGCGATGCTAAGACGCCAGTTGCATAGCACGCTATTGAGGTAAGTTTGGAAACAAGGAGGCCCTTGCTGATTTACTCTGAGAACCAATTTACACATGCCACAAACAGAAATAACCATCTTGGCGAGTAGCCTAACACATTTCTACCCTTTTCCAGGTGTGTGGTGCTGCTTGGAGATTTGCCAACCACAGATCTGTTTCTTAAAAGGGTATTGAAATATACTAATTAGAAGAATAATCCTCTGGCATCAATGTGGGCTTTGAGATCAGAAGCTTATGGGGGTCACAAGAAACTAATAAAATGTTCAAGGATATCCCAGAAATAGCTCTGTCTTCTATCATAAACAGGACAGTTTTCAGTCCTTTCAGCGTGGCCCAGTGGCAAAGGAGCTGGATTGTATTACAAAAGGTCTGAGAATCAATCGGCATCAATCCATTAATGTGTGACCCTAAGATAGCTACTTCAATTGAAGGAATGTGTTTAGTGTGCTCTAGAAAGGCAGTAAACCTGACATTCTGAAACTGTCTTAATCCAATTCAGTGGGGAACAAAGCACTTCCCTGCAATTGGGCACAATGAAGGAGAAAACCAGTCCACTGAAGGGCCTATTAATGCACACACTTACACAGGGGCAATGTAAGATCCTCAGTTAAGCAACACAGATGTCTTTGGAAAGTGGGGACCTTGTCAGTTGGGTAATTGGGGGGTGGTAACATTTGGCAGTCTGACTTTTGAAGCTCTTTACATTTGGGGAAGAAAAGGCAAAATGGTTTCCTAGTTGTCAACATGATACACTATAAAATGCAACATTGTAGGGTTAAACCCCACCACACTGACAGTGAAAACCTCAAGTGAGTCACTTAAACTAATAGTTTAATGTTGCAGAGATATGGAAAAGTAGTGAATTATACTTTGGATAAAAAAAGTGTTTTTATGTAATAAGCAACACTTTATGTAATGATTTTTAGGTCCTGCCATGTGTTTATTATGATCATTTGGGTTAGATTCTGAAAGCTGCTTTGTCTGTTGTGAAGCCAGAGTGTCCGATATGAGCTTTTACTTTTTCGTTTATTGGGCTCTTGTATCCAAAAGGAATATGGGTTTTTCCCCCCAAGGCATTTTGGTGCTGTTTTGCTGCTGTGGTCGAGAATTTGTGCTGCTTGTATTTGCTTTCCTTACTGTTTATTTTGTTTGACCTAGTTTAGCAGAAGCTATTCCTGTAGCAGTTTAACATTGGACACAAAGATGGAGGCCCATGTTTCGAGAATCCCTCAGGCTGATGCTTCTGATCTCACATATCGCAGATTCAATTATTCTGTTTGTCTAATATAATGCCTTTCCTATCTATCTATCTATCTATCTATCTATCTATCTATCTATCTATCTATCTATCTATCTATCTATCTATCTATCTATCTATCTATCTATCTATCTATCTATCTATCTATCTATCTATCTATCTATTCCTTTTATCTCTTTTTTGCATATCTATGCACTTATTAAGAGATTTATAGTAGACAGCAGATGGCCCAAGCTGTAAATACATTTTCTTTGTGACATCTGATTTTGGGATGAAAATAATCTGATGTTGCAGCCATGCTTTTTTCTGTCAGTTTATTTTTTTCCTCAATGTCACCAGAATGAAACACATTTGAAGAACAGCAAATCCAATTGTAAGTTAGTAAAGGTTTTTGTCGGTGTTTTTCCTCCTCCTAATCATTATGGCAGGGTTCATTTACTATATTTTTTAATATTCTAGCCAATCAGATTCAAACAAAAGAGGTCATTTGCGTTTGTAAATCAGCTTTACAAGAATGCTCTCTTGTGATTAGTTTAGCGGGCATCACATGCCCTCAGGGTCTCCGGGTGCATAGCAAAGGCTCAAATGATTGCCAGCTGACTAATGAAGGCTCTAATAGCAGCTAATATGCTGCTGGCAAAAAAAAAAAAAACACACACACACCATCCTGAAATATATCCATGCCTCTACATTTTACAGGCTCATTTTGAATTGTTTTCAATTAAAGTTTTCAGAGTCAGAGCATGCTAGTAATTAAGTAAATTTATGGGGCAACAGATTGATATCCTTCACTTGTATATCAAAAATATTTAAGACCAACAAATCCTTCTACCCCTCAACTCATTTTTTTGATTAATGTTAATGATCATTGGCTGTCATTCACAGTTCAAATCTTAGACTTATCCTAAATGATAGATTGCTGATGTGACTGCTTCAAGTGTGTTTCTGTTTAGGTTGTTGAAATGGAATGAGTGGTGCTGGGTTGTCAACACAGATCATGGCAAATTCTGTTTTTAGCTTTTGATTTTCAGAAATTTGGATCTTTTCTATAACCTCTTTCTGTATCTGCCAATTTCCTCCTGAGAGATGGTCTCTTAAGAGGTAATATCTATGCAGCATCTCTACAGATTGCTCCTGCAATTGTCTTTAAATTCCTTTTCTTTCCATCCTCTGCCATGCTTTCTCTAAGTGATCTAGAGGAAGAAAACCAACTTTGGAAGCTTAGCCAATAACATCCAAACATGGAATGTCTGATGATCATCATAGCTCTGAAGTTTGTGGGGGCTGCTTGCAAGCTGGTGATCATTTACCTAGTATAGAGGATCCTCCTACAAGCAGTGCTGGTGTCCTTGTATATTTTGACAGTATCGGCCATCAAATAGTCTCTTCTGTTGACTATAAGCTGCGCTTACAGCAATCAGGTTAGAGTGCAGCTCTTTGTTGACGTTAATTTTTTGAAACAGGTGATTACTAAGGAAAACCAATTGTTCTGCATTTTACAGCATTTCATGTGCTCAGATTAGTGAGGCTAGAGCTAGGATATTGGTCTTGATGGTGTTGTGCTGGCAAAAGCATGAAATTCTGTTTACAAAGAGGAGCTCTTGTACATTTCTGTTTACTTTTCTAGTTTTAATGTTGCAACTTTATTTTTTTCTAAGGGTTCTATTTCTCTTTAGTTTTTAGTGATGGGTGAACTTTCTTAATTTATTTTCTGTTTACTCTGTTTCTCTTTATTTTTGTGTTGGCTATGAATTTCTGGGGATTCTTATTTCTGTTTACTTCTCACAGTTCTGTTATTCCTTACAATTTTTCCTAGTTGATTTTTCCTTTGCTGATGAAATTCACACTTTTTCTGGGGGCTGTTTATCTCTGTAAATTTCTTTAGTGATTCTAGGTTTTTTTGGGATTCCGTCGCTTTTTACTTCTCTGGTTTCTGTGACACGGTAATGTTTTTTGTAGGCAATTAATTTCTGTTTTTATTTCTGGTGATTGAAATAGTCAGTAGAAGCATTTTGATGATTTACGTTTACATGCTGTTCTTTGTGGGTTATATTTCTAATATGTGTTCTTAGTGATTCTGTACTATTCTAGGGACTCCATTTTGGCTTACTATAGTTTTTACTTCATTGGTGACAGATATTTCCGTAATTCATTTCTGTGTGCTTGGTTTTTCTGTACATTTATAGTGAAAGAGCACACTTTGATGGATTCTGTTTGCATTTTTGGTCCCTGAAGCAGTTTCCTTCTTAATTTTACATTTTTTCTATACCGTATTTCTATTGACTCTTCCCTTGTTTGTGGACTGAAGCAGCTGCATGTTTTACTTTCTGTGGACTCTTTCTCTCTCTCTCTTATTTTTTTACTGATTTTGCATTATTCTGACACTCCGTTTCTGGTTTCTATAATGCCACTATATTTTTTCCAGGGGTTCCATTTCTGTTTACATCTTTGTGACAGACAGTTTCAACCTTATTTTTCTGTGGGTTATGTTTCTCTGTACTTTTTCAGTGATTCTACACTTTTCTGAGGACTCACATTTCTGTTTATGTTTGTGGTTTCCGTGGCACTTTTATGCTTTAAGGGTGAATTCCTGTGTTTTAGTTCCTTTGGTGTTTTTATGCCTTTTTCTGATCCCCTTTTTTGTTCATCATCTGTGACTGCTCTTTTCTGGTTTGCTCGCTTTTTTGGTAACTGTGACATTTTCTTCTTTTTCCTTATTGACTCAGTTTTTTTTCCTTACATTGGAAATTCCAAGCTACTTAATCTAATCTATTCCCTGAGTACGTTTTTTTTCCATAGTGATATTTTTCTATATTGTTCCATTCCTCTGGGGACCCCATTCCTATGTTTTATTTGCTAGAGTTAAGTATTACAATATAATTCTTATTTTCAATTAGAACAATCTAGGCAGGAACAGGCAATTCATCCCAACAACCTACAACCTACTTGAGTTCACCTAATTTCCTTAAAATAATATCAAAGTCGACTTTTGGTTGTTCCCAAAGTACTCTACTCTCTACCACACTGCTTGGTTACTTATTCCAAGTGTCTTTCAATATTTGGGTGAGATTTACTCTTAACAAGTTTTCATCTATGCCCTCTGTTCTTGTTGAAGAACTCATTTTAAAGTAAATTGTACCATACTAATTCTGTTCATAATTTAAACACTTCCATCATGTCACCTCTGAATCTATGTTTGTTTAAACTAAAAGTATTCAATTCCTTCAATCTTCCTCATAGCACATATGTCTGAGGCCTGGAATCAGCCTACTTGCTCATATTTAGACTGTACTACTGCTGTATTTTTTAATAAAGACCAAAACTGCACTCAATATCCTAAAATAAGGTCTAACTAGTGTGATACATATCTTAAGTATATCTTACCTTGAAAGGAATTCATCCATTCACAAGAAACATTGTCTCGCTATTATAAAAAAAAATCTTGCTACGATACAAGACTTTTTTGCTGCGACAAGACGTGATCTTTTGAAGAGAGACAGAGAGACACTTTCATGCCCCACGAGACGGACAAGTCATGTCATACTTACCACCTTTCGAAGCAAGTCCCGTTATACACATGCAGAGCAGGTTAGAGATAATGGAAGTAGGAAAATTAGAAAGTCTCCGAAAAATGAGAGTAAAGATTGCATTAGCGCAAGCAAAAGGAAAATATTACTCAGTAAAATAACGGAACAGCAAAAAGAGATCGCATAGTGTTTGAGGATGTCTGGGGGACAAGAGAGACAAAAGGACAGGTGCTGTACAGACTTTTACATGTTTGAAGCGTTGCATGAAATGCAGATCACGTGGCATGGCAGCAGCAGCAAGCCAACAGCTGATCAAGCAAAGATGAAGTAAAAAAAAAATCACAAGGTCACATAAGAGTGCCCTATTACACTTAAGCCATTGTGGGCAAAAATATATTGTGGACACTAGGGGTTGCTGTTGCCCCGTGAAACCCCACAGACAGACGTCCAAGACACACGTGTAAAAGCACCAAGAAGGATCTTTTAATATTTTCTTAAGTAAAGTGCACAAAGCATCGCACACGCCACAATTCACCAATAATCAATACAATAATAAACAATAATCCTCCACTTCCAGCAGCTTCGTCACCCAACCTCCCAAATCCGTCTCTACTTGATGGGATTCCCATAGTCCTTTTTATATTCCTTGACCCAGAAGTGTTCCTTCTCTTTTCCGGGTCAAACGCCACATCCTTAGTCCTCAAGTAGCCTGGAAGTACTGCGGGTTTCCGTCCTCGTGATTCTGAAGTACATCTGGGTTGTAGCAAAAATAGGAGTCCCCAGGTTCTTTGTGAGCTCTAGGGGAGCTGCCACCTAGTGTCCCAGGGGAGGCAGTGTCCTGAAAAGGCTGCTGTTCTCCCTTGTGATGGATGCCGGCTGTCCATCACAATATGTAAATCACTTAGATCATTTTGGATTTGAATGTACTCCTAATACCTTAACAGAAATAATGTGGATAATGCCAGAGAAGATGAAAGTGTGTTAAGAAACTTGGTTGTAATTTTATACATCATACTACTTGCATGAACATTTTATTTTGCTTAACTGGAAGAACCCTAGTCAACCATATAGGGAATGTGATGGTCAGTATTATCTGAAATCAGAACAAATCAAATTCTCTTTACAAGGATCTGTTTAGAATATTTTCAGAATTTGGCATGGATTCATTAATGGAATTCTAAACTAAACATGCTGATACTTTTCTGTTTTATCTTATTAAAGAACCATTTTATAGAGCGCTGTGTTGCATGGATTGGCTTTGGAACTCATTATTATAATTGCTATATTCTTTCATTTTTGCTTTGGTTATATTTTGTTATTATCTTCATTTTCTGAAATAAAAATAATAATCTCCCTTGACTTGTACTCCACACATTGGCCTATATAAAGTAGCATCCTTTTCTTCTCATAGTAACAATAATAGAACCAGTCTAAAGGGACACTGTGGTTGTAGAATATGCCAGTGAACACAGAGAACAGAAAAACATGAAAGAACTCAACATAACATAAAGCAGTATACAAAAATGAGCAGTTTGTAGAGCAACAATCATGATATTTAACAGAAGCAACCTTAAAGGCATTTGTGTAGGCAATCATGACACATACTTTATTGTTCTGTACTAAATGCTTCTTTTGCTCCTTCTGATCTGGGTTTTGGTACTTTGAAATTACTTTATACTTTACTTTATATACTTTTCTAGAACTCTTTCAGTATGCTTTCTTAGTGATTTAATGACAGACATTCCATTCACATTTTATTATTGTGGTGATTCCAGCCTTTTTCTGCGGATTTCATTTCTGTTCACTTTTCTTGCATCTCCATTCTTTGTACTTTTATGGTTACCCTGGTTGTTTTTATACATTTGTATATGGGCTTATATTTTTAACTTTTTTTGGTAAGATTTTTTTTTTCCAGTGGGCTCTGTTTCTTGGCGGTGTCTGGTGATTGTACATCTCTTTGGTTTTATTGACTATTTTATTGTTTAATGTTTTCCAAGGCACCTGCTTTCTTTACCTTTTTACTGAGTGCGTAACTTTCATGTTTTTTCTGTGGGTCTTATTTCTCTGCATTTTTTTCTGAGAATATTTTGTTTTGCTTCCAATCCTTTATTGATTCCTTGTTGGGCCATCAAAAGCAGATATGATGAACTCATACTGGGCTTTCATCTGTGTGGCTAGAAACACCAGTCTTTACAACAGGTTAAACCTTTGGGTTAAATGAATTTGAAGGATATTAACAAATGCAGAAAGATGAAAACTGATAAAGCATTGTTTAATGGAGGATTCTTTAATGTGGGACAAGCAACAGAAAGACACAGAAGCATTATCTAACCAATAAAATGGGCATTAAACTGGGCAAGCATAAGCAGTGACAAAATCGAGCAAGCAAAAACATATTTAAACATATTTTAAAAGGTCAAAAATTTGTGGGTATATTACAGGCATACATAAGCATTAGAAAAGAAAAAAACGTGAGTAAAGATTCAGCAACACAAGTGACAAGAGTAATTTGATCCCTGAATAAGCAGGATGATATATGCTAAAATGCAAGTCATGTATGTCCAGTGGGAGCTTGCATAAGGTGTAAAGGTCATTCCTTGAATGGTGCCATCTCAAAGCCACAACAACGACAAAATACCCACAACAACAATACTAGTCAATTAGAATTAGAATTAGAACAATTAGAATTAGAACAATCTAGACGAGAACAGGCCATTCAGCCCAACAAAGCTCGCCAGTCCTATCCACTTGCTTCCTCCAAGAAAACATCAAGTCGAGTTTTGAAAGTCCCTAACGTCTTACTGTCTACCACACTACTTGGTAACTTATTCCAAGTGTCTATCGTTCTTTGTGTAAAGAAAAACTTCCTAATGTTTGTGCGAAATTTACCCTTAACAAGTTTCCAACTGTGTCCCCGTGTTCTTGATGAGCTCATTTTAAAATACAAGTCTCGATCCACTGTACTAATTCCCTTCATAATTTTAAACACTTCAATCATGTCACCTCTTAATCTTCTTTTGCTTAAACTGTAAAGGCCCAGCTCTTTTAATCTTTCCTCATAATTCAACCCCTGTAGACCTGGAATCAGCCTAGTCGCTCTTCTCTGGACCTTTTCTAGTGCTGCTATGTCCTTTTGTAGCCTGGAGACCAAAACTGCACACAGTACTCAAGATGAGGCCTCACCAGTGCATTATAAAGGTTGAGCATAACCTCCTTGGACTTGTACTCCACAGATCGTGCTATATAACCTAACATTCTGTTAGCCTTCTTAATGGCTTCTGAACACTGTTTGGAAGTTGATAGCTTGGAGTCCACTATGACTCCTAAATCCTTCTCATAAGGTGTACTCTCGATTTTTCGACCGCCCATTGTGTATTCAAACCTAATATTTTTACTTCCTATGTGTAATACTTTACATTTACTGACATTAAATTTCATCTGCCACAAATCTGCCCAAGCCTGTATGCTATCCAAGTCCTTCTGTAATGATATAACGGATTCCAAATTATCTGCTAATCCACCTATCTTGGTATCATCTGCAAACTTAACCAGCTTGTTACTTATATTCCTATCTAAATCATTTATATATATTAAAAATAGCAGCGCCCTAGCACTGACCCCTGTGGAACACCACTCTTAACATCGCCAGTTCTGATGAGGTTCCTCGCACCATCACCCTCTGCTTCCTGTGTCTGAGCCAATTCTGCACCCATCTAAAAACATCACCCTGAATTCCCACTTCTTTTAACTTGATGCCCAACCTCTCATGTGGCACCTTATCAAATGCTTTCTGAAAGTCCAGATAAATAATATCATAAGCTCCACTTTGATCGTATCCTTTTGTTGCCTCCTCATAGAATTCCAACATGTTAGTAAAACACGACCTCCCCCTTCTGAACCCATGCTGACTGTTCAGAATAACTCCTGTCCTTGTCATGTGTTGCTCAATCTTATCCTTAATAATTCCTTCCATTAATTTTCCTGTGATGCTTGTTAAGCTTACTGGCCTATAGTTGCTTGGATCTGCCCTGTCACCCTTTTTATATAATGGGATGATATTTGCCATTTTCCAGTCCTTTGGAATCTCTCCAGTGCACAGTGACTTCCTAAAAATGTGTGTCAAGGGTTTATATATGTACTCACTAGCCTCCTTAAGAACACGAGGATAAATATTATCTGGGCCTGGTGATTTGTTTGATTTCATCTTATTTAATCTGAGCAGCACTTCTCCCTCTACAATTTCCAAATCCCTCAGTACCTCCTTAGTAGTTGTGTTTACCTCTGGCAGGTTATCCACTTGCTCACTTGTAAACACCTCAGAAAAATGTAAGTTTAGGGCATCTGCTATTTCATTGTCTGTATCTTTTAATTCTCCTTTACTATTCCTGATGAACTTGACCTCCTCCTTAACTGTTCTTTTACTACTAAAATACTGAAAGAATCTCTTGGGGTCTTCTTTGCCTTATCTGCTATATTCCTCTCCAACTGTCTTTTAGCCTCTCTGATATCCTTCTTAATGGTTGCCCTCATTTTCTCATACGCTACGGTTCTCTTTGCAGTCATTAGTCTTATATGCCTTATACAGCAGTTTTTTCCTTTGCAACTTCTTTTTAAATCTTTATTAATCCATCGTGGAGATTTTTTAGTTTCCTATTACTTCCAAATTTAGGTATGTATCTGTCCTGCATTACATGTAAAACATTTTAAACCTGTTCCACTGCTCCTCGACTGTCTCCACATTTAAAAGCTTATCCCAGTCTATCCTACTTAGACTTTGTCGCATCTGCTCAAAATTAGCCCTACTAAAGTTCAACTTAACAATTTTAGTCTTTGCATCTGTACTCTTACAAAATACTGAGAATTGTATTACATTATGGTCACTTGACCCTAGTGGTTCAATCACCTCTACACCCTCAATTCTATCCTGATTATTACAGAATACTAAATCCAGATAGGCTTCACCCCTTGTTGGTGCTTTAACATGCTGTGTTAAAAACAGTCGCGATTACTTCTAAAACTCCTGCTCTTGTGCTCCTCCATCTGTAAGGTTATCCCAGTTAATATTTGGATAATTAAAGTCCCCATGACTATAATATCCCCTGTAAACTTGCCTTTTGATATTACTAAAAGATGTGTGTTGAAATTACTGTCTGAATTGGGTGGTCTATAACACACTCCTAAAATGAGACCTTTTCCCTAATATTTTCCAGGCGAAGCCACATGTCCTCACTAAGATGGGGCTCATCATCCAACTGAAGATGACTTACATTTAATTCCTGTTTGGCATAAACAGCAACCCCACCTCCTTTTCTGTTCTGTCTATCCTTCCTAAAAAATGTGTATCCCTCTATGTTACACTCATCCCCATCTTTGTTATTTAGCCAGGTTTCCGTTATTGCTATAATATCATAATTGTGCTCTGCTACATACAACTCCAACTCACTTACCTTATTTTTGATACTTCTAGCATTAAGGCAAGCTATTTTTAATGTGTTAATCCTTCTATCTTTACGTGTTTGCTTAAAATTTACATTACTATGCATTTTTATTTCTACACCATTGTTTGTTCTTCCATGTATAGATCTAAATCTGGCCTGTCCTAAACTCCCTGCCCCCCCATTCCCTAGTTTAAACAATCCTCGACTAGCCTACACATACGCCTCCCCAATACATTGGTGCCCCTCCGGTTCAGATGTAACCCGTCACGGCGGAACAGGTCCCATCTGTTCCAAAAGGAGTCCCAATGCCCCATAAACCTATACCCTTCTACCCTGCACCAAGATTTGAGCCACGCGTTAAGCCTTCTAATCTCCTCAATCTTACCTGGACTGGCGCGTGGCACAGGCAGAACTGGAGAAGACTACCTTGTCAGTTCTGCTCCTCAGCTTGGTACCTAACTCTTTGAATTTGGATCGCAGAACTGACAGACTACCCTTATGTATGTCATTTGTTCCAACGTGGACAATGACAACTGGATCCACCCCCGCTCTGGCCAAGAGCCTATCCACCCTTCCAGGGAGGTCTCCCACCTGTGCTCCCGGAAGGCAACACACCGTACGAGACTCTCTCTCTCTGGAGCACACCTGCGCTTCAATCCCCCTAATGATTGAGTCCCCAACTATCACTACCTCTCTCTTTTTGGGAACTGGTTTTGAGGTGGCCCGTTGGGGCTCCTCAACCCTGCCTACCACCTCAGAATTATCAGAGTCACCGTCCAGCTCCGCCAGGACATGATAACGGTTAGACACTTCTAATTCTGGGGTTGATGCCCCGGACAGTGTGCACCCTTTACCTTCGCCTTGCGACCGTGACCCACCTATTCCTACCTGTCTGGTCTGGAATCTCCTCGCGCCACCTTAGGGGTGCACACTATCTCTCTAAAGGACACCTGGGCCAAGTCCGCCAATTCTCTATTACAACGCAGGTCAGCCAACTCCTCCTCCAGTTCAGCGACCCTGAGCTCGAGGTGCTGGATCAGCTGGCATCTCTTGCAGATGTAGCCCTCATAGACAACTGGCTCTTCCAAACCATCATCTAAAAAGTCCAACATCCAACAGGACTTGCATTGCACTGGCCTCATTATTAAAATTTGATTTGGGATTACTAAGCTGCCTTAACTATATATTTTTTTTTTTCTTTCTTAAAATTAAATTTCTTCTTAACTTAAATGGTAACACTAAGATCTGCTACAGATATTTTACACCTTTTCCCCTTAAGCTCCTGTACTGTTCTCCCTCTCAGCTGCCTGCTGTTTGCCTTTTTATGAGGTTAACTTTACTTTTCTCTGTCTCTTCTAGCTTTGCGCTCTTCTTACTTATAAGCTCTTCACTTGCACTGTTTGTATTCCCCCGTATTAATGAACCAATACGCTGTCGCCCACTTAATTGTTCTGTACCAATTATGGCACAAATGGTAGTTTTTTTTACTTGGCTTGTATTAAATAATCTTTTAGCATAAAAATGCACAGTCTGGCTGTGTCAGGAGTCTCAAGATAATAGACGACAGAGATGAATATAACCATTAGTAAGGTTTGGATTGGGTATGTTTACAGAGAGCAACAATGGACGTTTATAGAGGTGTAATAGATGACAGGCATGGGCTGGCATCCTGACAAAAACAGGATATGATTCATTACTCGGCCAGGAGGCCACTATAATTAAGGAACAGGAGGAAACAATATATTCAAGCTACATGCTTCCCTGAACTGCTAGGTGGCAGCAACCCTTGAGTCAGGTGCACCAGAAGGCATCCATAGGACATGTTGGGAATTGTAGTGCCATAGAGCTGCCCTGTTAGGGTCTCTGGGTGCCACTAAGGGACGCTGCTAGGAGATGTGCTCCTTGGTTCTTGGGACTTCCAATTGACCTGGAAGTGTCTCCATCAGGTTATGCCCTGGCACCGGAGGTACTCTCAGGTCCAAGATGAAAGGAGCTGCTCTGCCACATCCAGGCAACACTCGCCAGGGCGGAGTGGAGGAACATGAGAAAGAGAAAGGCAAAGAGAATATTGATAAAGAACCGTATTGTAAGGTATTTTTGTTAATAAACATGTGCTATTTGAACCCAGGACTGGTGTAGTGTGGTTGAGTTTGGGATTTGGAATGTTGCAGCGCCCCCTAGTGGTCATAAAGGATAAACTAGATCAGCAGATATGGTGCTCCATAGTGCCGGGGTCCAGAAGCTGTGAAATCTCAAATGCCAGGGTAGTCTAACACTTTTTGTAACTATAAGATAATAGTGTTTTTAAACAATGAACCAGATAGTGTCCTACTGGAGATTTGCCACTCCTATGAAACAAACAACTTTCTCTGACGTTCTCCCTGTAGTGTCCAAGAAATACTTTTTCATTGATTTATTTAGCACAATAATGAAAACAAACTCAAGCAATACATTATTACCAGGAAGGGGCGTTACAGAACACCAAACCCCAGACACAACCATCATGACACAAGTCCTGGAATAATAAAAAATATTTATTTTCACAAACACCTTTTGAAAAGGATTCAACAGTGGCATACATACAACACAACTATTTTTTTCTCTCTCTCTTTCTTACTTTCTTCTCCTCCACACATCCCAGACGAGCTTTGTCCATCCTCCACACTCAACTCCAACTCACCTGGATGAGGTTGAGTGGCTTCTTTTATCTTGGGCATGACAGTACTTTGGGTGTTAGAGCATAATACATTGGATGTAAATGGAAACCTCACAAAGTAGAGATGATAGATCCCTGCAGCACCCCCTGGCGGCACTTATGGAGCCTGACAAAGATATCCAATGGGATTACAGTTCCCAGCTTGCATTGTGGGCGTCGATACAGGCAGCATAGCCTAGGAATGCTGCCTTCAAGTGTATCAGAGGTGTATGTACTCCTAACAGGTAGTGTCCCCTGCTCTTCCATCACACTGGTCTCCCAGCTGGGTATTGTTCCTTGGTCCAACTCTACCACGACACCAGTGTAGCCACTTTCAAACTGGCATCTCGTGTCTGTCTCCTGGCTGAGGCAGAATGATCCTTGCATTCCTTCTCATGCTTCTGGGCTGGCCTTCTGTCCAGATAAGGAATCTTATCCCATTCCATCTGGGGCACCCACTCATGTGTGGCGTCTATCCCAACATAAAAAAAAATGAAAATCGAGCACTGTAACATAGTGATTAGATTAGACAGAATAATAATATTAATAATAGTAAAATTAGTAATCAGAAAAACAAGCATATTGTATGTGAAGGAATAATATTTCATAAATAGGCTACATATATGAAAGCAAAGCTGATTAAATATACAGACCTTACTGACGCATTGATTATTAGTAATCTTCAGTGTATCACCATAACCATTTTATGTCAATAAGAGTAGTGGGTAGTGAAAGTGTCACTGGTGACTTTCAGGACACACTAACAGGTTGTTGCTGAGTAGAAAAGCATCACATATCAAAGGATCAAATATGTAGCCAGTGTTTGATTAGAGAAGACACTAAATGCCTGGAGATGCCTGCATATTAACATTTATTTAAAAGACTGTATGCAGTTGACTTTTTGAGCTCATTTTTCTTTAATATACAGTGCATCCGGAAAGTATTCACAGCACATCACTTTTTCCACATTTTGTTGTTACAGCCTTATTCCAAAATGGATTAAATTAATTTTTTTCCCTCAGAATTTTACACACAACACCCCATAATGACAACGTGAAAAAAGTTTACTTGAGGTTTTTGCAAACTTATTAAAAATAAAAAAACTGAGAAATCACATGTACATACAGCCTTTGCTCAATACTTTGTCGATGCAACTTTGGCAGCAATTACAGCCTCAAGTCTTTTTGAATATGATGCCACAAGCTTGGCACACCTGTCCTTGGCCAGTTTCACCCATTTCTCTTTGCAGCACCTCTCAAGCTCCATCAGGTTGGATGGGGAGCGTCGGTGCACAGCCATTTTTAAGATCTCTCTAGAGATGTTCCATTGGATTCAAACCTGGGCTCTGGCTGGGCCAATCAAGGACATTCACAGAGTTGTCCTGAAGCCACTCCTTTGATATCTTGGCTGTGTGCTTAGGGTCGTTGTCCTGCTGAAAGATGAACCGTCGCCCCAGTCTGAGGTCAAGAGCGCTCTGGAGCAGGTTTTCATCCAGGATGTCTCTGTACATTGCTGCAGTCATCTTTCCCTTTATCCTGACTAGTCTCCCAGTTCCTGCCGCTGAAAAACATCCCCACAGCATGATGCTGCCACCACCATGCTTCACTGTAGGGATGGTATTGGCCTGGTGATGAGCGGTGCCTGGTTTACTCCAAACGTGATGCCTGGCATTCACACCAAAGAGTTCAATCTTTGTCTCATCAGACCAGAGAATTTTGTTTCTCATGGTTTGAGAGTCCTTCAGGTGCCTTTTGGCAAACTCCAGGTTGGCTGCCATGTGCCTTTTACTAAGGAGTGGCTTCTGTCTGGCCACTCTACCATACAGGCCTGATTGGTGAATTGCTGCAGAGATGGTTGTCCTTCTGGAAGGTTCTCCTCTCTCCACAGAGAACCTCTGGAGCTCTGACAGAGTGACCATCGGGTTCTTGGTCACCTCCCTGACTAAGGCCCTTCTCCCCCAAATGCTCAGTTTAGATGGCTGGCCAGCTCTAGGAAGAGTCCTGGTGGTTTTGAGCTTCTTCCACTTACGGATGGTGGAGGCCACTGTGCTCATTGGGACCTTCAAAGCAGCAGAAATTTTTCTGTACCCTTCTCCTGATTTGTGTCTCGAGACAATCCTGTCTTGGAGGTCTACAGACAATTCCTTTGACTTCATGCTTGGTTTGTGCTCTGACACGAGCTGTCAACTGTGGGACCTTATATAGACAGGTGTGTGCCTCTCCAAATCATGTCCAATCAACTGAATTTACCACAGGTGGACTCCAATTAAGCTGCAGAAACATCTCAAGGATGATCAGGGGAAACAGGATGCACCTGAGCTCAATTTTGAGCTTCATGGCAAACACTGTGAATACTTATGTACATGTGCTTTCTCAGTTTTTTTATTTTTAATAAGTTTGCAAAAACCTCAAGTAAACTTTTTTCACATTGTCATTATGGGGTGTTGTGTGTAGAATTCTGAGGAAAAAAATGAATTTAATCCATTTTGGAATAAGGCGGTAACATAACAAAATGTGGAAAAAGTGATGTGCTGTGAATACTTTCCGGATGCACTGTAGCAGTAAAACAGTCATTATATTCCACTTGATTAGGGTTTATTTTCTTTTTTGGGGTATAGCAAACCACTTTTGACCTCCACTCTTATATTTAACTTCCTTTCAATGTTAAATTTACAGGAAACCATGGCCATTTTAATGTACTGTTTACAGTGTACCAATATAATTGAATTATTCTTCATTGCGGAGTTGTACAGCTGTAAATGAATTAATAGATTAATAAATTTCATCATGCCTTCCTTCAGTGTGAGTAAATACAAAATGCACATTTCTCTAAAATTAAAAATATGTCAATGTTGTAATAGAACATCCATCCTAAAATTAGTAATAGCCTTCAACTTTTTCATGTTTACAATTAATGAAAAAAATTAAAAGATGTTAGTATAGGAAGCAAGGTGCTTATACTTTTTCAATTGAGAAGCGTAGGTATTAGGTAACTATCAAATCATAACAGTTAAACCTAAAGAATACACTATAAGTGAAAGAGATACTGTTATTTCACTTGCAACGGTTTGACTTTTTGTCAATAAATAAGCTAAAAATATTAGCCATTTTGTTGACCCCTTCTTGGAAATGAGTTGGGCTCTGTGTCCCAAATATTTCAGTGTGAATAGACATGCTTTTTAAAAATGATGTGAATACAGAAATCCCAGAGTTATTTGTCAATAAATGGTGGATTATTGAAATTTTGCTTTACTTACAAAATCTAGTTTCAATCATAAAAAATATGCTTTTAAACATTTATTTGATTTAGTGTATTTTTTTACATTTTGTTCTTATTTTTATAGGTGAATTATCCATGGCCATCTGCCAAAGTTTCTTGCATCTTTCTACTTATTTATAATTTCTCAAGTACCATTATAGTTGGCTCTAAGTATCAGTGGTGCCAGGCTGCTCAGCTCTAGTGTATAAACACAAGACCTTAGCTGTAAATATTTAAAGCATACCACCTTATAAATAGCTGTTGACAAATTTGAAGGTCTACAATAAGCATGATCAGAGAGGCATGAAAGTAACATTCTGTGACTGACCTGCCTGAGTCCTTTATTGGTATAATACGGGGTTTGGGGAGTGTTAATGCAGTGCAGATGTATTTTTTTTTAAATGCCAAATACTGACCAATGACATATTATACTCGATATATATTTTATATTTTACAGATCTTCCACATGACCTATGATTTGGCAAGTGCAGTGATGAGAATTTTCAACTTAATTGGAATGATGCTGCTTCTGTGTCACTGGGATGGCTGTCTGCAATTCTTGGTCCCAATGCTCCAAGATTTCCCCAATGATTGCTGGGTTTCTTTGAACAAAATGGTGGTAAGTTGTTCCTGTTTCCAGAAATGGTTATTTCATATAGTGCCTTTCATAATGATTTGCTTTAGGTAGTGATTAGTGTTCTGTGCCAGTTGTTCTGCAGAATACAAATGTACATGCAGGATAACATTGTGGTGGGACTGTTTTGACACATAAAGTTATACTTTACATATAACTCACTTTGGAATAATATTCACCTTGAAAAGTGTAAGTTTTTTCTCATACAATTTTTTTTTTATTGTTGTGACAGTCTGAATATTTTGTTATATATATATATATACTATTTGGTACATAAAGTCGTATTTGGGTTTACTATCTTGCAAGTAGGATAGATCTCTTATATGCCAATATGCCACTTAATTTGTGTTAGGGCTGCAACTGGAAAGGTGAAAATATAAAGGTAATAAACTTTGATATCATTTGTAATTACTTTATAAACTTGTTGCATTCAGTACATTACAATTGTTACTACTGGAAAGCTTCTTTATATATAATTTTCTTGGGTTTTCCTTCTAGGGCAAGGAAACCCAATTTCAATTATTAACTCAAATGACAATATGGCTCCACTCAACCTTAATGAAAAAGATGAATGTTACATGTCAAAAACCTGACTTATTGTGCATGTGTGGAAAATTTCAAGTCTCTTCTCTTGAAAAACAAATCTGTACATGAAAAACATACAAATAGAATTTGTGATTTATGGGTATTAAGATAATATACTATATATAAGTATTCTAAAACAAGCAATTATTAAAATATATGATATCTAAAAAATGCACAGTACAGACTGATGTCAGTTCAGTTTAGTTAATCTTTTTGTCATTATACTTTGTTAAGATGCTGGTAAATGTATTTGTTGCCAGCCTTGCTGATGGTAAGATATTGATGTGTACTGGCAGTAGAGTACTACGTATCATCAGCAGATGCAGACCAATGAAAATAATATCACTGGTAATAAATAACTTCAAAAATAAAAATATGTATCAGATTTCAAATATACCATATATTATATGGAAATAGTACCGGTAACAACTGGACAATTCAAGTAACCTACCATAATGTTACTGAATTCTTAGTAAAAAATGTAGTCTTCTAAACTCATATTTCTACTTGGAAGTCTCTCTGTGCCACTTTCAACATTAGGATTTATACTGTTTGGATCAGAGTTTGTGAGCAGCGTGAACAATAATGGCAAATCTGTCTCACCCGATCCACACTCCTGCTGGCAGTATTTGAATTGCTGTGTCAGGCAAGCAAAACAGCACGGACAAAATTAAGATACATATGCATATTTTATGTTCATCTCATTTTCTTTATAGATTGTCAGGTGTGCAAAGGGATTACAGTTCTGCATGTAGAACAAAATCTGTCACAAACATCTAAATTGATTTGATTTGGCAGTACAGTTCAGGCAGATCTACAGTATATAGTTGTGCTGTATGAAACACTGGCATTTGATTTATCATAAACATTCAAAACAATGTATACTAAAAACTGGATACTAGGACAACTTTACACAATTTCATGTGTTTTGAGTAAAGACCATTCATTACTATTATTTCTGTGTTTCTCTTCAATATTGACTCACTAATCCAGCATTCAAATCCACAACTGTGTTGTCTGTAATCTGCATGTTTTCCCTATGTGAATTTTTGTTTGGCTACTCTAGTTTTCTTCCCACAGTTAATTGGCAATTATTTTTTGGGTCTGTGTTTATGGGCCCTGTGATGGAATGGCTCCACATCCATGGTTGGTTCCTACACTAAATCTGATGCTTCCGAAGTAGGTTCTGGTGTCCTTGATCCTGAATTGGATTAAACATTTTTGAAAATATGATGTATCTTGTCTGACTAGTTTATCCAAGTAGATTCGCTGGATCAGGAATCTGTACAATTGTTCACATACATTCACATTTTGTACATCTGGATCATAGGCAAGTTAAGTGATTTGCTTTTGGGTTACAGAATGGCTTAGAGGTGAGAATGGAATCTTTAATTTTGTAGTTTAAAGTAGAGTGTTTTAGTCAGTAGGCCACACTATAAGAGCTAAAAATTGACCAATTTACGCTGGTAGTTTGGCCACCAGGGTACCTCTGTATTGGATGAACATTCTGTTTCTTTCTGTGCCAAATTACTGAACCTAAAGGTTATATTGGTGGTCATAGAATTGCCTTTCATTATCTGGCCTTGCATGGCTAGGCAGCAGAAGTTTTTTTTTTTTTAAAGGTAGCTGCCTTGACAGGACACAAAAACGCTTCCTGTGTGGCACCTACTCTCTCACAGTGGACTTAATCAACTAATCCCAATTTGCAGGCCATTCATTTCCCCTCCAATTGACAGGTAATCATTTAATAATAAGTCCATTATTACTGGGAAGACAGCAACACTCACGGCGCTGCCTAGGAGACTTGCATCGGGGCGAAAAAATCGAACCGCTTTGAAGCAAATAACAGACTCTTACCGTCACATTGATGCTGAAAGGCAATAAAGAGGAGAGCATGTCAGTCAGAGATGTGCATCAAGTCTCACAGAGAGACTCTTATGGGTCAAGTTTTTTTTTCTTTTCTTTTTTGTAATTTGCAATCCCATACCATAGAAGTGTTTTTTTCTCTTTTCCTTAAAACTGTATTTCAGGTAGCCATCACAGAGGTTCCTTAAATTTTGTTCATTTCTATTGTATTTCTAAATTGCATGGATGAGCTGTTATAAAGGTAATGATACCATAATTCATAGGCAAACCATCCTGAGAGTAAGCAGGGGAATTTCATCCCAGCTAGAAAAGACTGGGGAGTTTTGACCCCAAATTATTTATTTCTTGGATAATAATCAAGCTTATTAGCATATGCCCAATTGACCTGTATTTTCTATTCAATGGCAAATGATTTGCTTTGCTCATCTATTTTGAATTGTCATATAAAGTAATTGAAGCCAGCATTGCCATGAAGAATAGTCTTTTGTGCACTACTGGGAACACATTTCCAATCCTGGTTAGTAATTCATATATTGACTGCACAACCCAGCAAAGGAAAAAAACAGTAATAATAGTAATGGTGGGGTGACATAGGCCCAGTGGTCACCTCACTGTTCCAGAACACTGGGTTAGAATTTGGCCTCATTACTGCCTGTATAGGGATTGCATATTCTTCCTGTCCTTGCATGTTTTTATGCACAGTCTGAAGACCCAATACCCTATACCTTGAATAATGAAAGATTTAAAATATTGATGATATCTATAATAATTAGGGCTGCGATGATTAGTTGATGTAATCAACAACGTCAACTACAAAAAATCATCAACGCAGATTTTTTATTGTCGACGCGTCATAAACAGAACCTTCAATAGAGGCTCCAGTCACAAAGAACCACATTGTTTTTTGTAACTGCAATATACTACATGAACGTCTGGGGGTAGTATCGTTTGTTATTGTTTGTCAAGACTGCACACAGTCCTACCAAGGAAGAAGAATGTCTGAGGAGAAGAAGAATGTAGAGGAAAATAAACGTGGTTGCAATGGCAAGTCGGTTAGAGGAGGGGGAAGAAGATGGAAAAAAAATTGAGACAGAAACTTTCTAAAGTGTGGGAGCACTTCACCAAAAAAGAAAAAAAAGTTGAATGCAGATTATGCAAAGCAGAGCTTTCTTTTCATGGCAGCCCCACCGCAATGTATGAGCATCTGAAACGCAAGCATCCTGGAGCTGTGATGCCGCAGTCTCTTGAGAGTTTATGCTGCCGCTGTTAGTTAGTTAGTTAGTTAGGGTCAGATCAGGAGGGGAAGGAGAGCGTGAATGAGACTGAGAAAATAAAAATGAAAAAAGCTAACTTTTACAAGTAACAAATTTACACCAGATCTATTCGTTTTCAAATAATATTGCATTAGAGAGATGATGTTTTCTGATTGGTACTATTCAGGTCATACAATGATTTCTTCAAAATGTCCCATATATATGTCTCTTTCTTTTTTTTTACCCAGTACTGCTCGCTGATACCAGATGGCGTGAGCTTATTCAGTTCTAGCCGGAGCGCGCAGGTGGCCGGTTGCTTGTGCCATAACAAGCGTGACCTGGTGGCGATCAAATCATATGTACTGTGCAAGGCATGTACGGGGTCCACTGAGAAAAGAAGAGCCTTTATGGCTCACCTTGCAGAGGAACATTCTTTCCTGTGCAGACTGGGCAAGATCGGGGAAAAAAAAACGCGGCCACTGATTACAACTGCAAGAAGGTACGCGAATGAATATGAATAATGTGCCACAATATTTTCCGAAATGTGCTATAAAGGTCATAAAATGAATAATTCCAAATATCACATACAGTATACCTATGTCTCTGTTTTTTTATTAGTGTGGCTTTGACATCACGGGCCATAAGGCGCATACTAATTCAGCGTAAGCAGGAACACTCAATAAAATGGCATAAAAAAAATCAAGTGACAATGAGATATGAATAAGGCAGATTCGCCAGTGTTTGTGTGTCAGCTTTTATCCATCAAGATCAGAGAATTTCTAGTTCGATTGTCTCAAAACACCACTCACATCTACAGTTATTCCCAGTTTCAGATAAAATGTAACAGCGTCAGATCCCTGGGGGGGTAGTAGTATGTATCGTGACCGTGACTGGGAGAATAAAAGTGAAAAAAAAGATAACTTTTACAAGTACTATACATTTACAGTAAATGTTACAGAAGCAAATCAAATATATGTGTTTATTGTATAACTAGACATTAAGCCCGTTACAAAAAAGGGCGCTAGAACAGTAGTGCATAAACATTAGTAGGAACAGTCTATATTAAATGGCAAGGGACTTTGTATGTGGCTGTAATATGCGTCACTGTATTGTGTGCCTTTAATTTTCTCTCTCAGTAATACTGGTTTGTATTTCCGTAAAATGCCTGTACAGTAATTTTGTCGGACAGTAATACAGTGGAACCTCGGTGGAACCGAAGTAATTCCCCCTTTAGGATTGTATGTAAATACAATTAATCCGTTCCAGACCATACGAACTGTGTGTAAATATATATTTTTTTAAGTTTTTAAGCACAAATATAGTTAATTATACCATTGAATGCACAGCGTAATAGTAAACTAAATATAAAAACAATGAATAACACTACGAAAATCTTGAACAACAGAGAAAACTAACACTGCAAGAGTTCGTGCTATAGCCTTACGTCCCGCTCCCGATAAACACTTTTTTTAATGCTTTTTAAGCACAGGGAAAAAATGAACATTTGAAAAATCCGTAATTTAATAAACAACCAAGAAAAGTAACATTGCAACAATGCACGTGCGTGCCTGTGTGCACTTTGAGCTACTTTTTGTATAAAAATGTGCTATATAAATAAATGTTGTTGTTGTGTGTGTGTGTCTCTGTCGCGGGCCTGCGTGTATGTGCGTCTGTCTCTCTTAAGCGCATGCCTCTGTGTGTGTGTGTCTGTCTCGCCTGTGTGTGTGTCTGTCGTGCGCGCCTGTGTGTGTGTGTGTGTCTGTCGCGCTCGCGCGCCTGTGTGCCTCTCTTTGTGTGGGTGTGTGTCTCTCTCTCTGCACACACAGGGAATGCACAGGAAGAGACTGAACATGTACCGTGTGTGTGTCTGTCGCGCGCGCGCCTGTGTGTGTGTGTGTCTGTTGCGTGCAAGCCTGTGTGTAAGTGTGTGTCTGTCGCGTGCACGCCTGTGTGTGTGTGTGTGTCTGTCACGCACAGGGAATGCACAGGAAGAGACTGAACATGTGCCGTGTGGCCCCGCGCATGCTCACTTCACCAGAAGACACACCCACACGGACACCTGGACGCACACAGGGGTTTTATTAAAGATGATGATATTACAATAAGAGCAACTCACTACTCAAAATGGTAAATGTACGAGGCAGTCAGGAACGAACCAGGGGACTCTTGATTATAAGTCGGTAATTCCTACCACAGTGAAAGTGTTTATTTGATCTTTGCACTTCAGGCTTTACACATTATATAGTTTATGTCTACATTTTGTCATTTATTACTAAAATATGAAAAATGTTTCAGTTTTAATGATGCATTTTTTGGTTAAGTTAAATGCACTTTTTTTGTTTAAAGACTACATGCACTTTAGTTTGTATTGTTTAATGTACTGTATTTCTTTTTTATTGTGATGGTAAAACTAATATAAAAACAACTGATTATTTTCAAATTCATATGTTTCATTGGTTGTTATTTTAATTTGATTATTATTAATTTTAATCGTGTTAATGCAGAGACATCAGGGTGACATTCACAGGTTGACAGACTTGAACAGATGAGGTAAGGCACTGGAGCCCAGAACAGGATGTGCAACCACAGGTTGCAGGCATGAAAATAGTCAGGCATGAAATAATCTTACAGCCCTAATAATAATACAAATTATTAGTATCACAAATAATTTAAATGAACATGAATCAAATATGGCCACGGCTGTATGGATTTTCAAGTTGTTCTCCTGTTTGCATGGAATTTCTGAGGATGCCTGCGCTGCCTTCTACACCTGAAAAATGTGGACTTGTTAACTGACAAAACTGAATTGAACCATTGTGAGCATATGTAGATTTATCCATATGTGTATATGACAGGTTGGTTTGCTATCCAGAATGGATTTATGTTGTGTGTCTGATGTTATTGGGATAGATGCTGGCGGACCAACACACCTAGACTAAGCAGGTTTTGAATATACTATATTATAATCTATTTTCATTTATAACAGCAAATTCCAGGAGTCCATTCAAAAATCTTTACATATACAGAACCTTTTTTAACAATGATAATTGTTAAACCTGGCACAATATATGACCATGAATTTGGTGGAGTCATGAACCTGTAGTCTCCAGTTCAGTTTGTCACCCAATACTGCCTTGTGCCAACAATCAACATTTAGAAAATATTTATCCCAAGATTTTCAATAGCTTTACTTTTATTTGCACTTGTGAGCAAAACACCAATTTTTTTTTGGGGCAATAGAGTAGAATATCTGTGTACTGTTTCTCGCAACAGGACAGCTTGTCTCTTCAGCCTCCTGGATCACTGAAATGCCAGGATCTTCCAGCTTTTATGGTGCTGTGTAGATTGCAAATGTGGATCCCATTGGTTATTACTCCTTAAAAATATCTCTGGATGAATTACATATTATTTTTTCAAATGGAGTAAATGTGACCACTGTTGCCACTGTTAATTCCAGCGTTGCACTTGTTGTTACTGATATGGGCACCCGCTCCCAGTAAAATATATGAGAAAGTAGCAGAAATACAGGGGTAAGTATAACAAAAGTATAGCTGTTCAAACAACAACAACAACAACATTTATTTATATAGCACATTTTCATACAAAAAGTAGCTCAAAGTGCTTTACATACTGAAGAAGAGAAAAATAAAAGACAAAATAAGAAATTAAAATAAGACAACATTAGTTAACATAGAAAAGGAGTAAGGTCTGATGGCCAGGGTGGACAGAAAAAACAGAAAAAAACTCCAGATGGCTGGAGAAAAAAAATAAAATCTGCAAGGGTTCCAGGCCACGGGACCGCCCAGTCCCCTCTGGGCATTCTACCTAACAGAAATGAAATAGTCCTCTTTGTAGTTACGGTTCTCACGGAGTCACTTGATGTTGATGGTCATACAGACTTCTGGCTTTTAATCCATCCATCATTGTTGGAACATCACGATGCTTTGAGTAGATGTGCCACCACCAAAAGGAAACCGAAAAGAGAGTAGGGGATAGTACAGATTTTAGAGCCACCATGAATAGATATAATGAGTTGGAGATCTAGAGTATCAGGATTTTGATTACAGTGAAATTATGAGAAAGCCATGTTAAAATAATGTGTTTTTAGCAGTTTTTTAAAGTGCTCCACCGTATCAGTCCGGTGAATTCCTATTGGCAGGCTATTCCAGATTTTAGGTGCATAACAGCAGAAGGCTGCCTCACCACTTTTAAGTTTTGTTCTTGGAATTCTAAGGAGACACTCATTTGAGAATCTGAGGTTATGATCTGGAATATAAGGTGTCAGACATTCCGATATATAAGATGGGGCGAGATTATTTAAGGCTTTATAAACCATGAGCAGAATTTTAAAGTCAATCCTGAATGACACAGGTAACCAGTGTAGTTACATCAAAACTGAAGAAATGTGCTTGGATTTTCTTTTCCTAGTTAGGATCCTAGCAGCTGCATTCTGCACTTGTTGCAAACGATTAATGTCTTTTTTGGGTAGTCCTGAGAGGAGTGCATTACAGTAATCTAGTCGACTGAAAACAAATGCGTGAACTAATTTCTCAGCATCTTTCAGTGATATAGAAAGTCTAACTTTAGCAATGTTTCTTAAGTGAAAAAATGCTGTCCTAGTGATCTGATTAATATGCGATTTAAAATTCAGATTACAGTCAACAATTACCCCTAAGCTTTTTACCTCCATCTTGACTTTTAATCCTAATGTATCCAGTTTATTTCTAATAGCCTCATTGTATCCAGTAAAGAACATTACTGATAGACAAAGGATCCTAGCTTAATGTTAGGATTAGCAGAATGACTCTGGCAGCAATTTCTGAAAATGATTTTGGGGTTTTTGTTGATGAATAAATTCTCATCCTCTAGGTCACAGGAGCAATTACAAATGAAAATAAAACGACATATTGTGCTATAAAAATACAGTACTTAATGAAACATCAAATGGTATTGTGCTCGGGCAGTATGATGCGCTAGTGAGTTCACATTTGGAGTACTGTGTGTTTTTCTGGTCTACATTCAAACGACAACCCACGGGCCACATGTGGCCCAGAAGCAAACTCCGACGCCAGACTTGGAGACGCGTGCGCTAAAATATTTGTACGTGCACTGCACGGCTGATGCAGTGGCAGTGTATTCCAAATCACCCCCCACCCACAATAATCATTTCATAAAATGAGGCTGGTTATGCTTCTGCCAGAATAATAAACGAAGTGCTGAATATGATGCAACCGGTCATCAAAACAAAAGGAAGACATGCAAAACATTTGAAATTCATTTGCTCATCACGGAGGTCCCCTGTTACGAAGATATCAGTGTCCCGGAATTCAGTTGTCTTTTCTGTTTTGGCGCAGGCACAGTAAGACAGCACTCTTCAACCTTTTAACACCTGATGACCGGCGAAAATAGAAGAAATATTTCGCTGACCGGCTGACGGATAAGAAAGAAATAAAAAACAATTTAGATAGCATTTTATTTATTGAATTTAATGTTATAAAATTACAATTTTTACTTAGTGCGACATCTGCTACTGCTTCTTTGTTAGAAAATATGATATACGTGGCCGAAGCACCGTTTCAGAGAGACGAAGTGCTGCATTAACATCAATTTGATTTCTCTGTTTGGTTTTTATTACTGACAAGGCTGAAAAAGTCTTTTCACACAAATAGCTTTATAACTCAGTGATGGAGATTCTTTTTTGAGTGATATCCAATATTGAGACAACGATTGCATTTTATGTCTGGACACCAGAGTGACATCAGAAAACAACTCGATCATCTTTTCTTTTTCGCGAGGATCAAGTGCAAATGATTTTATATCTACCAAGAAGGGATTATTAATCCAGAGGTTACTTTTACGAGGAACCTCATTTTCAGGTAAATAAGTATTAAAGTTTTCAGCTAACGCCCTTAAATGTTGACTTATTGTGTTAAATGTGACTTTCTGGTCGACATCAGCAGCAATCAAAAATTCTCCCAAAAGTGGAACACTTCTATATCTTCTTCTTGTATGAGACTATCCCAAAGAGCCAGTTTCATTTTGAACGCAACTAATTTTATTTCTCATTGTAAAAATATTTGTACAAAATCCCTGAAGAGAAATGTCACGTGGTTTATCAATAAAATATCCATGCTTCGAATGCAGATGACGAGCGACTTTGGAAGGTTTCATAGCATCATTTGACAGAACATACTACACACAAAGACCGTGGCGATTGTTCACTACCAGGGGCCATAATAAAATCCAAGCTTTAAATACTCCTTATCATAATGCCTAACAACATCTCCTTTTCTCTTTTTGGTTTTATTGCACATTCCGGAGTATCCGCATATTTCTTTCTCTTTGTTTCATCTAAACTTGAAGCACTTGGTTTACTTTCAGTACCATCACTACTTTTCCCCTGAACATTGTCCTTGCCTCTACTAAAGAAGGTTAAAAGGTTTTGCTGTTTGACTTTTTTGTCTCCATTTTGTAGAGTCTCAAATTTTCCGAATCACCGGTCGAAGAACATAGCACTAAAACGTGATTATCAAGGATCTCACGCATCTTTGTGCGCCGTTTCTCCTTTGATTTAACGCATGCTCCATGCAAAATGCTGTCATATCTGTCAGTAAACATTTACATTTAGTCGCCTGCCTGCTGTTTCCTCACGTACAGCGATGTTATGAAGTCTGTGTTTTAAGGCTGCAGTGATTTCTCCCAGCAGGGCGGACAGTAAACTTTGTTAAAATGGTATCGATAAATGCCACTTTGTTAGTTGTTACTTCAGACGTTTTGTCGTGTGCAGTATACGTTCTGTTACCAATAAATTATTCAATGGGAGTTCATCAACAAAGAAACATGGAAAATGAGACTTGGCAAAATTAACAATAGTAATAATTTTATCTATCTATCTATCTATCTATCTATCTATCTATCTATCTATCTATCTATCTATCTATCTATCTAATAATTATTTACTTGACACCAAAGAACTCTTTATAAAGACATTTTAAAGACAAATAGTTAAATAAATGTACTAATCCACTTTCACACCATATGTGGTTCCTTGCTAATACATATTTACTCAGGTAGTTTATTTTTGCGTGAGAAAAGAAGAAGAAATTGTTTTTTTTCTTCTTCATGAAAAAGGCTTTGTTGTGGAACTGAAATTTCATCTTTGTAATATGAGTAATTAAAACCGTGTGAATGAAATAGTTTAAAGTTCTATTAAAAAAAATAAAATCCCTGGCCTGTCATGACCACTCTTTAAATTGGGAGAGGATCTATTATCCAATAAAACTCTTTTTGTTGTATATTACATGAACAGTTGATCACAGCAGATTAAAGCTGATCAAACTGTGCACACTGGGTTGTTAAAATTCTGCAGTGTCTTTAATCAGCCTATCAGACAGTCTTCTAGCATGTTCATATCTACTGTACCTCTCTATGTGTTCTACAAGAGGGGGCACTCATTCCCATTGATGAGCCTTGGCTGCAGAAATGCATGCCCCTGTAAGCTTCTTGCAAAATGAACACTGTATAACTAAAATTGTTCAAAATATACTCTAAAAGACTGTAGACGTCGTCTTCATCAATTTCATATTTAATTTGCCTCTCCATCCCATTCACTTTAGGGGACTCTGATTTTACATTGCAGAGCCTTTATTGTTGAAATGCTCTTCTGTTTAGAAAATGAATATCGGACAGCTAAAATTGGGCTAAAACTATTGTAAGAATCTAGGAATTAATTTGTCACTTTTTTCTCTACTGTGCCCTTTTATCCTATGCACTGCAAGGGACACTTATTGCTCCAGTTGGAGCAGAGCTTTAAAAATGTGTGCCCCCTGTCTGCTGCTTACAAAATGAACACTGGATAACTAAAAGTCTACAAAATGTATTTTAAAAGGTTGTGGAAAGTCTTCTTTTCACTCTTATGTTCGCTGTGCTCGTCTGTCTCATCAGGGGCACTCATTTTCCATGGCTGGGACAGAGCTGTAGAAATGCATGCCCCCTGCCTTCTTTGATTTTGCCTCAAACTGTAGCAGCTATTGACAGTTGTTTTCTCACAATCAAGGGGATATGGGACAGATCATTAAGGAATGGAAAGTTGCAGGAGTTTCTGCAGCACACTGGGTTAGAATCACTTGCTCAGCATAAAAATGTGGTGCCCCTTCATAACATGAACATTTCAGACAGACTGAAAACTAAAAAGCAGGGAAAGTCCATGAGTAGTACCAATATAGGCAGTACCTTTCATAATAGCCAACTCAAAGGCACAAGTCTCACCAACTTAATAGACAACCTGCAATTGCATGTTGAGAAAACAATGAAGGTTACAGTCAAAGAACTGGAAGGCCTTTATGAAAATATGAGGGGTAAAACACAGCCTGGAAGCTCACATGGGTCTGCGATCATTAGCTGCTTCTCGATTTTTTTATAATGATTCATGGCCAGATGATTTAACCACTATTGGAGAAAATGAGACTGACACTTTAATTAACTGGTATCAAGAAGTCTTGTTAAAGAATGCATGTGATGTCAAGGCTATACAAACAGAATGGAGATTGCTAGAAATTCTGATTAAAGGCCAATTCTCAGACAAGTCCTACAACAGTTTGTGGGCTGTCTTACTGACAAAAGTGCTTTATTGCAAAGAATTCACCAATATTCTACATTAGTTGAGATCATGCTTGCTCTGCCTGTTTCAGCAGCTGAGTGTGAACTTGGCTTTTCAGTACAGAATGCAATAAAATCAAAAGTGTGACACTTACTCAGTGTCTTAACCTTGGAGGTTTTAGTCACAATCAGCACAGAAGGCCCATCACATGAACAGTTTCCTGAGTTGTATCAAATGCTGGCTTACTTTAAACAAGAAGAAAAGAAGACTACTTTACACTGGATAGTCCCCTTACACTGACATTCTAGTGGTCAGTGACACAGACTCAGAGCCTGAGTAAAATATACTGTTCTTAATGACTGTACATCGTTTGAAATTTACCCAAATCATCAAAACAGACATAAAAGCACAAGTGAAGAATGCATTACACAGGCAAAAGAAAAGAATTAGGTATACATACTTGGAGATTTGAAATATAATAGACTGACAGATTAATATTTTACATATTTGATTATTTGGCACCTAAATCAAAGCTATGAGCTCCTATTTTTTTAATCTTTTAGAACCCACTAGCTCCTTCAGGTAAATTTTTGCCTGGCATGCTGGGTCCCACCAGAATTGTTGAGAAAAACCGAGAAAAACACATTTTGCGAGTCTTCAGAAATTCCTACATAAATTCTTACAGTAGTACACACCATGAATGCAACATTCTGCATAGCTTAGCAACATTCGACCCATAATGCAGCGCGTTGTGTGTCTAGAAGTGGTGGTAGTAGTCTATGATACTGTGACAACCTGTTGAATAAGACGCACAGGTGGCACTTCTCTGGGGGAATCTTCAAAATGCCGACTGGTTTTTTATTTGTTGTGCCACACTATAAATGGTGCCCTACTGCTTCTTGTAATGGTCATGGGGACACCGCCAAAAAAAAAAAGTGACCTTTTGCTTTTCTGCCTCTTTTGTCTCTTTTACCATTCGCTCCCCTCTCACTCAGCTCTCCCTAGGGTGGTGCCCTGAGCCCTCAAAAAAGTGCTTTCCCGCAATACTCCACTCCCGATAGCCCATGCATTAGCAAGACATGTCACAATACCAGCATAAAGTCAGATGTGTAACAAAGCCATGCCTAATCACATATGTGGTGATTTAAAACAAACCTACGTTCCCTTAGTATGCAGTAGATGTTGTGTTCATGTGTGTTAGTTACTGTTATCACTTGTTATACGTTTGTGCACTGATAGCTTTGATAACATTGACTGTTCTTTTTATTGTTTATTTCAAAAGGGAAATAAATGTTACTGTTACTACTGTGCAATATTTTGTTTGTATGCACTTTGAGATGTGCCTAGGTCAGATATGACCAAAATGTTTATTTTTTTATTTCAAAAGTGGAAAAAAGGTATTGCTATTACCTTAGATTCTATTCGGTTATAACTTTTTAAAATTTTTTTTTTATGTATCTTTTGTTGTGCCTGTGTCAGATGTGACCAGATTTAAAAGGGAAACAATGAAAATACATTAGTCATCTTTCAATACATTCATTTGTGTTGGTTAAAAATTTGTCATTACCTGTTGCTTACGGGCTGCTGAAAATGTCTGGTCCAGGTGAATTTCTTAGTTTGAATATCTGGTCCAAATGAATTTGTATGTGAATAGCCCTGCACTAGGAGCTGAGATTTTGTTTAGATTTTAGAAATTTAAACTTTATTTGTTACATATACAGTACACACCCGGTTATACAGTGAAATGCAGTTCAGTGAACATTCTGTACTGTGCAATAAAATTAAAAAGTATACATTGTGAGAGATGGCCAGCAGCTCAACCTGGCCAGGACGCCCAAAGGATGGAAGGCAGCTTTTCTAGGACACTACCTCCCCCAAAACACTAGATGGCAGCTACCCTGGAGTGTAGCCGTGCCCTGGATTCCCACAGGGCATCCTGGGACTCAGAGTCCATTTTCTCAGCCCTGTTGGGTGCCGTGGGTGCCACCAGGGGAAGATGTGAAAGGACCTGGGGAGTCATGCTTCCCTTGCAGCCTGGAAGTCATGGGGACGGAAGCCCCACAGTACTTCCGGTCTAATTAAAGAATGGGGATTCTTCATCTGACCCGGAAGTGCTGGCGAGTCATGTGGAAGGAAGAACAGAAGCACTTCTGGGTCAAGGACTATATAAAGAACTGATGGGAACCTAGCAGGCGAGACAGAGTAGGGAGGAGTGTAGGAGAGAATTATTACTATTTGAGAGTATTATTGTATACTCACTTGCCTGTTTATTGTGGCTCGGGTGCTTTGGAGGCACTGCTTAAAAGAAAAAATATTAAAATACTTCTTATTGCTTTTACCTTGTGTCCTGAGGTCTGTCTGTTGGGTTTAAGGGGCAACAGCATCCCCAAGCGATTGACAACATTAAAAATAAATGTTAAGTATTAAACGGTGCAAATTAAAATACTCCAGCAATTGCAGTTATGTTGCACAAATGCACATTGCTGGTATAACAATTGTTAAATAATAAAAAAAGTTAAATATAAATAATAGTTTCACTGTTTTTTCCATTAACCATTTGTTATTTTTACCACCTGGGAAATTAAGTTCTTTCTTCATGATCCTGACTACCTTGGTAATGCATCTTTTTGTATATATTATCTTTAGGGATGGTAGTAATATCCCCATGATGTACTCAGCCTAACACACAACTCTCTGCAGTACTGATTTTTCCTTTTTTGAACCACTTCCATATCATGAGGTGATGCATCCTGCCAGTATGCCTTGAATGGCCGTGTGGTAGGAGGACTTTAAGACTTTTTTTGATACTCTAAATTTCTTCAGTTGTCTGGGATGATAAAGGCGCTGCCTTGTCTTTCTCACCAGAATGTCTGTGTCCATGCTCCATGTTAAGTCACTCCTGATGTTGATTCCCATGTGAATTGCTGTGGAATCAAACCACAAAGCATCTCCGTTTCAAGATTTGCACTGTGCTGAACTGCTGATGATTAGCTATGAACCTGCATTCTTTGGCTCAGTGGTGAGTATTTTGTGGCACGAGCTAAATGGGGACCTCCATTTGTCAGCTGCACAAAGCCAATCTCTGACCACTGTGAGCGGTACACTTCAATTGTAGTGTCAGCTGATGTCTCTGTCTCTGTCTCTGTCTCTCTCTCTCTCTGTGTCAGGCCACTACTAAAACCAGGTATTTGAAACACTCCGTCCTCTCCAGTGCAGTATCGTTAATGAACAGAGGTGTGCACCCAGTTCTTTGCTTCTCTTTCTTGCTACAGAAATCCACTATGAGCTTTTTTTTTAGCTCGACAGACTGTTTTCCTGACACAATAGTGACAGGCCAGCCACTTTGTCTAGATAGGTATCATTGTTTTTGCTGATGAGACCAACCACAACTGTGTTGTGAGAAAATTTTACAATGGCATTTGATCTGTACCTGGCTACACAATCATTTGTGTATAGTGAATACAGCAGGGTACTAAAAAAACTCCACTGGTGGGGTGCCAATGTTTAGGGTTATGTAGCTGGAGGTGTTTTTTCCCATCTAGGCTACTTGGGGTCCATTAGACAAAAATCCATGTGCATAGGTTGAGCTGACCCCTAGATTCTGTGATTCTGGTGCTAGATTGGTGGCGAAAGTTGTGTTGAACACTGAGATAAAGTCAGTAAACTACAGCTTCACATAGCCTTTTTAAAAAGTGCCCAATTTTGAAAGAGTAGAGTGTAATACCTAAAAATGACATCATCTGTGGAATTATATACAAACTGAAATGAATCTATACCTTTGGTTAGGCAGGAGCAGATGTGGTCCTTAATCAGTTGTTTGAAGCATTTCATAATTACCATTTTGAGAGCTACAGGCCTATAGTCATTCTGACGGGATGGGAAGTAGTCCTTCAGGTTCAGGACATTAGTGGACCTTTAAAAGCCAGTAGGGACTACACACAAGGTCACAATAGTGGTAAACATAGGTGCTAGTTTGTTAGCATAAACCTTCAGCACATGTCCTGTTATACCATCAGAGTGTGTAGTTTTCCTGGTGTCTGCACTCTATCAGAGTTCTCCTCACACTATGCTCAGGAAAATAAAAAAGTTGGTTACATCTAGCTGAGGGTGGTCATAATTTCTCTATATTGCCGGATTCAAGGCCAGTGGTGCAAGTTTTCAAAGCATTGCGGATGGATTTGTCAACCCATGGTGTCTGATTAGGAAAACTCTTAACAGTAACCAATAAGACAATGTTTTCTACCAGTGTTGCTATGAAACCCATGCAGAAGAAAGCTGCTGAGTGTGACGAAGGACTAAAGGTCATGTCCTGTTCTGGCAGGCTCCCTCAGCTGGATGTGCTTTAAGTGTGATTGTTTTTCTAATGCAGCAGATGTAATTTTGCCCTGAGAGCATAAACATGAGTAAGAAATACATTTGGTAAGCTGATTTATGATTTATGTTAAATAAAAACAAGTATGTTTTAATATGTTCTTATTTATCATGGTGCTGGAGAGTGGTGACGTTTTCCACATTGTTCGCACATACGAGTATGAATTTCATTGTTCTCTGTGTATATGGAAATATTAATACTGCTACTGTTGTTTTGGGTATTCTGATCAGTAAGAAAGTGAGTATGAAGCTTCACTTTGTGGACTAATGCATTTGACTTTTAACATATTTTGATAATTATCCCTATGAAAAATGTATTATTTTATATATTGTTTACTTAATATTTACATTTATTTATTAAATTAGGGTTTTTTTAGGGTTAGGGTCATCTATCTTCTTTCAAACTTGCTTATCTGATTTAGAGGCATAGGCCTAGCCAGCAACTTTGGGAGCAAGTCAGGAACCAACCCTGGACTAGGTGCTGGCCAATTGCAAGGCACACTAAAACATTTACAAATTACAGTAATACAATAATTTATACGTAACCACAGACTGAGCATGAAACAACTGATAACTAACTGAGCCACAATATCCAAATCATAAGTGCATTTTGTTCCTTCTGTGCCATTTAAGAATGCTGCATGCACACACATATACAAAAAAGGAGAGACATCCATAGTGCATGCGAGTATTCAGAGCTTTGGCATTTGACCTGATCTTATGTGATAATGTGCTTTTTAAAGGATTTGTATAACGAGCATTTGCAAGGGGATCTGCGCACAGCCGGCTTATTACAATCCGCAGCAATAGGGTGCCAACACAGCAGCACTCTATCCCTCCCTCCTGCCTTCTCTGGATTTGTGTTTTTGAGGAGAGAAAGCTGGTCAGACAATCATAAACCCAGGCCTATTGCTGTCAGGTGAGTCAGCTTTTAAACTGCATGAAGCCTGTAACCTCAGAGGATACGAAGGATGTGGCCAATAATAGGAAGTGTGGCCTAGTGGACTGTAAACCACAAGTACTCACTCACAGTATGGTCCTTGGCACTGGTGCTCAGTGTTGTACTATGCACTTATGGTTTGCACATCACTTTAAATAAACTAAGTTCTTAATTAAATAAACAGAAACTACTGGTTTGCTTCCATGTCTTCATTAGCATTCTCTCTGAACTCAGGATGCTTTATTGAGTTGGGATTCAGAAGAGAAATACAAATTGCAGTTAACTACAAAGTATTCCACTGTTACATCATCTTGTAGTTTTTCTGTAGTTTCTGCTGCTGCAGTGACACTGAATAACTGCTTTAGGGCAGGAGAACTAAAAACATGAATTTTATCCAACAAAATAAAATCGTCAGTGTTGGGAGGGTTCTCTCTCTCACCAATGCAAACTGATGATTTCTCAATTTCTGCAAACAGCATGGTCAACAAATGACAAGGTTCAGGAGGCTTGATATACTCATACTGATCCTAGTTGTCTTTGATAGTTAGACATGAATTAGCCTTCTTCCAATTGAATCTGGGTTGCCTGTGTCCCAACAAAAATAAACATTTGACAAAACCTCTCCCAAATCCTGTCATCTGCTGCCCAACGCTGTAATTCTCTGAAGAAGAAGATGAATTGGAAAACCCTCAGGCAAGCTTAAAGTGGATTGTGAAACCAGAGCACCATGGCGGCTGCCAATGAGTTCTGTGCAGTATGTATATGATGTGATCAATTGCAGTCTCCGAATTTTCGGAGTGGATGGGAACTGCAATAGGGATCAGGCAGTCAATGTGAAGTGGCACTTCCAGGAAGTGTTCATCACTGACTTTGACAAAATTATTCAACACTTGTAGCAAAACCTGACTACCTTGCTGGCCTTTACAGTTGCCACAATGATTACCTAGTTACTGTTTCCATCCCATCTCAATTTTTGTTCTGTTTTTTTACTGCTATCCTATTTCACTCACCCTCTGCACCTTCGTCTTCTTTTCTGTCATCCCTAATCTTTTGTAGTCCCTTTCTGTTGTTTTCACTTATGGAAAGTTTCTGATTGACATAGATTTCACTCTGACAGCTTCCCCCACTGAAACAGACTACGTTTCTCAGGTCCTGTAGATCTTACAACTTAGAGTAATATGTAACAGTTTCTACACCCCGGTCATACTATACATTTCACTCCATGTTAACACAACATTTGTATAGTCTAAACCTTAAACATTATATATTTTTGCACATTTTAATTTACAGTTTCCATTTATTTGTTATATTTAACAGGTTAAAAAGAGTAAATGTAATCTGCAAATTTTAAGAAAATTGCAACTTGTAATATTTTTTATATTCTGTTAAGTATTTTTATATTTTTGCCTTGGGATTTTTTCACTGTTATTTGCAGAAGTCTAGCTTAGTAATGTTGTTATCTTCAAACACACTACATGTATCTGCACAGAATTTCAATAATAATGAAGACTGAAGGGCTGTGCATGGCATTCCAAATCATTAACTTTTTTTGATCCTATAAATATTCTGTGATTGATTTTGAAGTATGTCATGGATTTTTGCCTTGCTTTTTCAGAGGATGGGTCCCTGTTTTGCAACAGATATTTCAATTCCATCACTAGCTGTTTTTTATATATTTTTATTGATTTTAATTAGAAACAGATAAAATTCCATTTAGTCAAGTCAAACTTAACAAATCAAGCAAAATTCATCCTCCACCCAAGAGAAGGGGAATAAAGCCAGCAACTGAATCTACTCAAATGGAACAAGGAAGGAAGGGTATCCTTTTCCCCAAAATGGAAGCTTATTCTAAAATGTTATTGATTAGATCCTGCCATATTTTTTTTAAAAAAAAGTTTTGAACAGATTCTCTAAGTGAAAATTAGATTTTTTCCTATTTCAAGAAGTTAAAAACATCAGTTACCCACTGACTTAAGAGTGGTGGGATGGGATTCTTCCAGTTGAGGAAGAGTAGTCTATGTGCTAGTAGTGTTATAAGGGCAATTCTAGTTTGTTAGTCTTTCTCAACTTTAAGGCCATCTGGGAGTCTACCGAACACAGCTGTTAATGGGTTAGGAGTGATTCTGACACAGGGGCTGTCTGATAGGCATGCAAAGATTTTTGTCTAAAATGTTATTAATTTCGCGTACACAAATAACATGTGGCCCAGTGAAGCTAGAGCTAGATTGCAATGTTCGCATGTTGAATCTTGCCCTGTAAACATTTTGGACAATTTTAAACAAGATAAATGAACTCCATAAAAGATTTTAAGTTGCATGGCTGAATGCTTTGCACATGTGGAGCTAGAGTGTATTCTATGCATGGCTGCCTTCCACTCCTTTTCTGAAATATTAAGTGATAGATCATTTCCCCAATGTCCTCTGGGGTCTTTGAAATGAAGGGACTTTAAATATTTTTAGAAAATGTAGAGATGCTATCTGAACCTCAATTCACAATTCTTCTGGAATAGAACAAGGTGAATGGTAAAGAAAATTGGGCAGGTTCTGTTTAGCAAAGTTTCTAGCTTGAAGAGTTGTGTTGATGAGAAGTTGTATTTGAAGCGTAATTGTTTGTAGGATGCAAAGGTATTATCTATGTACAAGTCCCTAAGTGTTTTGATCCTGAACATTTTCCAGACGTTAAATAGTATATATGTTTGAGAGGTGAAAAAAGGTGGTTGTCATGTAGAGGTGCAACAGATAAAATCTTTTCTGTCTTAAATTGCTTCCTATATTGGTTCAATATTTTGAGAGAATGAAGGGCAATTGGATTATTAGTGTAATGACGGTAGTTTGTATTAACTGGGGCACAGAGCAGGGAACGTAAAGAAGTACTAAAAGATTTTATGAAATGATTTTGTGTGTCTGATATATACAGTACCATATTGTCTGCATATAGTAATATTACCTGTTCAAGTACTTCTTTGAGAATCCCCTTTATCATATTGAAAGTATACAGCCAATGGTTCAATGGCGATTGCAAAAAGCAAAGGTGATCAGGGACATCATTGTCAAGTACCACGTTCTAGTTGTCTGAAATAATGTTTTTAATATGAACTGAGGCTTCTGGACTAGTATAGAATAGTTTTATCCATGCACGTATGTTTTTGGCTCAACTCAAATTTGTGCAATATGGTGAACAGGTAGCCCTATCCAACCATATCAAAAGCATTTTCTGCATCTAAAGATAATAAGATCTAGGGTGTTAAATATAATCGGTGAATATATTAAATTATCAAACATCAAAGGTTAGAAGTTAAGTGTCTGCCTTTAAAAAATCCAGTTTGGTCTTGTGATATTACAGAATGAAGCACTTTCTCAGTCCTTCTGGCTAGAACTTTGGAGAGTATTTTAACATTGTTATTCAGAACAGAGATTGGTTCGTATGATGCACATTGTAGTGGGTCCTTGTTTTTCTTAGGAAAGATGGTAATTAATGCATGGCAAAAGGTATAAAGTAGAATTTTTTGTCTATAGTTTCTATAATCGTTGCTAATAATAGTGGAGCTAACTTATTTGAAATTATTTTTTATAAAATTCCACTGGGTAGCCACCAGGACCGGATGCTTTTCCACTTTGAATTGAGTTTATAGCATCTAATAATTCTGAAAGTATCAGAGGTTTATCCAGTTCCGCAGCACTAACAGTATCTTGCTGTGGTATCTTTAATGAATCAAAGAACTCATTAAATTGTCTTATCTTCTTTAAACTGAGTAGAATGTAAAGACTTATAATACTCTCTAAATGTGTAAGTTATATTTTTATGGTCAATAATTTTATCTCTGTCTGTGTTGTAAATTGCTATTATTGGATTACAGACTTCCTGCTTGTTGATTTATTGGACTAAGATGTTATTGGCCTTCTCTCCTTGTTCATAATAATGATGTTGCGATTTAAAGATAAGCTGCTCAATTTCTATAGTAGTCAAGAGGTTAAATTGTGATTGCAAAACCTGTCTTTCCCTATAAAATGCCTCATTTGGAGACCTGGTGTGTTCTAGATCTATTCTGGTAATTTTGCTGATTAACTCAGACACCTTCTTGGTTTCCAATTTATTTTTGAGAGAAAGATGTAAAATAATCTGACCTCTTAAAAATGCATTCAGAGTTTCCCAGTGTATACCTGCTGAGACCTCTGAGGGTGCATTTGTGTAAAGAAAATAATCATTTGCTTGGATATGAATTCTGTGCAGTTCTCATTAACTAATGACAGGGGGTTAAGACACCAGCTACAAGATGAGTGTGTAGGACATAGCAATTTAAGGTCCATGATCAGAAGGGCATGGTCAGAGATAACAATAACATCGTACTTACAAGATTTGATAGTGGGCAAAAAATTATTGTCTATGAGGAAGTAATAAATTCTTGAGTAACAATGATGTATGGGTAAGAAGAATGAGTATGCTCTTAGGTTAGGATTTCAAAACCTTCATGGGTCTGATAAGTTATGATCCATTACAAACTGTGTAATTACCCTTGCAGTATTAGATGTTATCACTGTTGTATCTGAGGATCTATCCTGGTATGGATTTAAAACACAATTAAAGTCTCCGGCCATTATAATTTTGCGAGTGTTCACATTAGGGAGGGATGCAAATATATTTTGGAAGAAAGCTCTATCCTTTGCATTAGGTGCATAGATATTAATCTAAATCAGTTTAGTATTAAATAAATTGCCTTTCACCATGAAATATCACCCTTCAGAATCACATATTGCATCTGACCCTACAAATGGAATAGTTCTGTGTGTTAAGATTCCCACACCCCTGGTTTTCTTTGTATAGCTAGAGTGAAAAATATGGCCGGACCACTCTCTTTGCAATCGAAACTGGTCCTTGCTTAACAGGTGAGTCTCCTGTAAAAATACTATCTTGGCATTTAGATTTGTTAAATGGGAGAGTACTTTCTATTTAATTCATGATTAAAAACCTTAAAATTCCTGCTCACAACGTTCACTATTTGGCCACCTTTTGTTGACATTTTGCAGTATTGGGTTAGTTAGTCATTGTTACATATGATAGCTTTGACATATTTTTCATATTATTGTCAAGGGATACAGCTACTGTATGGAGTGTATTGTTATGTTGGCACTAACGATAATTGTGTTATAAGGGATAAAACAAAAATAGCATTGCTCTCTTTCTCTCTACCCCCAAGTCTCCCAAACACAATGTCCCTCTGCTGGTGAGACAAACCGCACTTCGCAATGTCATCGTCCTCTGACATGCCCAGAAAAGGAGCACATCTAGAGTGAAATGAACCCCCAGCAGCAGTGTGGAGAAGGTTAAAACTAAGATATCTTGTGAAGATACAATCTAAATACAATAGATGAAAGATACAATATTAAACAGCCCAAATATAATAGACCAAGTGTATGATGTTAAAGAGCTATAAAAGGCTGGTTACTTAATTAAAGCTTAAACAAGGCAATAGTTTGTTACTTTCTGGTAACCAAAGTGTCCACATAATGGAAGAAATTTCAATACAATAGCTGAAACTTAAACAACCTGTCAATAGCTGTTTAATTTTCCATAACCAATTAGCCAAGATGTGCCCACAAGCTGCCAAAATGTTCCTATAATTAATGAAAGAAATATCAATATAATAATTGCATCCAAAAAAGAAGGAAAGGGATGACCAAAAAGAAGTAAAATATAAAATAAATTTAAATAAATAAAATATATAGTTAACGGTAAATATCACATTACAAAAGGTCCAAAATGAAAACTTCAAGTAGAATCTTCTTTGCCTTGCCAGAACACAGTGTGACTCATGATTGTGTATTTCAAAAGAAAGTCAGGATCAGTTTTCTCACCTCTTTATCTGCTTTGTCTGGTGAACTAAAAATGTAAAACTGATCTTCAATAACCACTTTCAGTTTGGCAGGGTACTAGAGGCTGTATCTGATTTCAGTTCTACTTAAGCACTGTTTAATGCTGTAGAATGTTGCACATTTAGCAGCTGTTGCAGTGGAGAAATCTAGGAAGTTATGAATATGATTAATTTCAAATATAATCTCATCTTTCTGTCTGAGAAGGGACATGAGATTCTTTCACTAACTTGGTGACATGACTTTATAGGATTTGTTTATGAATGCAGTCATCCTTGTATCCGTATAATATTTCATGTTCCATATAATCTCAAAATAAAACAGTTTAAACCCCATGCTTAATGGGAACAAGATATAATTATTTCCAAATATTTAACATTTTTCTTACGCATACCTTTAGAGATTGTGAATAAAATGCTCAATTTTAGTTCCATCAGTCTACAGCACAGACAGTGGAAGTTCCAAGCTGGAAGTGTATTATAGTCGTCCCCTACATTGTGAAGGTCAATTATTTTTTATTTTCAACTTCTCAGTCAATCAGCGACTTGCTTTTCTCCATACCCTCTCATCTCCCATCTGCTGAGTTCAACCATGTGGTGATACTGTCAGAGTTTCAATACTTGGATGTTACCATAACCTCTGAGGCAGAAGGGTGCCACTCCTAGTTTTTTACTGCCTTTTTTATTCACCAGTTTGCAAATTCCTCTGTCGCATAACCTTGACAACCACAAGATGTATGTTAGTAGGGTGAAAATGCATTTCTAACTGACAGGGACCAGTGTCTTGTTTAGTGAATACTATAGTCATTTATTCTTCAGTTTCCTTATATCTATGTACATTTTTTCTTTACTGTTAGCTTATCACTTTTGCTCTAATTCTTTCTACAGAACAATACATGGAGCGAGCTGTACTCCTTTGCCCTCTTTAAGGCAATGAGCCACATGCTGTGTATTGGGTACGGACGCCAGGCTCCAGAAAGTATGTCTGACATTTGGCTAACCATGCTGAGCATGATCGTGGGGGCCACATGCTATGCCATGTTTATTGGGCATGCCACAGCGCTGATTCAGTCCCTGGATTCATCTCGTCGCCAGTACCAAGAGAAGGTAAGGCCCATAGTGTTTGTGTTGCTCGCCATGCAAAAAGGTTGGCAGGACAATGAACCATAATGCTCCTAAGGTTACATACTTAACGCAGTTTTTCACAGCAAGTGGCAATGGTATTCCTGGGAAAGTTGCATTTCTTCTCATCTTTGTGTTTAAAAAATTAGATCAAGGTTTTCAGTTTTGTATTCCATTCAAGTCTGTGGCACTGACAGTGTAACTCCAGGAAGTCAGTTTGAGAGAACTATATAGCCCGTGCCAGAATCAGACAATCACTTAGTAAATCTTGACAATGTACAGTAAATATGTCTAGCAAATTTATGAAGGGAAATTAAAAATGTGGTGTTCTAGAAAATCAACCCCATCTCATACAGAACATGCACATGTCAAATGACCTTTACTTTAGCTCACTGTTGTGTCTTTCTTCTCTTTTCCTGCTTGCAGTGTGTCAGTGTTTTCCCAAACAAACATACACTGCCTTTCTATGCTGTTGATGTGTGGAATCTCATATTTAGAAATGGGGGAACTTGGTGACATAATTTTTAAGTGTGCAAAGTGGTGTAATGAAAACTTTGGTGTGTTACAAAATTATTTTTTTTTTATTTCAGTCAAATGTACTTACAGTGCCAAAGAACACTTCATTTTTAACCTGTGTGATAGCCACTCCCAAAAAAACACTCAAAAAATCTGTGTAAATAAAATTGCCCATGTTTAAAGAGGAAGGAGTCTGGTTGTACAGTACCATGCTCTGGGCTATGATCACATTGACAGCCAGCATCCACTTAACTAAAGGATGATTTATTGATATGTAAGACGAGAACCATTGTCTTTTTCCATTGAAATGTGTGCTAGTTGTGAAACTTCTGGCATTCATTTACCTGGATAGCTGATGTCATGGGGGTGACAGCAACCCCACTAATTTAAGTGGCTGACACTGCGATTCCTCTCTGTAGATGAAGGAATCGGATTCCCTTCAAGGTATGCTTCAGATGAGGGGTGTCAGACACTGCAGTGACATCTTAAATCTACAAGTCGTTCTGATGCCAGCTTAGATTTTGCAAATAATAGAACTGGGTGACCTCTGCATGGAAACTGTCCCTCTTCTACCAGGGTTTGTACATTTTGTTCAAGTGAGCAGGTCAAGTAATATCATTTTTTGTTTTAGGCAGCAGATTAATAATTCATGTTATTCTGAGGCAGTACAATGTTCATTTCTGGCTTCTCTTCAGGTCCATTAAAGCTATCAGGATCAAAGAAAGATCAATGAGGGAAAGCTGCCATAAGAAGTCCAGTATTAGACAAAATAACAATTAAATCAACAGCTATTCTCTCTGTTCAGTATGTTCAAAACCTTGCAAAATGCCTTCCCCTGTTAATCATTTAGCAAACCCAAATCTCGGTTAAACCCTTTCATAAAGCAAACATAATTTCATGTACAGTACTCCTTAACCAAACCAAGCAAAATGTTTTCAGCCCCAGGGTATCAAGCTAGAGGTATAATTTAAATCTCCTGGCAAGTGGTATATATCACAGCACATCTGTCAGTTTTGATGAGCCGGGCACTCACAGAGCCCGCCTGCCTTCTTCAGGATGAGTAACTTGGATTTTTTGCAAGTAAATAACCTCACAGACTATTACAGGCTAAGCATGTAAAATTTTTATATGGAGGAGAAAACTATCCTTTGAAATGGTTCTGTCCTTTCTGTTTTGCCCTTTGGAGTTTTGTGTTTTTTGATTGGCCAACTTCTCCTGTCCTCTGCGCCTATTACCCAAGGTGACCGTGACAATTCCTTCATTGTTGGCAAGCATACTAGCTGAAGGATTATTGCTGAAAATGTAATGAATGTGTGTTTGTGTGTGTGTGTGTGTGTGTGTGTGTAGATCTATAATAAATTGACATTGTCTTGTCAACTCTTGTCTGTTCGCTAAGAGTTTCTGCAAGATTTGTGAATTTTGCTTTCCATATCTAATCAATGTTTGTAAACTTTTATCAAACATTCTTTTGGGTTTACATTGTTTCTGGCAGGTTGGAAACATTTAGATACCTTTTTATAGCATCTCTCTAATTTGTAAGTATCATGTAATTTTATTTTTTAAGTCATGGGCCAGCTGCTTAGAGAAGCCCATAATAGCTGAGAGTCTACACAACATCCAAAGAAGGTAGAAGGTAGAAGGATCAGAGCATGTATACAACCCAAGAATTATTTTCACCCAATTTATTTTAGGTTTCATGAGCTTATTAACTTTAAGTCTTAAAATAGTATTAATAAATCAACTAGGGAAATACCTAGTAATACATAGTAATTGTGCATTAAAATATTTGCAAATATGTCATATTTGTAAGTCTGTACTCTGTAAAAGCTGAAATTTTATAAAAAATGCAGTTTGACCAGGGCTGTCTCATTTTGTATATACTTATATGTATAACAAGGTGACCTCAACTTTGTAAAATCAAATTTTTGAGGTGGTACCATTCACTAAATGTTTATGAAGATGCTAACGTTAGAACCACTGCACATTTTTTCAGTACTATAATTGCCAAGACTATGCCAAGTGGCATTGAATTCTTTAGTTCTCACTAATTACCTTTCAGCTCAGCATCCTGATAATCTGCCCCTACTGCCCTAGCCTCTAAAACCATAGACAGCCTAATATAGCTTAAGTGAACATAAAAATAAGTAATTTCTTGGCACACAGAATGTATTGTTTGCACATATTTTCACTTTAAATGCGAGCATACGTTTTGAATTAAAAGAAAAGCTTGAGGTTGCACAGCTGCAGTACAGGAAACTGCTTTAGTATTTATCAATGAAAAGCAAAACAATACATTTCAATCAGATGTGTACATAAGATAAAACATGAAATATAAACTATTTTTTATGGTGACACTTTGCATAGATTTTTGTTTTATTGTGCATGCATTATCCAACTTTGAGCTGCTTCATGCTACTGAAAGCAAGAATGACATTAGTGGTTTCAAATTTGTTCTCTGATTCAGCATAAAAATACTTCAGTATTTAATTGTAAAAAGCAGAACGGCACTTTTCAATCAACTGGGTACATAATCTATACTAATAAAAGGCAAAACCCGCCCTCCCTCCCTCCCTCCCTCTCCTCCCTCTCCTCCCTCTCTCACTCACTCACTCACTCACTCACTCACTCACTCACTCACTCACTCACTCACTCACTCATCACTAATTCTCCAACGTTCCGTGTAGGTAGAAGGCTGAAATTTGGCAGGCTCATTCCTAACAGCTTACTTACAAAAGTTGGGCAGGTTTCATTTCGAAATTCTACGCCTAATGGTCATAACTGGAAGGTATTTTTCTCCATTAACTGTAATGGAGTTGAGCTGGAATGACGTGGGGGGGGGGGGCGGAGTTTGTGTGACATCATCACGCCTCCCACGTAATCACGTGAACTGACTGTCAACGCAGTGCGTAGAAAACCAGGAAGACCTCCAAAAAGCGCTTAAGAAAACATGCATTTTATAATTGAGAAGGCAGCGAAACAATAAGAAGTGAGCGAGTGACATATACTACCATATTCATGAGTGTTGCCAGCTCGGAAAGAAAGCAAGGTGTAAACCTAAACTTTAAATTAAGTTCATAGACAGGCTACCGCTGGCGTTTCACATGCCCACAGGTAATGCGGGATACAAGTTTAATGAGAGGACGAGGATATAAACGAGAGTTTTGATCACTTTGTAACTAAGTTAAAATTGTAGGTGAAGGGGTGTGCTTATGCAAATTCCGAGACTGTGTTTGTGGGGATTGACAGTTAAGGCGGGTGGGGAGTCACGCCATCATCTCCCTCCCACCTCATTTTGCTCTGAGCTGAGCTCCAGCTAACGCTGTCTTCGAAGCAACCGTCAGACTGCCACCAAATACTCACAGAAAAATCCACAAGTTAATACACACGCTGTCTCTAGAGTTTCTACACACTGAATCCTCCAGGCACTACTTACAAAAGGTCACATTGACAATCGTGTTACGTTATTTTTAAAATCTTTCCTTTTCTTAGCACAAGCACAGCTGAGAAGCTTGATGCATGTGCTCCATAACGCGTTAAAAATAATGCATTTAATCACACTTTGCATTACAAGCAAAGGGAGCTTTTGTCAATGCATGATTTCCTGGTACACGGATTACATTGATCAGTGCATCCCGATTCATTTTACCCTCGCACCACCTTAGTTTGAGAAGAAGTATGAAAAAATATGAGGTTAACACAGAAAACAGATCACCAATTCAAGCTTTATGAATAATCGATTCGCCATCAATAATTGTTTTGGTAAAGCCATCCTCCTTCCATTTTATAATTTTTCCGCCACTAGCCATGATTAAATGAACGGTAAAAAGTAAGAGCAAAGCGAGGGTGACTTATTTAGGCAGGCATATATATGACAGCAACACTCATGACAATGTCAATCATGTTACGTTATTATTAAAATGTTTCCTTTTCTTTTTCATTACTTCTTTAACACACTACTTCTCCGCTGCGAGGCGCGGGTATTTATATATATATATGAATGACCTCCAAAGAGCGCTGAGACTTTTGATATCATGAACGTGTCTGCAAACTGGGGTCTCCTGCCCAGCAAAAGTCGAGCAGCCAGCGCGCGCATAGCTGTGCGGCCTTTGAGACGCTGATTGCGCTTCTGCCTTAAGTCAAAGTGAGCACTTTTAATTTTTTTCATCCTCCCCCTGCGCTATAGCCCAGACAAGTGCAAACACGGGACCCCTTTTCTACACCACGGAAAAATAATATTAAGGCGATTCACACTTTCTTTTGCACGATATCGATTATCAGGTCCTCACCTCGGATTATGAAGACACGCACACGAGTGGAGGACTGACAGTGCCATCACAGCCGATTAATGGCGGGACGTCTCACCAGTCTACACAAGACCCACCGTGACTGTCCCCAAAAGGCGATCATAACGTCAGCGAACACATCTCTCTATACTATATAAAAGAAAAGGCAACTTTCCTTTCTTTACACCTTTTTCCTTTTATCCCAAACCAAAGCCTTTCTCTCTTAACACTGCAGAGGACACAAAACTAATTTTCTTTAAATGCCAGTAAGGCACATTACCAGAGGCACAAATTTGAACGTTCACATAGAAAATGTAATTTCAATGTACCTGTACTTCTTAAAACGTTAATGTTTTACTGTTTAATAACTTATAGACTATAATTTATTATTTTTCCCTTGCACTCAGTGACCAAACCTATACACACACATATAGACACATACAAACATACACACAAGTATATGTATGTGTATATATATATACACACACATACATACATACATACACACATATATATAATTTGTGTGTGTGTATGTATGTATGTGTGTGTATATATGATGTAGATAGGTATGTATGTATATATATATATGTGTATATGTAGATATGTATATAGATATGTAGATATGAAGATATGTATGTGTATATATATATATATATATATGTATGTATGTATATGTGTGTGTGTGTGTGTGTATATATGACAGCAGCAATCCAAGCTGTGAGAAAACAGTAAAAAGGAGGCGTGTCAGACGTCGTGGTACATTTTCTGATGCAGCTGCCGAAAACAACTTTGTGACGCTGCCGCCAAATACACAAAACAATTACTTTGACAATCATGTTACATTATTTTTAAAATGTTTCCTTTTCTTTTCATAACTTCTTTAACACATGACATCGCTGTGAAGCTGGTATTTTGCTATATATATATATATATCACAGCGACACTCATAACAGTGACAAAACAATTACATTGACAATCATGTTACGTTATTTTCAAAATGTTTCCTTTTCTTTCTCTTTTCTTCTTTAACACACTACTTCTCCGCTGCCAAGCGGGTATATATATATATATATATATATATATATATATATATATATAGATATAGATATAGATATAGATATAGATATAGATAGATAGAGAGAGATATATATATATAGATAGATATGAGAACAACATATATATATATATATATAGATACATAGATATATATATATATATATAGATAGATATGAGAACAACACTCATATCAATAACAAAACAATTACATTAACAACCATGTTACGTTATTTTTAAAATTTTTCCTTTTCTTTTTCGTACCTTCTTTAACACACTACTTCTCCGCTGCGAAGCGCGGGTATTCTGCTAGTCTATACTAATAAAAGGCAAATCCCTCACTGACTGACTGACTGACTGACTCACTGACTCATCACTAATTCTCCAACTTCCCGTGTAGGTAGAAGGCTGAAATTTGGCAGGCTCATTCCTTACAGCTTCCTTACAAAAATTGGGCAGGTTTCATTTTGAAATTATACGCATAATGGTCATAACTAGAAGCTATTTTTCTCCATTTACTGTAATGGAGTTGAGCTCGAATGCCGTGGGGGGCGGAGTTTCGTTTGACATCATCACACCTTCCACGTAATCACGCAGTACGTAGAAAACCAGGAAGAGCTCCAAAAAGCGCTGAAGAAAACATGCATTATATAATTAAGAAGGCAGCAAATCAATTAGAAGTGAGCAAGTGACATATAAAACCATATTCAGCGGCTCACGTGAACTGACGCAGTGCGCAGACAAAAAGCAAAAGTTCCAAAGAGTGCTGAACAAAAACCGAATTACACTGCTACGCTCAAATAGACAAACCACACGCCGTAGCACAATAGTAGAGGCTTCGCCTCTAGCGCCGACGTCCGAGGTTCGATTCCCGAGAGGGATGCACTGAGTATGTACGCGCGCTTCCGATTCATTTTAGCCTCGCATCCCCTTGGTTTGAGACGTATGAAAAAATATGCGGTTAACGCAGAAAGACAGATCACCAATTGAAGCTTTATGAATAATGGATACTTTATTCGCGATCAATGATTGTTTTGGTAAAGCCATACTCAGTGTATTCATTAGATGAACGGTAAAAAAGTAAGAGCGAGGGGAGGGTAACTTATTGAGGCACGCAGGCAAAACCACAATAGCACGCGGGCTCGATGTACTGTAGTGCGCATCAACTCGATCTGAATTGCGCGATCACATTTGAAAAAATATATCTTTTCAAGTTCTATTTAGTCCATATGTGTCAAACTCAAGGCCTGCAGGCCACATCCGGCCCGGCGTGCAATTATATCCGGCCCGCAAGATCATTTTATATATTATTGTTATTAATGGCCCGGGGATATGAAGCGCTGGTAACACAATAAACTACAGATCCCATAATGCAGCGCTTCAGCTGCCTTGCCAAACACTTACCACGTTAATCAAGTCTAGCTTATGATGCTGCAAGTTATTGCGAAGCTACCCCACACGATGCGAAGAGAAAAGGTGATTCTGAACATAGAGCCTTTAAAAACCGATGGGAGGCTGAGTATATGTTTACTGACATTGCTGGTAAACCCGTGTGTCTCATTTGTGGAGCTAATGTGGCTGTAATTACAGAATTTAATCTAAGACGGCACTATGAGACAAAACATCAAGATAACCTGAAAGACCTGAATGCAATGCAGAAGATACAGAAAGCAGAAGAGTTAAAGAAGAATCTGACACTTCAGCAGACGTTTTTACCCGTGCAAAATCACAAAGTGATTTCAAGTGAAGCTACTTTTATGGGAGACACAAATGCACCAGTGCAACTTGCCCCACTTTCCCTGTTGCCAAGTAATGTTGAACCAAGTTGGCACTACGGTGTTCTCAAATACGCGCTTTGCTGATAAACTGAGAGCACTGCGCACTGAGTTCGCACGGCGCTTTGGTGACTTTGAAGAACAAAAAAAGAATTTTGAGTTGTTTCACAGCCCATTTGCCGTCGATGTGGAAACTGCACCTGTGCAGATTCAGATGGAGGTGATTGAGCTGCAGTGTAATGGCACACTGAAGGCAAAGTATGATACTGCACGGACCGCACAGTTTATTCACTCCATTCCCGCACAAATGCTCCAGCTCCGTCTACATGCGGCTCGAACCTTGTGCATGTTTGGTAGCACATATCTGTGTGAGAAGCTCTTCTCAGTGAAGAAGACTAACAAAACAGTACGCAGGAGTTGCCTCACTGATGAGCACCTGCAGTCCATCCTGAGAATCTCCACAACACAGAACCTCACACCAAACATAAACGAACTTGTTGCCAAAAAAAGATGCCAGGCGTCCAGCTCTAATAAAATGACCTATGAGCAAAGACAACTGAATGATTTGATTTGTTATTGCTGAAAAGAACACATTTTATTTATATTTCCAGGTTTTGTTATGCACCATGTTCATATTTGAATTTGTATAATTTTGACAGGAAATATTTTTATGGAGAGCAAAATCTTTTGGGATATTTAAAATTTAAGTTCATTTTTTATATAAAATTACATAAAAGTAAAGAAATTTGAATGTTTGTTCTTTTAACGCTTACTTTATTTCTAACTTGTATAATTTAGACAGGATATATTTTATGGAGAGCAAAATATTATAAGTTATTTAAGGTTTGAGTTGATTTATTCCGGAATAATATTCTGTCGACTAAATAAAAATTCCTTCTATTTAAAATTTAAATAGAACTTGAACAGATACGATAGTTCATAATATCCAGGCAGACTTGCACGTAAGAGCGGGAGTCATCCGTTTTAACAAACAGCGTATTGCACTGATACGAAATAGCCTGCCCATTTAATTATTTAGGAATGGATAAATAAATATGTATATATGTGTGTGTATATATATATATATATATATATATATATATATATATATATATATATATATATATATATATATATATATATATACATACATATATATATATACATATACATATACATACATATATATATATACATATACTGTATATATGTGTTTGTGTGTATATATGTATATATGTATGTATATATATGTTTATATATATATATGTGTGTATGTATATATATATATGTATGTATATATGTGTGTGTGTATATATGTGTATATGTGTATATGTATATATGTATGGATATGTATATACAAATTCCAAAAAAGTTGGAACACTATACAAATCGTGAATAAAAACTGAATGCAATGATGTGGAGGTGCCAACTTCTAATATTTTATTCAGAATAGAACATAAATCACAGAACAAAAGTTTAAACTGAGAAAATGTATCATTTTAAGGGAATAATATGTTGATTCAGAATTTCATGGTGTGTCAACAAATCCCAAAAAAGTTGGGACAAGGCCATTTTCACCACTGTGTGGCATCTCCCCTTCTTCTTACAACATTCAACAGACGTCTGGGGACCGAGGAGACCAGTTTCTCAAGTTTAGAAATAGGAATGCTCTCCCATTCTTGTCTAATACAGGCCTCTAACTGTTCAATCGTCTTGGGCCTTCTTTGTCGCACCTTCCTCTTTATGATGCCAAATGTTCTCTATAGGTGAAAGATCTGGACTGCAGACTGGCCATTTCAGTACCCGGATCCTTCTCCTACGCAGCCATGATGTTGTGATTGATGCAGAATGTGGTCTGGCATTATCTTGTTGAAAAATGCAGAGTCTTCCCTGAAAGAGATGACGTCTGGATGGGAGCATATGTTGTTCTAGAACCTGAATATATTTTTCTGCATTGATGGTGCCTTTCCAGACATGCAAGCTGCCCATGCCACATGCACTTATGCAACCCCATACCATCGGAGATGCAGGCTTCTGAACTGAGCGTTGATAACAACTTGGGTTGTCCTTGTCCTCTTTGGTCCGGATGACATGGCGTCCCAGATTTCCAAAAGAACTTCGAATCGTGACTCGTCTGACCACAGAACAGTCTTCCATTTTGCCACACTCCATTTTAAATGATCCCTGGCCCAGTGACAACGCCTGAGCTTGTGGATCTTGCCTAGAAATGGCTTCTTCTTTGCACTATAGAGTTTCAGCTGGCAACGGCAGATGGCACGGTGGATTGTGTTCACTGACAATGGTTTCTGGAAGTATTCCTGAGCCCATTCTGTGATTTCCTTTACAGTAGCATTCCTGTTTGTGGTGCAGTGTCGTTTAAGGGCCTAGAGATCATGGGCATCCAGTATGGTTTTACGGCCTTGACCCTTACGCACAGAGATTGTTCCAGATTCTCTGAATCTTCGGATGATGTTATGCACAGTTGATGATGATAGAGGCAGTCTTTGCAATTTTTCGCTGGGTAACACCTTTCTGATATTGCTCCACTATCTTTCTGCACAACATTGTGGGAATTGGTGATCCTCTACCCATCTTGGCTTCTGAGAGACACTGCCACTCTGAGAAGCTCTTTTTATACCCAATCATGTTGCCAATTGACCTAATTAGTGTTTATTGGTCTTCCAGCTCTTCGTTATGCTCAAATTTACTTTTTCCAGCCTCTTATTGCTACTTGTCCCAACTTTTTTGGGATTTGTTGACATTGAAATTTTGAATCAACATATTTTTCCTTTAAAATGATACATTTACTTGGATTAAACGTTTGATCTGTCATCTACGTTCTATTACAAATAAAATATTGACATTTGCCATCTCCACATCATTGCATTCAGTTTTTATTCACAATTTGTTTAGTGTCCCAACTTTTTTGGAATCCGGTTTGAATACATATGTTTATATATGTGTGTGTGTGTGTGTGTATATATATATATATATATATATATATATATATATATATATATATATATATATATATATATATATATATATATATATGACAGCAACACTCATCACTCACAACAGTGACAAAACAATTACATTGACAATCATGTTACGTTATTTTCAAAATGTTTCCTTTTCTTTTTCATTACTTCTTTAACACACTACTTCTCCGCTGCGAAGCGCGGGTATTTTGCTAGTATAATAAATAAAGTAAAGATGAATACCTTTCTGTATAAATAGCCTATAAAAGTTACAGCCATATTTCTTGGAATAATAAAGGACAATTGGCATGACAAACTGATTAGAAAACTTTACACAGTCTGTCGGTGCTCCACTTATATAAGTTAGCTAAAAATTATCTCAATTGAAATTGCAGTAAAAAGTTTTCAAACACTTTGAATGCAAAGTACACTGCCAGCGCCAGTTTGACATCTGGAAGAAAAACAAGCAAGATGGCACTTTTTAATGAAGTGAGCTGCTAGTGAAGTGACTTGGTTTCCGAGTTTTCACAGTCTTGCCAAACCTGACAATGTACATAAATGCAAGAATGAACCGTGGGCTTTCTTCGTAAAAATGAAAGGATCAATACAATTTAGTACCTGGTTATGAACGAAATGCCTTTTAGAAAAAAAATTATTTGAGTACAGTTATTTTGAAATGCATGCACATATATCATACTCACATTTGCTCTGAATGGGTGTTTTACTCTCCTCTAGACAACTATACAGTAATCACAGAAAAAATATAATTTATAATCACTTGTATTTTTTCAGTACATGGAAAAAAAAATAATAGGCTAACTTGGAAACTGTTGGTGCTACAGTCATTTCAATTACCTAAAAAAGTACATAATTTTGCCATAAATTTGGAATGCAATGTTTTCACAGAACTTGTAACCCAAAGTATACCACCAGCATCAGTTTGACATGAGGAAAGGATAACATGCAAGGTGGCACATTGTGGATGCAGCAAGCTGCAAATAAAGGTGACAGTGTTGGAAGGAGGCTCACTCACAATGTCTACACAGATATGTGCAAATGTGAGAATGAACACTTGGCTTTCTTTGTGAACATTGAAGTATCATCAGAACATGTAACTTTGCCACGAATGAGGTGCCTTTTTAGAAAAAAAATATGATTTGAGTAAAGCTATATTGAAATTCTTGCACACGTATTGAGTCACATATACAGTACACATTCACATGTATTGAATTGCATACACATACAGTTTTATATAGTTATGCATACACAAGCAAAGAAAGCTGATTGTTTATTCTTGTGTTTGCATACATTGCCAGGTATACAGTGTCTGTGCATTGTAACGTTTTCATTCACATTGGAATACAAAGTATGCAGTCAGTATCAATTTGACATGTGATGTGCTCTTTAGCGCTGACCTTTTTACATACAAAACGCGATGTCCCAATGTGCTATCTTGTATTTTCTCCTTTACCTGTGTCAAATTGGTGCTGGCTGTGTACTTCATATACTGAGCTTTGAAGCTCTCAGACACTTGGTACACTTTGATTCTGCCTACATTCTTTTTATTCCAAGTTGTGTGAAAACATTACATTTGAGGTGACAAATTGTGCACAGTGCTGGATGCAACTTTCTTACATTTCCACAGTCACTGCATATCCAACAATTTATGTAAATGCAAGAATAAACTGTAAGCTTTCATTGCTTCTGTACGTGTCTGCCATAAAACCATGTTTAGATGTGATTCAGTACATATGCCAGCATTTTAGTATGGTTTCTCAAATCATATTTTATTTTTTAAAAGGCACCTCATTCATGAAGATGTACAATGCAGTAACCGTCTTTCCATTTTAATAAAGTTCATTCTCACGTTTACATACGTTGTTAAGTCTGATATGTCTGTGAAAACAATGCGAATGAGCTACCCTTCAACACTCTGCTTTTTAGTAGTGAATCAACTCATCCACTATTCGCCACTTCACATGTTCTCCTTTCCCCACATTAAATTGATGCTGGTGGTATACTTTGTATTCTAAGTTTTATGAAAACATCATAGTGAAATTTAATGTGATTTTATGTATGTTTTTTTTTTTTAACTAACTGATATATCTGGAGTGCCGATTGTTTTTAGATTAGCCTATCATAATTTTTTTATTATATGTACTAAAAATATGAGTGATTATAAGTGACATTTTATATGATTATTGTATGGTTGTCTGGAGAAGAGCGAGGCAGTAATTCATAGTTTGGTATTAACAATCCATACCCTTGATAAAGGTGGCTAGATTGGATTTTTCAAAGCGAAGAGAATTTGCAAATGCAGTCAAGTGTGTGCTGGAGGAGTGTAACAAAACAAACAGAATATCATACATTGTGTTTTCAGAATAGAATTTCAGAGTTACAACAACATGTGTATTTACAGTGCAGTAAATTAGGTAAAGTCAAAGAGGGACAGTGAGGAAATAATTAAAGGTTTAAAAAGACAACACCAATTGGTGTCGGACATGATGCTTCTAGTGTTAAAAAGAGCAATGTGGGGTTCTGATGGCTACTGTTTTGATCTGTTGTGATATATGGCCGGCCATTCATCCCAGCCAATACACCCACGTCGCCAGGTGGAGCCCTCCCTGCAGCATGGAATTATGGACGTTGGAGTTTTCCTTTACAGCCCTGCTGGATATCATGAGGGCCGCTAGAAGGTGCTGCAGGGAGGAGCAGTGACTATTTTCCCTACGCCCCGGAAATACGTCCGAGTCACATGGACAAGGGGAATGACGTGCTTCCGGGGTGAAGAAAAAGGATTTTAATCTGACCCGGAAGTGTCCCTAGTCACGTGGACAGAGAGGGCGAAACACTTCTGGGTCAAGGACTATAAAGGACTGTGGGAAATCCCCAGATGTGGAGTTGAGCTGGGTGGAAGGGTGGCAACGCGTCTGGGAGTGGAGGATTGTTTATTGATTAGTAATTGTGTATTTGTATAAGTATTGTGGAGAGGAGGGTGCTTTGTGCACTGTACAGTTCAAATAAAATAAGAATTTGGACTTTTATCTGGTGTCTGACGTCTTGGGCAAGGGTTCAAGGGAGCGATAGCGCCCCCTATCTGTCACACTGTATAGCACAAGTGTGTAGACTTTCACTGATTTGACACTGAGTGCATAACGTTATCTGTACTTCATGTACAGAATTATAATAAAAATAAGATTTCGGCTGTAATTCATTTTGGATAAGGTGCTAACTGAATAAATAAATGTAAAAATGAGTAGTCAATCTCCTACATCTAAACAGGTACCAGAATGTTGTGTGAACAAGAAAATGTGCTTGAAAGTATGTCATGTTTTACTTTCACTGTGCACAAAGGAAATGAATGCCTAAAACTAACAGTTAAGAGTGAATAATTTATATTAGGAGACCTAGGAATTTGGACCTAATAATATCAAACGTGTAAATTCAGATTTTTTTGCTTACAAATGATTTATTCTGCCTTTGTTGCCAGCTCTGTTAAACACCCAAGCTGTTCAGTGCTGCCTCATGGGACTGCACTTCTCGGAAAGCTGCCCAGTTTTTTATCAGCTTCCAGCATTTTTGTCAGCTGCGTTTTTTCCATTTTCATGTTTTTCATAAGTGCTCCTGGATTGTCTTTTTCTTTATTTGGGCATGTATGTCTTGCCCCTGTCACTGCAGTAAGAGAAAGTAAATAAATGCCAAATCTGGATTCAATTGGCTGGGTACTCTCAGGAGGGTGATGGGAAATGGACCACGAGAGACTAGGATCAATTGCTCTTGTTATGTAAGAGACTTCCTGAGCTGGGAAGCTTGATTAAAACTCCCTAGAGGCTCGTGTAGCAAGCCGTGAATTATTCAGCTCCCATTTTCAGGAGCTCGGCTGTGTGGACTGTCTGAAATCATCTTGGCAATGGGGTCTGCTGCTTTGGCGGTTGCCATGACATTTCTCAAGGGACAAGGCCTAGAAAAAAAATTCATGCAGACACACATGCACACATGCATTGTATAACACTGATTTGGTAAAACACAAATTGTGTGTGCATGAATAAAATAAAATAGACTGACTACCCGGTTACTGTAAATAATTTAGAAATATGTTTCTTGACTTGCAAAAGCAGGGATTCCTATTTTAGACTCACAAGGACTGCATGGACATTTTCCACATGTGTGAAGAACAATAGAGAGAAGAATTAGTTAAATGTGTGTAGTGTCTTGATAATGATTAATAAAAGAAAAAACGGTACCTAAATTTACTTTTAACTTTGCTTTTAGTAGCTTATTACAAATCTGCATTTCCTTTATCTGTATTGCTGAAAAAACAATGAGTCAGTCCACTCTTTTAGGCCCAAAATTGACACTATTGATTTTCCTGAATCTGAGCCTCATAGCACCCTGGCATAAACTTCCAGGAAAGTTCAGCAGCGTGACCACCTATCTTTAAAATACACTTTCTGAATAATATTTTTTAAAAAAGGAGAACATATATTGATGAATTTTAATTCCACAACTGGATCCTGACAGATAATTATATTCTTTTGGTCTCATTTGACTGTGGTGGCAGCTGACTGTGATGCACTTTGGATAAGAATCAGCATGCAGAAATCTACATGGTACTTTTCCACAAAATAATTGCTTGCTGTCTGCAGTTGGGTGGCAAGCAATTGCCCCCAAGAGGAATGTACATACCTGTTCATTGATGTATTGTCTACAACTCAGAGTAGAGGGCTCAGAATTGTTGCATTCCTTACCTATAGTCATGAGGTTAGGCAATTGTGCTCAGTCCACAACTCTGAATCACCTTGTGATGCAGTCAACTGCTAGGAATCTAAATGTACATTAGGAATCCAAGTATACATTAGATCTGTGTACTTCCAAAGCACCTTGAATTAAAACTAGAGAAATGTACTATATAAAATGAAAATTGATTTTAGGTTTTTATAGTGACCAAAAGGGTAAGACTGGGGATGTACAGCTTTCAAAATGTGGATCCTTAGCAAGGGTGCAGAATATACTCTTCTTGATTGGGTGGGAAGCGAAGTAATCTTGGAAGGGCTTGGCATGTGCATGCTGTACTGAAGAATGGAAAGAGCCAGTAGAATTCTTCTGGTTTGGCTAGTCAGAGTGTTTCATGAGCCTTTCACTGGATGAGTAGCAGACTTAGCCATTTAGGAGGAGACCAAGAGCAGTCAAAGGACATGTTAGGGCAAGGGTAGGCAATTTTGTTCTTTGAACTTCACACTGTCTGAAGGCTTTTCTTTCAAGCCTGTTTAATAATTTGAGGTGAGCCTCTAATGTCAGCTGATCATCTGATTTTCCCAGATTGACTTGATGTTTGTCTACAGCCTCAGAAGTAACAGATATGTGTTGCTTTTCTTTTTTATTAAGTTCAGAAAGATGCTTATCTGTTTGCCTCGATTTTCATGGACAGTATACCATCCCACTGACTGTATGTACAGTATTTTTGCTTCATGTGAATTTTGTTCTGTTGTTAAGATACTGATCTTAAAGAAAAGTGGAGAATTGACAGGTAATCCGAGCTAGGTCAAATAATATTTTGTTGATTTTATCAGAAAAGTTTAATGTACACAGATGGGATTTTCTAACAAAAGCTCAATCAACCCATCACAACATGATCCAGGAATGGTAAGAATTAGCTCCTCATTAAGAAACTGGTTCGAATTAAAACATATTGTGACTTCTGCTGCCATGAATGATTGCCTTCCCTTACACTAAAGCATTTTTACTTCATGATTCTGCTGATGTCTCTAAGCACTCTAACATATAGAAGTTCTTGTAGACTATGTGTGGGGACTAGACAAGTGTGTTTGACTTATTAAAATGTTTTCCTTCATGAGGACAAGCTTTTTCAATAACATGATGAAGAAATTTCCTGTTTTTCCCCATAATTGCATGTTTGTGACAATGAACATTTAGCTCGAAACAATAATAAATGTGTTTGATATATGTAGCAAGATTTTGCCTTTCTTAAGGTACAACACTGCACTTTTAACATAAGCCTGTGACGATGTGGGTTCAGGCTCCACACTCCCTTGGATATTGGAAGCACATGAACCCAACACCGTCGATAATGTTGCCGAGTGAGCTAGTCAATGGAGGCAAATTACTGAGCAAGGGGAAGGTAGAAAGTGCAAAAGTGCTTTTATTAAAACAGACAACAAATCAAAACAGTGTTCCAATAAATAGTGCAGTTCTTCACAGTTCATTAAATAAATAATCCATAAAACGAACGTGGGGTAAAACCAATAAATAGAAACACAACAATCCTTTAAAAAACGAAGGTTAAAATCTTCTCCTGGAAGCAGTCTTTAAAACAAAAAACAAATCCGGTGCTTTTCTGTATGCGTCTCACCTGCTTATCCCAGACGGGCTTAGCAGCAGGCAAGACGCTCTGCAGCTGCCCTCCTACTTCACACGCCGAGACTGGAGACCTCCCGATCCCTGGCTCCGTATGGCACTCATCCCAGTCCCGAGACTTGATTACCCCAATAGCCAGGTCGCTCATATTGGGGACTCCACCACCAAGCCTCCCGACTTCCGCTGCCTTTCCGCGGCCTTCTGCGGCTCGTCGCTTTCACCTTGTCACTCCCGCTACCAGATCGCTCAGCGGAGCGACATCTACACAAACACCTGGGTGTCGGCCTAACACCCAGCTTCCTCGCAGCTGCCCACGCGCTCGATCGCTGCTCACCACACGCTCCGCGTGTCCGTCTCTCTCCTGCACCGCTTGCTTCCACGCTCCCTGTAACCTCCGTCCTCTCCTTTCCTTTCTCTCCGATCGATTCTCTCTCTTCCCGAACGTTTCTTTTCTTCCCTCTAAAACCGACTCGCGCTTCTTTTTAAAATGACGAGGGCCACAGCAGCTGCAGCATTAGCCGAAGGACAATCATGAATGTGGGCAGTTCCTCACCTGTGCACTAGGTGAGAAACGCCCACACCCTACGGATCGTCCCACGGCCCACTATGGCCCAACGTCCCTCACTAAGCCGCGAGCACATTGATTATTTATTTAAAAATGGCCTTTACTCAACGAGCTGTGGACCCATAACACCACAAAGCCATACAGTATCTGAGATGTTTAAAACTCAAAGTGCAGATGATTATTGATGATATATAGTAATTCATTTTCCTTTGAGTTTTCTTTCCTACTTCTGAGGATACCTAAAGCATTTAGTAAGCGTTATCTCAATACAGTCATCGTTATTTTTTAGCTTAATCGGTTTCCTTTATTTACATCTCTTAACACGTTTCTGTAGATTAATTGTCTTTTCACATGAGAGGAGCAGTAACGAAAAGTTGTTAAAAATCATTTGAAAACAGTTTTACATTCTATATAAGATCCCAATTTAATTCTGAGGTTCAATATTTCATTGAAAATTTTTGTTTTGATTAGCAGTGTTAAATGTTGAAACAGTCAAAATGACATGATTGTTAAGGTTAATCATTTGGATTCATTATGTTTTACTATCTCTCTAATATAAAAAAAAATCCTGGAGAGAAACACTAGGGATACAACACATGAAAATCATGGAAGACAATTAAAAGACTCGCGAGAGCTAAACACTCGGTCGTGAAAAGGCTTTGAGCACATACAGATCCAGGGCTCTCAGTGCATATAAAGCGTATAAGGACAATACGTTATAAATGAAACGTAGACGACTAAGCGAAGAAGAAAGCAGCGTGGAGAAAAGAGACTCAAAAGTGTTGAAGAGAAAAAAGAAAAAGAATAATTTAGGTGCAAATTCAGAAAATAAGGAAAGTAATTGTCAGCCAGGAACAAGTGGAATTGAAAAAAAAGCACATCCAATCGGGCTCAGAATTAAAAGACAAAGAGTAAAAGACAAAGTAGAACTTCATAAAGATGTTCACAAATGTTGGTGCTATACACATGCAGAGCAGGTTAGAGATTAGGAAAGCAGTGGAATTCGAAAGGCTCAAAAAAAAAAAAAAACGGCGCAATACACATGTGGAGAAAAGTAAAGAATATGAAAGTAGGAAAATTAGAAAGTATAGATAAAAGAAAGTAAACACAAACGGAAATTACTTGAAAAAAGGAAAATAATCACCACGGACCAGGTGTCATAAAAAAAAAAGCAGGACAAAGCGAGGTCAGAAATAAAAGAGTAGAGTAGAAAACAAAGTAAAACACCATAAAGAGGTTAAAAACAAGGGGGCCAAACACATGCAGAGCAGGTTAGAGATATTAAAAACTGGAATTCAAAAGACTCAAAATAAAGTAGGCGCGAAACACATACAGAGCATGATACAGAATATGAAAGCAGAAAAAAACGACAGTGTCAAAACAAAGAAAGTAAACATCACATTAGCGCAAACAAAGAGAAATTATTACTCGGAGAAATAATGAAAAGGCGAATAGAGATCGAATATATGGACATAGTTGATATGTCAGAAGTATGTAAATATTGTAAGGCTTTGAAGTTTAAGTCAGAGAATTTCAAAAACGGGGTTTACCTCACATGCATTTTTTGGATACTTTGCAAAAAAAATTAACTGCTGATGATGTTGATCGTTTTGTCTGTGCTAAAATTCCAAACAGACAAACTTATCCTGAATTATGGTACAAAGTCATTAAACACAAGTCTCACTGGCATCATTTAAAAGATTCATCATGTTGGGACTTGAAAGATTACAAATATTGTTTTTACAGAAGTTCTGAAATAAAAGTGAAACTAATGAAATAGCAACAATTCAAACAAAAAAAAAATCTTAAAAGCGTGTATCCGGAAAACCAAAAACGGGAGTTGGTGAGAGAAGCGAGCAGGGGGCAAAGCCCCCTATTAGGTTTAAATTAATTTGTGCGTTAATGTATGTAAATGTGTAATTATTTAATAAGTTACTTTTAGGGCAGTAGAGTTGTAAATATGTGTAGGTGCCCTGAGCCTGTACTTAGTGAGGAGCACTTTACAAGAAAATAAACTGGATTGAATTAAAATAACCAGGGTACCTGCTTCAACCACATTCCTGTTTTCTCCTGTAAAAGGACCTTGAATTTGCCAGATAGCCTAAGTGGACTTTTAAAACAGCAAAATCTACAAGGGAAGAAAAAGAAACATATAGATGTGAGTATCTCTGTTTTTTTTCACAATGCAATCAGAGCAGACCTATTCCTATCATTTTAAACAAAAATAAATAAAGAGATGGAGAGTTAAATAGGTATAGGGTGTGCAGACATCTTTCTTTTTTGAGATCTAAAATAGTGGTCTGGCTGATATATATAAAACATCTAAAATTGTACTAGATTTTCATTACTCACATTGCATAGACAAGCAATAGACCAGCATAATTCAGTCCATCCCATGGCACAATGGGTATATGTTTTGAACCTGCACACAGCCTAACTTACATGCAACGTAGGGTTTATTTAAAGAAAAGAACATGTGACAGTTTGAATCAGCTGACAGCTATAGAATGACCAGTTAAAGGATAAGTTTGGTATTGTTTAAGTCAAAATGATTTCTTCACATTCATGATGTATATTAATTTACTATGTGAAATTGCATTCTAAAATGAAGCACATTTTATACATTTTAAAAATTATCTAGCTTGGTCTTACATTTTATAATACAGTAGAGCTTATGAGTACCAGCATCCTATTGTGAAAAAAACTCTTAAAACTTACCGAATATGTAAACTTTTAGTAGCACATGTTTAGGAAAACATCTTCTTATTCTTTTGGCTACTCCCGTTAGGGGTCGCCACAGCAGATGATCTTTTTCCATATCTTCCATCACCCCTACCACAGACCTCACCACTGTCACACTTCCCTCAAACATATCCTGTACCATTCGTGCATACTTCTCTGCCAGTCCCGACTTCCTCATACAGTACCACTCCTCACTAGGTACCTTCCCATATGCTTTCCACAAAGACACAATGCAGCTCCTTCTGTCCTCCTCTATACTTCTCCATCAACACCCTCAGAGCAAACACTACATCTGTAGTACTCTTTCCCAGCATGAAACCATACTGCACTAATCATCACCTCCCTTCTTAGCCTAGCTTCCACTACTCTTTCCCATAATTTAATGCTTTGTCTCTGGCATCCTCTCACTTTCCATAATTGTAATTAACACTCTGGTTACAAATGCCACTGCCATCTCTCCTAAACACCTCCTTGCTTCCACAGGTATGTCATCTGGACCAACAGCCTTTCCAATCTTCATCCTCTTCATAGCTGTCTCCCCACCATGCAACCTTCTCTCTCTCTCATTCTCTTCATTCATCAGCCCCTCAAATTACTCTTTCTATCTATTCAACACACTCTGCTCGGTTGTGAGTATGTTTTCATCTTTATCCTTTATCACCCTAACCTGCTGCACATCTTTTCTAGCTTGGCCCCTCTGTCTAGCAAATCTGTACAGGTCCTTTTCACCCTCCTTCATCTCCAACCTCTCATACAACTCATCATACACCTTTTTTTTTAGCCTTTGCCACCCCTTTCTTCACCTTATCTCCTTATACTCCTGCCTACTTTATGCATCTCTCTGACTATCCTACTTCTTCTTCGACAACCTCTTCCTCTGTATACTCGCTGTACTTCCCCATTCCACCACCAGGTTTCCTTATACTCCTTCCTCTGCCCAGATGTCATACCAAGCACCCTTCTAGCTGTCTCCCTTACTACTTTTGCTGTTGTTGCTCAACTATCTGGTAACCCTTCACTGCCTCCCTGTGTCTGTCTTACCTCCTCACTGAACTCAGGTTCCACCATTTGATCCTTGGCTCTGTCATCACTCTCCTCCTCTTCTTCCTTCAGACCACCATCCTATGCTGCCTAACTACGCTTTCCCCTGTCACCACTTTGCAGTCTCCTTCAGACTGTCCCACCTGCATAAGATATAATCTACTGTGGGCATCTTCCTCCACTCTTGTACGTCACCATGTGTTCCTCACGCTTCTTAAATATACGTATGTACTACAGTCATGTCCATCCTTTTCGCAAAATCCACTACCATCTGACTTTCTGTGTTCCTCTCCTTGACACCATAACTACTCATCACCTCCTCATCTCTTCTGTTCCCTTCACCAACATGTATATTGAAATCCACTCCAATCACCACTCTGTGTCCCTTGGGTACACTTTCCTCCACTTTATCCAACTCACTCCAGAAATCTTCTTTCTCATCCATACCCAACTTACAGTTTAGGAAAACATGCCTTTTGCATTTCTGAGGCATGCTGGTGACAACACATCTACACTGAAAATAATACATTTTATCACTGATTCTTGGTACTGTTTTTTCAAGATAAGGATACATTTCTTGCTCTCTTGGTCTTGAAGGTAAATGTTTGTGAATTTGTTCAAGTGCATTTCTGGTCAGAGTTTTAGAAGAAACATGAGGATATTCATTCAATGAATATTGCATCCTTCTAAATACAACATGACAAGCAAATGGCATTTCTAGCTGTGCTAATTATTTTTTATTTTATATAGTGAAAATAGGCGAGAGGTCAAATAAATATAGATACAGAACAGATAGTTTGATCTGTAGCAAATTAGGATTTGGACGAGAAGACTTATAAGCTACCAACACAGAGGACAGCAGCTATCTCTGATCCCAAAATGATGCTGCTCTAAACAAGGGGAAGGAAACTTTCCTGTGAGAGCCATCATTGGTAGAAAAGAAATCCCAAACCAAGGTTAATTAGAATTAAATTAACTAAATAATATAGCAGCAAGTTTCAACTTTTGTATTGAAATTAGCTTTCATTTTTATATTAGACAGGTTATTTTTAGATCAGGGTTGAAAACTTGAATGGGTTTATCAAATTTATTTATTCCAATTTCTTTTAAATCCTTTTTTGCTATTAATGTAGAGTATTCATAACATAATAAAAATAAAGCTGATTTTCTTTCCAGAGAGATAAATGATGATTTTATTTTTATTCAGGAAAAAAAGTGTTCATTTAAATTTTTGGACGAATCAGTGGAGATCCAATATTTGGCTTTCCAATGGAGTTAATTGGCCTATTGGGTTTGCAAATTTGAAAGGAAAAATCATTTATAGTAATGAACATCATTCTGGGACATATACAGTATCATTCTTACCCTTGTCTTTGGATAAAAAGTAAATCGTAATTGTTAATGTACAGCTTATGGTATCAATTATAAGATGGAAGAATGTTCCAAGTACTTAATTTTAATATACTGCTCAAAAAAATTAAAGGAACACTTTTTAATCAGAGTATAGCATCAAGTCAATGAAACTTCTGGGATATTGATTTGGTCAGTTAAGTAGCACAGGGGGTTGTTAATCAGTTTCAGCTGCTTTGCTGTTAATGAAATTAACAACAGGTGCACTAGAGGGGCAACAATGAGATGACCCCCAAAACAGGAATGGTTTAACAGGTGAAGGCCACTGACATTTTCCCCTCCTCATCTTTTCTGACTGTTTTTTTCACTAGGTTTGCATTTTGCTAGGTCAGTGTAACTACTGGTAGCATGAGGCGAAACCTGGACCCTACAGAGGTTGCACAGGAAATCCAACTTCTCCAGGATGGCACATCAATGTGTGTCATTGCCAGAAGGTTTGCAGTGTCTCCCAGCACTGTCTCAAGGGCATGGAGGAGATTCCAGGAGACAGGCAGTTAGTCTAGGAGAGCTGGACAGGACCATAGAAGGTCCTTAACCCATCAGCAGGACTGGTATCTGCTCCTTTGGACAAGGACAAACAGGATGAGCATTTCCAGAGCTCTACAAAATGACCTCCAGCAGGCCACTGGTGTGAATGTCTCTGACCAAACAATCAGAAACAGACTTGAGGGTGGTCTGAGGGCCCAACGTCCTCTAGTGGGCCCTGTGCTCACAACCCAGCGCAGTGGAGCTCGATCGGCATTTACCATAGAATACCAGAATTGTCAGGTCCACCAATGGCACCCTGTGTTTTTCACAGATGAAAGCAGGTTCACCCTGAGCACATGTGACAGATGTTGAAGGGTCTGCAGAAGCCATGGAGAATGTTATGCTGTCTGTAACATCATTCGGCATGACCAGTTTGGTGGTGGGTCAGTGATGGTCTGGGGAGGCATATCCATGGAGGGACGCACAGACTTCTACAAGCTAGACAAAGTCACCTTCACTGCCATTAGGTATCAGGATGAAATCCTTGGACCCATTGTCAGACCCTACGCTGGTGCAGTAGGTCCTGGTTTCCTCCTAATGCACGACAATGCCCGGCCTCATGTGGCAAGAGTATGTAGGCAGTACCTGGAGGATGAAGGAATTGAAACAATTGAATGGCCTTCACGATCCCCTGACTTAAACCCAATAGAACATCTGTGGGACATTATGTTTCGGTCCATTAGGCGCCGCCAGGTTGCTCCTCAGACTGTACAACAGCTCAGGGATGCCCTCATACAGATCTGGGAGGAAATGCCACAAGACACCATCCGTCGTCTCATTAGGAGCATGCCCCGACGTTGTCAAGCATGCATACAAGCTCGTGGAGGCCACACAAGATACTGAAAAGCATTTTGAGTAGCAGAAATTAAGTTTTTGAAAAAATGGTCTAGCCTGCCACATCTTCATTTCACTCTGATTTTAGGGTGTCTACACAATTGAGCCCTCTGTAGGCAGAAAACATTTATTTCCATTAAAAGACTTGGCATCCTTTTGTTCCTAAGACATTGCCCTGTCGTTATTTGTATAGATATCCAACTTCATATTGAGATCTGATGTATCTAATGTGTTTCTTTTAAGTGTTCCTTTAATTTTTTGAGCAGTGTATAAATCATGGTTTGGATAAATTTTCTTAGAATAAAATAATCTTAGTAAGTGATTTTAATGGCACACTGGATAATTGCCTGGATATAAAGCATCAATAGAGAGATGATTCCATTTGAGTAAATTTTGAAACAGAGAATTAGCGTTGGGGTCTAAGGGTATTTGATGTTCAGACAGTTTCAAATCCTGGGGTTAGACCAGTGGTGCAAGTATAGGCAGCATAAGCAGGACAGTTGCACCGAGACCATAGTGCCTGCATGCAGCCCTGTCACTGGGTTAAACAGTTTTAATGGTGTCAGCAAAGAACTATCAAAACAGCCAAGAAGTAATCATTAAGCAATTATTTGAAATGCACTTCAAAATAACCTCTTCTGCTGTAATTGTGGAGCTTATGAGTTTGCTGTTTAAGGGGTAAAATTATAGTTTTTAGCAAAATTAAATAAAACAATAATATCAGTCAATGACAGTATTTTTTACTTAGATTCCTAAGCATACTTTGGAAGAAAAAGAATGATTGTTTATTATAGTTTTAATCACATGGTTTACCAAGAGAAAGCAAAAAGAGCTTTGTGAGATACTGATTTCAACTAGGATTATTAATTAAACTTTTTGATGATAGTATGCAAAATATTAATATATTGAAATGCAGCCAGTCTTTGGAAAATGATGGACAGATAAAGTTTTGTAGTTCTTTTCTTTTGTTAAATATGGAGTCTGTATCTGAGTTAGTAGAAATGAAGGAAATACCCCTATCCTTAAAATATAAAGTGATTTCTCCCATACCAAAATAAAATAAGTGCATTTTCTTGTTAGAAAACTACAGTATTTGCAAGCAGATTGTGTAGGAAAATATTGAAAATCATTGATAAAACACAGTCATTTTTGATTGGTGTAAAACAGAAAACTGAAACAAGAAAAAGGTTTGGGGATCCTCCCCATACAGTATATTGTCGTAACTAAGAGCTCTATAGAGTAGTCTTAAAAGACTGCAGAAGGCAAGTGACTGGTTTTATAGGCAGTGGAAAGGAAGAGGAGGGTCTAACAGGGTACTGGTAAAAGTGAGTTGAATAGGAGGGTGTGGTCTGGAGAGGGAAGTGGAAATGGGTTATGCTATAGTCAGTCTTGTCTTCTGTGGTTCTGCAGAGGAGGAAAAGGAGACGTTAGTGTACTTCATCATCCCCTGACCAAGTGTTTTACCCTTAGTTAAGCCCATACTCCCATGCGCACGTGTGTGACAATATATACTTATTTTGATTTGTTATACTTTTTTAATTTTTGTGATGTGTTAAAGATTATAATTTAATGATATTTTTATGTAAATATTTGAATATTTTTTCTTTTCAGAAACTTTGTATATGCCACTGGCAATACAGCATATTTTGTTGTGCTTTTATGATTTTGTTATACTTTGTTTTCTGTTTTCTTTCTTCTGTGTTGTTTATATTTTAAACTAGCAAAATACCCGCACTTCGCAACGGAGAAGTAGTGTGTTAAAGAAGTAATGAAAAAGGAAACATTTTGAAAATAACGTAACATGATTGTCAATGTAATTGTTTTGTCACTGTTATGAGTGTTGCTGTCATATATATACACACACACACATACATCCACATATATATACATATCTACATACATATATATACACACACACACATATATATATTTACATACACATATACATACATATACACATACATATATATATATATATATATACGTATACACACATATACATATATACATATACATCTATACTAATAAAAGGCAAAGCCCTCACTCACTCACTGACTCATCACTAATTCTCCAACTTCCCGTGTGGGTGGAAGGCTGAAATTTGGCAGGTTCATTCCTTACAGCTTCCTTACAAAAGTTGGGCAGGTTTTATATCGAAATTCTACGCGTAATGGTCATAACTGGAAGCAGTTTTTCTCCATTTACTGTAATGGAGATGAGCTTCAACGCCGGGGCGGAGTTTCGTGTGACATCATCACGCCTCCCACGTAATCACGCAGTACATAGAAAACCAGGAAGACCTCAAAAAGCGCTGAAGAAAACATGCATTATATAATTGAGAAGGCAGCGAAACAATAAGAAGCGAAGCGAAAGTGACATATACAACCATATTCATGAGTTCTGCTACTGAAACAAAGCACGATGTAAACCTACACTTTAAATTAAGTTCATAGACAGGCTGCGCTGGCGTTTGTAATTTAGTGCCTGCCCATATAAGGCCGTCCGTCAGCGGCAATCCAATAGCAAACTGCCACGGGTAAATATTCACGGGTGAAGGACTGTGCTTATGCAGAGGAAGATGAGATGGTCAGGGTGGTGTTTGACACAAACTCAGCTAAACTGCGAGAAAAGTTTTAAGTGCCAGGACTAAGGTAACATTAAATACAGCCATGGACATAGCACGAGATGGCACCAGCACAGCTGGGAACCTTCGATGCATGTACACCGAGTGGCTCACGAACTGACGCAGTGCACAGATAAAAGGCAACAGTTCCAAAGAGCGCTGAACAAAACCGAATTACACAATTGAAAAGGCAGCAAAAAATATGAAGCGTCTCATACATACAAGCATATTCATAAATCCAACTACTGCGGAAACAAAGCACACGTTGGAAAAAGTCAATGTCCGCTAAAGGAAGACAGTGTAAAAAACCCGTGCATGCAGTGTGTCAGGTCTCAGATAAAGAAGAAGACGAGCTGTTTATTGATGCAGTAAGAAACGAATCGATGAATGAAACCTGTTATCTTTACAACGATTGACAAACACGGAATGTAACTTGAACACAACACATCCTACAAATACGAACCTGATTGAAAGAAATAATGATAATCAAATCCTTGATGACAGCAACACTCAGTAACACTCACAAAACAAATACTGTATATTGACAGTCATGTTACGTTATTTTTAAAATGTTCCCTTTTCTTTTCTAGCTTTTTAACACACTACTTCTCGCTGCGATCGCTGGTATATATATATGTATATATATATAACCCGATCTACATACTCGAATAATGGATACTTTATTCGCCATCAGTGATTGTTTTGGTAAAGCCATACTCAGTGTATTCATTAGATGAACGGTAAAAAAGTAAGGGCAAGGGAGGATGACTTATTGAGGCATGCAGGCTGTAGTGCGCGTCAACTCTATCTGAATTGCGCGATCACATTTGAAAAATATATCTTTTCAAGTTCTATTTAGTCCATATGTGTCAAACTCAAGGGCGCGGGCCACATCCGCCCGGCGTAATTATATCCGCCCGCGAGATCATTTTATATACTGTATTATTGTTATTAAAGCCCGGGTATATGAAGCGCTGGTAACACAATAAACTACAGATCCCATAATGCAGCGCTTCAGCTGCCTTGCCGAACAGTTACCGTGTTAATCAAGTCTACCTTAAGATGCTGCAAGTTATTGCGAAGCTAGCTCACACGATGCTGAAGAGAAAAGTTGATTCTGAAAATAGAGCCTTTAAAAACCGATGGGAGGCTGAGTATATGTTTACTGAACCCGTGTGTCTCATTTGTGGAGCTAATGTGGCTGTAATTACAGAATTTAATCTAAGACGGCACTATAAAACAAAACATCAGGGTAACCTGAAAGACCTGAATGCAGTGCAGAAGATACAGAAAGCAGAAGAATTAAATAAGAATCTGACACTTCAGCGGACGTTTTTACCCGTGCACAATCACAAAGTGATTTCAATTGAGGCTGCTTTTATGGGAGACACAACCACTTGCCCCACTTTCCCTATTACCAAGTAATGTTAAACCAAGTCGTCACTACGGTGTTCCCAAATACGCACTTTGCTGATAAACTGAGCGCACTGAGTTTGCACGGCGCTTTGGTGACTTTGAAGAACAAAAAGTCCGTCTACATGCGGCTCGAACCTTGTGCATGTTTGGTAGCACATATCTGTGTGAGAAGCTCTTCTCAGTGATAAAGACTAACAAAACAGCACACAGGAGTCGCCTCACTGATGAGCACCTGCAATCCATCCTGAGAATCTCCACAACACAGAACCTCACACCAAACAGAAACGAACCTGTTGCCAAAAAAAGATGCCAGGTGTCCAGCTCTAAAATGACATATGAGCAAAGACAACTGAATGATTTGATTTGTTATTGCTGAAAGGAACACATTTTATTTATATTTCTAGGTTTTGTTATGCAGCATGTTCATATTTGAATTTGTATAATTTTGACAGGATATATTTTTATGGAGAGCAAAATCTTTTGGGATATTTAAAATCTAAGTTTATTTTTTATAAAATATAAAATTACATAAGAGTAAAGAAATTTGAATGTTTGTTCTTTTAATGTTTACTTTATTTCTAACTTGTATAATTTAGACAGGATATATTTTTATGGAGAGCAAAATATTATAAGTTGTTTAAGGTTTGAGTTGATTTATTCAGGAATAATATTCCTGTCTGTTTTTACCATTCCTACCAAAGATATTTCTGTCGACTAAATAAAAATTCCTTCTATTTAAAATTTAAATAGAACTTGAACAAATACGATAGTTCATAATATCCACGCAGACTTGCACGTAAGAGCGGGAGTCATCCGTTTTAACAAACAGCGTATTGCACTGATACGAAATAGCCGTGTGTGTATATATGTAGATATGTATGTATATGTATATATATGTTTATATATGTGTGTGTGTATGTATGTATATATATGTATTTGTGTGTTGTCACAAGAACGAGACATGAACAGATAAAGAGTTGGGGCAGCCACCCGTATATTATGGTATCCTGGCTGCAAAATCGTTTTTCTTTAAAATACAGCACTGAAGTGCTTACAACAGAGTCCAAAACAAGACTGACACAGAAGGGAAAAGGGAAGGCTTTTAAAGGGGGAGACAGGAAGTGAGGTCATAAGGGTCGGGCACGTGTTCATCGTTCATTGGTTTAGTCCCGGATGTGACATCAGGGGGGCCGGAGCTGGCAAGGTCTGTCTCCATTGGCTCGGTCCCAGAAGTGACGTCCAGAGAGACAGGTGGAACCTCCCGGGTTAGGTCTACAGGGAAGTGAGAAAGAGAGTTAGTGCGCTCTGCCACATCCCGGCATGGCTCAGAACTGCCTTCACTCGAGCCCTTTAGCTGCCTCCCATGCGCGCGTGTGTGACAAGGCCCCCCCCTCAGCCCAGACCCGTCGGGTCGGGCGACCCTAACCGAGAGGTCGTAAACCCGAGAGAGCATCGGCGTTGGCATGGAGAGCACCCCGACGATGAACGAGCGAAAACTTGTACGGCTGCAGGTCAAGAAACCACCGGGTGACCCGCGGATTCGACTCCTTGTGCAGGGCCATCCACTGTAGAGGTGCATGGTCCGTGACAAGGGTGAACTCACGGCCCAACAGGTAGTACCTCAGCTGAGTGATCGCCCATTTAATCGCCAGAGCCTCCCTCTCCACCGCCGCATACCTGGTCTCCCGGTCCAACAGTTTCCGCTCAGGAACATGACGGGTGTTCACACCATCGACACTTTGGCTCAGCACGGCTCCCAGGCCTGTGTCCGGCGTCCGCCTGGAGGATGAAAGGCAAAGAAAAGTTAGGTGCCATCAAAATAGGTGCGGACGTAAGGGCCTTCTTCAAGTCACCAAATGCAGTGTCTGTTTTGCAGTCCATACCACAATGTTCGGGCCCTCTTCTTTGTTAAATCAGTCAAGGCGCCGCTTTCTCCAAAACCGGGTACAAACCGGCGGTAGTACCCGCTAACCCGAAAGGCTTGGACCTGCCGCTTGGTTCATGGACGGGCCATTTCAGAATGGCATCAATTTTGGAGCACTGTGGCCTTACGGTACCCCGACCCACCAGGTAGCCTAAATATTTGGCCTCGCTTAATCCAAAGAAACATTTCTTGGGATTAATCCGGAGCCCGGCCTCACCAAGTGTCCGTAATACCGCTTGGACATGCTGTAGGTGTTCCTTCCATGTGCTGGAATAGATGACCACGCCATCTAGGTAGGCAGCACTGTATGAGTTATGAGGCGAAGCACTTTGTCCACCAGACGCTGAAAGGTTGCTGGAGCCCGTGTAACCCAAATGGAAGGACACGATACTGCCAGTGTCCGCTAGGGGTACTAAACGCGTTTTTCCTTCGGAGTCCGTTAAAGGAACCTGCCAGTACCCTTTTGTCATGTCAAGTGTGGTCAGGTATTGAGCCTGTCCAAGCCTCTCGAGGAGGTCGTCCACGCTGGCATTGGATAGGCATCAAATTGGGAGACTTGGTTAAGCGACGGAAGTCATTGCAGAACCTCCAACTCCGTCAGGCTTACCGACGAGCACAATGGGGCTGGACCAGGGACTATAACTCTCCTCAATTACACCTAGTTCCAGCATGCGCTTGATCTCAAGCTCCACTTCAGCCTTTTTTGCCTCGGGAAGACGTGCAGGCGTTCTCGGACAACAACCCCGGGCTCTGTCACAATGTTGTGCTCAATCAGAGAGGTCCTTCCGGGGTGTTCACTGACTACCTCTCGAACGGTCCGGATAACTGTTTCCAGCTCCTGCCGTTGCCTGGGTCTCAAGTCTGCGCCAAAGTTAAGGTCGTGTGTGTGAGCGAAGAGTGAGCGGGGCTGGCCGGAGGAGGGATCGGGTCCCTGTCCTTCCACGGTTTCAGCAGGTTCACATGATATACCGCTCCTTTGGCCGGCGATTGGGTTGACTCACCAAATAGTCGACCAGTCCCTTCCTCTCCTTAACTTCGTAGGGGCCCTGCCAGTGGGCAAGCAACTTAGAGTGGGAGGTAGGCACTAGGACCATGACCCGATCTCCGGGTGGAACTCCCAAGAGACGTGCAGCGGTTGTAGTAGCGAACCTGTGCTGCTTGAGCCTCCTCCATGTGACTTTTAAGGCAGGCCGAATCTTTCCAAATCTATCGCGTAACTGCGCGATATACTCCAGTATGTTAGTGGTGGGAAGAGCCTCTTCTTCCCAGCCTTCTTTCAAAATATCCAATATGCCCCGAGGTTGTCGCCCATACAGTAGTTCAAAGGGGAGAACCCGTGGAGGCTTGTGGGACTTCCGATAGGCAAAAGGACGAGGGGGAGGAGCTGATCCCAGTTCCTTCCATCCTCGCTGACCACCTTACGTAGCATTTGCTTGAGAGTTTGATTAAACCTCTCTACTAATCCGTCGGTTTGAGGATGATACACGAGTTTTTAAATGCTTTATTTTCAGTAATCTGGCAGTCTCCTTGAACGTCTCCGAGGTGAAGGGGGTCCCCTGGTCTGTCAAGACTTCTTTGGGGATCCCCACGCGCCAATACCCTAGTAATTCCCGTGCGATGGCTTTAGAGGTAGCTGAGCGCAACGGAACAGCTTCGGGGTATCGTGTAGCATAATCCACGAGGACTAAAATGTACTTGTGTCCTCGGGCTGAGGGCTCTAGAGGTCCCACCAGGTCGACCCGATTCTGTGGAAGGGAACGCCAATCAAGGGAATAGGAACAAGAGGAGCACGGTCCCTCCTAGGAATCTGTCGCAGTTGACACTCCGGGCAGGAAGCGCAAAGCGGCGAACCTCCTCATTAATTCCTGGCCAGTGAAACGGAGCTTGATCCGCTCCAGAGTTTTTTCGGTGCCCAGGTGGCCACCTAGGAGGTGGGCGTGTGCTAGCTCGCAGACCTGCCGCCGGAAGGTACGCGGCACTAGCAGCAGCCTCGTCTCCTGCCCGTCATGCATTGCTACACGGTAAAGGAGGTCATTATCTAACACAAAGTAGGGGCCCTGTGGCATCGACTGACTAGTGCGCTGGCCATTGACAAGGACCACTGCATTTTTTACAAACTTCAGGGAGTCGTCATTCCATTGCTCCCTTTGAAAGAAGCCGCGCTTTTTAAATTGAAACCGCAACACGGAGAGAGGGTCAGCGCCGACCTCAATGGGCGTGGTTTCCTCCCGCTCCGCCGGGCGTTGGTGGATGACGTGTCAGCCTGCGACGGCCGGGAGTTGCCACGCCAGCCAGGGCGGCTGCTTCACCTCTCTGCCGGCTGATTACACGGCGTGGAGGCAGCTTGAGACGGTTCATCTCCGTCCATAACGAGGCCCAACTTAACCCGGGAGTGGTATGTGTCTCACCGCTTTTAATGTCAGACCAGTCCCGCCCTAGTATCACCGGGTGTGGAGGATCAGGAAGGATTGCCACGGTTACTTTCTGGACTGATCCTCCGTAGCTAATGACACAAGCGGCGGTGCTGTACCAGCGGGTTTCCCCGTGGACACAGGTTATACTGGTCTTGAATTTTAGCCATTGTCGCGGTAGCACAAAACGGCGGGCAACAATGGAAATGTTGCTGCCGGAATCGAGCAGAGCGGAAGTTTTAAACCCGTTAACGATCACCACGTCTGTATGCGGGACCGTCAACGGGTTTGTCAGAGCACACCAAGCCCTCCTCCCCCTCCACCTGCATTCCTCCTCGCCTCCAAGCGGTTTTGCGTGCCAGCGCCGGACGCCGATGCAAGCTCCGGGTTATACAGGGAGGGGCTAGGTCTTGGGACATACCCCGGCTGAGTTTGGCAGAAGGACGGTTCTGCTCTCCCAGAGTGTGAGGCCGCCCTCTGTGTTTCCAGAAGCTCTATGAGCCCTGACATGTTCAAACTGCACGCCCCAGACCGGCTGGGTGAAGCCCTGGGGAAGTGCTTTCAGGAGCAGATAGCACGCTACCTGCTCAATGACCTGGTAGGGCTTGTTTTCCAAGGGCCGTAGCCACTGCCATACTTTTGCCCATAAGGACCAGGCTTGTTTACTGGTCGGCCTCTCAGGGTCCAACCTCCACTTGTTATTTTACTCACCTGCCAGTCTGGGGCACCCCAAGGTGGTAAAGGGGCTGTGGTTTCACTGGGGGCAGGCACTCTCCCCCAAGAGAGCATACTGAGTCCCTCTTGTCTCCCCCCTCCAGGGCAGCCCAATTCGGTGAGCCCCACTCGCACACTCCCTGGCCTCTCTAGATGGCCTAGTTCTGCGTGCTGGGAGCGGAGCCCGCACCGGGTCTCGCCGAACCACGGGCACCCTCCCGCCTGAATACTCGGCCCCGGTACGCTCCCACCTGGGTGTTTTGCAGGTCCTGTCCCCTTCTCTTCTGGGACTTCTCCATCCTGCCGACTACGCCACTGTCACAAAACGAGACAAAGACCGAAACAGGTTTGGGGCAGCCACCCGTATATTTTGGTATCCTGGCTGCAATCGTTTTTCTTTAAATACCAGCACTGAAGTGCTTACAACAGAGTCCAAAACAAGACTGACACAGAAGGGAAAAGGGAAGGCTTTTAAAGGGGGAGACAGGAAGTGAGGTCATAAGGGTCGGGCACGTGTTCATCGTTCATTGGTTTAGTCCCGGATGTGACATCAGGGGGGCCGGAGCTGGCAAGGTCTGTCTCCATTGGCTCGGTCCCAGAAGTGACGTCCAGAGAGACAGGTGGAACCTCCCGGGTTAGGTCTACAGGGAAGTGAGAAAGAGAGTTAGTGCGCTCTGCCACATCCCGGCATGGCTCAGAACTGCCTTCACTCGAGCCCTTTAGCTGCCTCCCATGCGCGCGTGTGTGACAGTGTATATATGTGTGTGTATGTATGTGTGTATGTATATGTATGTGTATATGTATAGATATGTATATATATATGTTTGTGTGTGTGTGTAAATATATATATATATATATATTTACATTTATATATATATATATATATATATATATATGACAACAACACTCATCACTCACAACAGTGACAAAACAATAACATTGACAATCATGTTACGTTATTTTCAAAATGTTTCCTTTTCTTTTTCATTGCTTCTTTAACACACTACTTCTCCACTGCGTAAGCTCGGGTATTTTGCTAGTATATACATATACATATATACACATACATAAATATATATATATATACACACACATATCTACATATATTCACACATACATATACACACACACATAATAAATATATATATTACACCCTTTGGGGTGCGAGCAGCTGCTGCTGGGCGTGCCAGAATCCATTGAGGAAAAAAAAAAGAAAAACATTATTTGTACAAATTCTTAATTTATCTATTCATTCCTAAATAATTAAATGGGCAGGTTATTTCGTATCAGTGCAATACGCTGCTTGTTAAAATGGATGACTCCCGCTCTTGTGTGCACATAGTGCTGCGTGGGCATTATGAACTATTGTATCTGTTTGAGTTCTATTTAAATTTTAAATATAAGTAATTTTTATTTAGTCGACAGAAATATCTTTGGTAGGAATTTAAGTTGAATTTAGTCATCATTGCATACATTTTTCTTCACCATAGAAATGTAAAGACTAAATTCAGATATATTTTTTCGAATTTGAGCGCACATTTTAGATCTACTGAACGCGCACCACATCGAGCCCCGTGCTATTGTGCTCTGGCCTGCCTGCCTCAATAAGTCACCATCGCTTCACTCTTACTTTTTTATCGTTCATTTAATCATGGGCCTTTCTACAGTTTTGTTCATTTTCGGGTTGCAATGTTCATTAAATTTACGTATCATCTGGTCCATTGGCGGACCGTGCATCTCACACCTAGGCCTTCAGTACTGTTCTGTTTGAATCAACCTGCCCCTCAAAAACTAATTTATGGTTATAAAAAAGATCTTAATATGCAGAAATACTGTATAAATACAGTATAAAGAGCCGCTGCATCGCAGATAGAATCGCAACATTTCACTCACCAAAAATTCTGATTATTTGTAAACAAAATCCATCCTCCTCTTTTTCCTCAAAAACAGTTTAATCACTCTGTCGTACGGATTATCTGTGCACCTCAGTTCCATCAAAAAGTCTGTTTCTATCCCCATCGAAGCTTATGCTGAAAATCGAACCTGCGGCTTCTATCCAATCAATGGGTCTGAATATGGTGACGTCGCCGTACTGACACCAACTCAAAATCTGATTGGTTGAAGCAACAGGTTAATCGACATATATTCTGTGTTAGAGTGCCTGCACAATGGATTGTAAAGTCCTTTCTGCCTGGCAACAAATGATGGCTGAAATGTGATTGGTTAAATGCTTTAATACGAAAATACATGCCTGGAAGCAGCACAACCATCAGAAAAGCTATGAAAGGAAGCGGACAGTCTATTTGGAATTATTTAATAAATATAATTAACATCAGTTTGTGATTCAGATATTTTTACTTATGAATATGCTAAGCACAGTCCTTCACCCGCGAATATTTAACTTATATGGGCAGGCACTCAATTACATGGGAGGTGTGATGACGTGACACGCAACTCTGCCTCCCACGGCCAACGAGCTGCAGTCTATTACAGTATATGGATGAAAAAATAGGTTCCAGTTATGACCATTACGCATAGAATTTTGAAATGAAACCTGCCCAACTTTTGTAAGTAAGCTGTAAGGAATGAGCCTGCCAAATTTCAGCCTTCTACCTACACAGGAAGCTGGAGAATTAGTGATGAGTGAGTCAGTCAGTCAGTGAGTGAGTCATTGAGGGCTTTGCCTTTTATTAGTATAGATAAAAAATATTATATAAACATTATCTCCAAATTGCCCATATAGATGGGTGCACATGTAAAATGTCATACTGTGAATCTTGCTTTTCCCATAGCATGTGTGCATGCATAATAAATATCCAGGGATCAAGCATTTGGAGGAAAGGAAGTAAACTTGTTTCTTTCTAAGTGCTGTGGTTTTTAATGGGCTTATTGTGTTTTGATGGGCTTACTTCTTACTTGGATAATTCAGTATAGGATAACATCTTTGAAATTTACTTGTGTGTCTAGTAGGTGTTTGCCTTAAGATGCTGTGTTTGCATGTGTTATGGTTTTTTGATGTGTAATGCCATGTTTTTCATACCTGTGTTTGTCTGCACCTGTGTATTTTTGCAACATGGTGCATTTTGTTACGGAGTGTATATTATAGCGTTTTTCAAAGTAGTTGTGCAATGCTTTTTATTGACCATATACAACCTGGAAGTTCAGACAGTTGTGATGTAAAACAGGAAACCTTAATAACAAAGTTGGAAAAATTAATGTATTTTTACACAAGTTGATGGTAGTCTTCCTTTTTGAGTGTAGAGGGTAATTGCAGACACTATCTCCCTTTGTTAATTTACTTAAGTTGGGGGCAGAGTACCAAGAGTTGCCAGACTGTTGAAGATAAACTCAAAGTCCATTTAAAATATGGAGCACTTATCTTTGCATAAAAATAATTTTTTGACTGATTTTATCAAATGTTTAAGACAAAACTTTGTTTTGCACAGATTAGCTAATTTTGAATTCAAAGTGAGCACTTGATTACATCTAATTAAACATATTCCATCTTGCAAAAATAATTTGTATTGTGGAAACATTCAGTGACTTCAAATCCTTTTATTCCAATGTTTATGAGGGAATCAATAGACATTTTGCATGGCCTAACCTTTGACTAACCATTTCTACACATTACACCTTCTCATAATGTTCATTATAACTTGCACATATTTCTGTATGTGGAATAAACTTGAGTTTGCTATGCAAATATGAGAACCTGCAAACTCTACAGTGTTAATGACTTTGATTTGAAACCACAAACAATTCAGAAACATAGATTTAAATGCAAACCACTTAAGGCATTCATCCCACAGGAAGGATTTACAAATAGATAACTTGGGCATGAAAACCACATACTAGGCAATGTCAGTGGAGCTGTTATTCCTTTAATTGGAGTGAGAATGAGACAGTAATAATCAAAATACAGAGGGTGTTCCACAGATCAAATTATTATACAGGGCCTTATCATGTAAATATATTTTTTCAGGGTTAATAGCAATTGGACTAATCTAATTTAAGTTGATATAAAAATAGTATTAAAAGATGTAGTTTTTTCAATGTCTAAGACCATAATTTAAAATAAAGCTTACAGTAAGTGATTTATTCTTTAACAGTGGAGGGGGTGACCTGGCACCTTGAAGTGAATGACATTATTTTTTGTAAGATAAACAACATAAGGTGGAATACCTCAAACAGATAAAGGAGTGAGTGAAGCAATTTGCTGGTCTCTTACAGTATGTGAGTAAAACATTCCATATTAATTTAAATGCTCATAAAAACAAACCTTACTCTCTAAGCTTTTTTTTACATGGCTATCAAAATTATTATAAAAGAAAACAAATAAAATATTCAATTTATTTTATCGTAATGATGCTAATGTATTATGAAATAAATAGACATGAAACATCTCTGTACTTGGCAGTTAATCATTGGTTTTATAGTTTCATCTCTTTCTACAAACAAAAAGAAAAAAACTTGTGATCCGGCAGTTGCACAAAGAGGATGAGATGGAAGCTGATAACATACTAGTTATGAATTGTTATTCCCTGTTATTCCATTATGCCTTTGTCAACCTTATGCTGAACAAGCAGGCATGATGCACAGCTTGAACTTTTCACACATTACCTTGATATCAGCTCTGTATTGAGTCAACAGAGACGTTTGCATCAGTGAATGTTACCTTTAGCAATTTTTGAAGAAATGTTTTCTATTACTGAAGTGCAAGAAAAAGTAATTTGATAGCATTGGGTACACAGCAACAACAATAACAACATTTATTTATATAGCACACTTTCATACAAACAATGTAGGTCAAAGTGCTTTACATGATGAAGAAAAAGAAAAAAGACAAAGTAAATAATTAAAATTAGGGAACACTAATTAACATAGAATAACAGTAAGGTCCGATGGCCAGGGAGGACAGAAAAAACAAACAAACAAAAAAAAACTCCAGACAGCTGGAGAAAAAAATTAAATCTGCAGGAGTTCAGTAACCAATTGAAGATTGAATGACAGCCCACAAGAAGAAATACACTCACACATCTACTTATTTGACTGTGGGCCAGGTTAGAGTTTCCAGTTGACTTCAAAGCATGTCTGTGGACTCTGGGAGGGGTCTGGAGTACCCAGAAGGTAAGCATCACAACATGTGGAAAGTGTGTAAAGTCTGTACAAAAGGAATCCAGGTAAGCATAGAATTAGGGACTAACCTACTGCACTCTACCTGTTCATATTATTAAAATGTTCTGCTCTGTTTAATTAAGTAAATGTATTCATATTAGGAAATATTCTATTTAATAGTGGAATGTATACTGAAGTAAATAAATCTATAGAGGGTTGTTGTAGTAATGAATTCAATTATTGAAAAATCTTTTCACTTAGCTGATCTGAATCATTTATGTGAACTTAAATACCCAACGTTTGTTAATTATTTTCTGTAATGCTTTAGTATTATAGATGTTTGGATTTTTAACATATTATACAGAGTTGTAATAGATTGCCACTAGTTATAATTGTCTGATATGATACTAGGATTATCTTGCTGCATGTCATGTAATTTTTGAGAGGATGCTTCATGTGTGGGACTTGAGCTTCCATTTATGTTCCAGTCATGCATTCTAGATATGGATAGTTTTATTCCATAACTTTTGAACAGTAAGAAAATTTATTCTGAAGGATCTTTTCTGTCAAGCAGGTTTAGTGTATGGTAATGCAATGGGTGTACTCTCAGTCAGGTGTCTTTTGGTTTGGAGATAGGTAGTAAAATGTTTCCTGTTATTTCTTTGTTTAATGATTGATCTTCTTTCTCTTCCCTCATCCCACTATAGTACAAGCAAGTGGAACAATACATGTCCTTTCACAAGCTGCCAGCTGACTTTCGTCAAAGAATCCATGACTACTATGAACATCGATACCAAGGCAAGATGTTTGATGAGGAAAGCATTCTGGGGGAGCTGAATGAACCCCTGCGAGAGGTAAAGTGGCATTGGCTGTGATGTGGCAGAAATTTCACAATGATTTGGGGTTAAGAACTACTTATTTTTACATTCTTTAAAATTCTTTTTACAGTGATTGCATTCCCATTTATAGCTTCTTTGATACCCCTACAGTTTCTGAGATTGTGTTCTTCCAACAGGAAATTGTCAATTTTAATTGCCGGAAACTAGTGGCCTCCATGCCATTGTTTGCCAATGCTGACCCCAACTTTGTAACTGCCATGTTGACTAAGCTCCGCTTTGAGGTGTTCCAGCCTGGTGACTATATCATTCGAGAGGGTACCATTGGCAAGAAGATGTACTTCATTCAACACGGCGTGGTCAGTGTGCTCACAAAAGGCAACATGGGAATGAAGCTATCTGATGGCTCCTATTTTGGAGGTATGTTATTTTCACTTGGAAAGGTTGCTTGAGTTGCTATACTAGTACAAAAAAGATAACTGGCTTGTCACTTTACAACTGCTAACTCTGAAGGTCTATGTTGTTCTGAACACTTTGGTGTTTGCAGACATCTGAAACTTCCTTCTTTCTCCAGAGTATAATACCCCCTCTCCTTTAAAGCTCCCATTCTCAGTAGTGCTTTGTGTAGCAGCTTGCATCCGATGTCTCACAAATCTGCAAAGAGCAAAGTTCAGATAGTAGCAGTATTTGCGTTGTCATGGATACACTCTCATGCCAGTGAGATGTGTACTCAGGGTTGCTGATCCTACTTCATGTAATCCATGATATGGTGTGGTGTCCTTCAAATACAGATATCTGCCCAACTCCAGTGTGGGCTGTGAAACAGTGAAGGTCGATGCAGGTATGACTCATCTATGACTAAGCAGTCATCCAGGACCATCCTCAAAGCACTATGTTCCGCATCAGCCAACTGCACACCTTATCAAGCTAAGCATACTTTTGCTGCTGTGGTACTTCTTAGGCCTTCTAGTCCCCACAAGATAGGATAAAGGCAAACGTTTTAGGCATGTAACCCATCTGAAAACTGATGCTGTTCAGTGTTACTATAGGGGTTGATGGCATCTGTACAGAGAAATCAGTGTTTATGTTAGCTTTTGTTTTTTGAAGGGAGTAAAAATACTTTTGCTTAGCTTAAAATTAAAAACAGCAGGCCAGTGTGCTGCTTGTGGCAGGTCAGAAGTGTTCCTATGCATCTTTAACTGAGACATGTTTTTTGCTTTTTTTGATCTCCCTCTCACCACAGAAATTTGCTTGCTAACTCGCGGCCGCCGAACAGCAAGTGTTCGGGCTGACACCTATTGTCGTCTATATTCACTGTCAGTGGACAACTTCAATGAGGTGCTGGAGGAGTATCCTATGATGAGGAGAGCCTTCGAGACTGTAGCTATTGACCGCTTGGACCGTATAGGTAAGAGAATATCTTGCTTCTTAAGGCAAAACTATTTGCTGCCAAACTTTTCAGTATATTCGATATTACTTTGTGAAGCTAGATGGTAACTTCTGTAAAGGCCAAAGAATATTGGTATTGCTTCTCAATTTCATTATACTTGATACTTCCTAAAGGAATACTCCACCCAAAAGTCATATTTCTTAAATTTTATTTACTCCATGTGGTTTGTAGTGATAGACAGGAATAATTTTAGATAGGATTGCACTTTTGAATTGAAGACCGGACTCTTGGCCAATATATTGGGGGGAGAGGTGGGTCTTCAATTGCTGACTTCTTCTATAGCAGTATACTGTGTTATCTTTCACATGGCACACACTTTTTTTATATTTTCCACATAGCTTGCATCCTTGCTGAAAATTCATGTCCTCTTTCTTCAAACAGTGGCTAATGAATTTTCTGTCAGTTATGAGTATTACAATTTTGGACAGAACAACAAGAGATGAATTAGGGAGGCTGTGGCTTAAGAAAATAAACACTGGGTCTGAATGTTGTGCAACATGTATGTTGGTAGAAGGTTCAACAGCATTGCTAACACTGTTGATATGGTTGGGAATGGGGAATTGAAAATACAGAAAGCATTACACTTCAGTCTGAAGCCTTTGGACTTTCATGTTTCATTTGTTAGGAATCAGATTTCCTGCTTTAGAGAAATGAGTTGCAGTTTGTGACTTTGACAGCAGCTGAAGAATTCTGGTCATGTGCATGATGTCTCAATGGGTTTATGCTGCTTATAAAACATAAAAAATCTTGCAGCAATTAGCAAAGTAATTAACTGCAAAATAAGTACCTTGGGATTTTATTCATGAGTGCCAGCAGTTGGATCATAAGTCTGAACAGTAGATTAGGCCAGTGGTTGCAAGACTTTATGTGCTATACCAGATCAAGGTGATGAAGCGGATGGATGGATTTCCTACACAATTTTATGCTATTTTTGAATTTCAACTGTTAGGAGTAATATGCGTTATGAAATGCAGTCTTACCAAGGCAACATATATTGCGACCTTAGTCAAGTAGTAGTCAGTGAAAGCACGATACTTGATTTTCTAGTTTTTGGAATTCATAGATATTTGGTTCTGAAACAATAAACATATACCAGAGTCTGAATTTCAACAGAAGATCTGAGGAATCAGACCTTGTATTCAAAAATCCTGAATGGTTTAATGTAATAAAGTAGGGAAATTTCACTACTCTTTCAAGGCAAGAAATAGCTTTCATTGCTGCAAATTTTCTCCCATCATGTATTTAGTTCAAAAATAAAACCATATGATTAGTGTATGCTTTGAGATAATATGACCAATCAGCTGTGAGTTGCCCTTTCAACTTGTAGTCTTATTGAATAAGCGAGTTAAAAATGAGAGATTTGTTGTTAGTTGGGCTCCTAACACAGAATAGTTCATTAATAATTAACACTAAATTTGTGCCATTTGTTGGGTTTTTGAAGTAAAAGTAATAATCATTATTCTAACAAGTAAAATGTGATGAATGTAGTAGAAGCACATCTGACATATATTTGAGTGGTATAAAATCGAATAGTTTGCAGTCATTTGTTTTATCAATAATTGCTGTAGTTAGGATCAGCTGATTCTACCTTAGTACACAGGCATAATCAAGTTGAAAACCTTGGCACTCACTACTCAAACTGAGTCCTGGAGACCCAATGTTGCTTCAGGTGTTTGTTCCAAACAAATGCTGTTTAAGCAAGCTGTTATTTCATAGGTGTTATGTTTTGAGGTCAATATAGGATTGACAAAACCAAGTTTATTTTTTTAATAGAATGTGGCAAGCATTTATGCACTGTATGTTACTTTTATAGTTTGATTTTTAAGATAGATTTTCATTCTGCTTTTCTAGATGTTCTGGTTATTAATTCATTATTTACTAATGTGGATGTGAGTGAGCCTGACACTGAAGTAGTTGCATCCTTTCAGCATTTGGTTTTGTTCTGTTCATTGTTAATTGTCATTATTAGGATACACTTTAGGGTGCAAACTACTCAGAATAAAAGGAAATTTAATAAGAAAACAACAAAACAGGTTACAATATTTAAAGCTATAAAAAATACAAATGTCTGTAAATGACTTTTAAATGCTAAAATCACTCTACTGTATTTTTGTGAATGCAGAATAAGAAAAGAGGAAAATGAGCAGCTAAATACAATAAATGAAATCAGTTAGACTTCAATTGACTCACTGATTGTTAAACTGGTTGGAGCAAAAACCTGTAGCCACCTTGTAGCACCAGGAAACCGTTTGAGAACTGCTGCACTAATTCATTTGGCACTAATATCATAATGTTTGAAATTTTTATTGATTTTTAAGCAGTTTATTTTTTTCAATTACTGAACAAAGAATATCAGTTAATAAGTACAGCATGTGTAAACAGCAAGATAAATCACTTAGTTAATGATAGTCATATAAGTTTTTATAAACCTTAAGCTGAAATGCCCAAAAGCCAATAAAATTCCCCTCTAATGTTGCTACATCAGGGCAGCCTGCTTGCTTCAAATGAAATTCAGACCCTGATAAGCTATGAACTACAAATTCTATAAATGTAACATTCTCTCTAATTGATCCAATCCAATTCAGAGTCACGTGGATGCCCTGGCAGAACTGGGCTCAAAAAACTGCTCTGGACAAGGTGTCAGTCCATTGCAGGGTTCAGTCACACACACACACACACACACCCCATGTCCACACTCATACAAGGGCTACTTTGAAATTGCTTATTAACCTAACCCATGTGCAAGTAAGAATTTCACTGTACAAGTGACAATGGTGACTCTGTAAACCTGGGAAACGAAAGTACCAGAAGGAGATTCCATGTAAACATGATGAGAAAGGTAAACTCCACAACATGCAGAGGAAACGTTAATAGTGATTTTGCCTTGCAAGAGGAAAACACACCCTGGAGATGAAAGGTTATTGCGGAGGAAGACAAGGGCTGACGTATTGCGCATACCTGTCCTTTTTTTAAAATGGCTGAAACTCAAAATATTGGTGTTTCTCTGTTTTAAAATGATAGGTATAAGCTATTTTACAATGTGTCTATAATTTCATGATGCAAATGAATGCTAAACAACTTTCTTGGCTTGAAAAAATTGACATTTTTCATAAGTTTTTAGGCTTTTGTTCTAAATGCCCTGTGCCACATAGCCAGTTGTTGTATTTCATAAAGAAACATTGGCGGAACTGAGCTCAAAAAACTGCTCTGGACAAGGTGTCAGTCCATAGCAGTGTTCACACACACACACACCCACCTTTTTCTCTTGCAAGGCAAAATCACAGTAAACCTTTCCTGTCACGTGCTTGGTATCATGTTGATTTCTTTCGTTTTCATGTGAGAACATAGGACACTGCTTTCATACAAATGATTAGAAAATGTATCCTTACCGTGAAAAAAATAGTACCAAGAATATGCAATAAAATAATTATTTCTGAAATGGAAGTTTAAGGTACAAATGGCTGAACCTTAAAATATTGGTGTTTTTCTGTTTGAAAATGACAGGTATAAGCTATTTTACAATGTGTCTAATTTCATGATACAGATGAAAGCTGAACAGCTTTCTTGGCTTAAACAAATGGACATTTTTTGTAGGTTTTTGAACTTTTGTTCCAAACGCCCCATGCCACATAGCCAGTCCTGGCAATTTATAATTAAATCTATGTATTTTTTAAAATCTATAGAAGATGACTAACTTTAGAACATAATTTCGCATGGCAAGTGCATATATACCACTAGCTGTGTAAGCCTGTGATGTAAAAAGCCCGGGGTCCTAGAAGCTATTGAAATCGTCAGAAAAAAACCTGAAATGTAGAGATGTCAGGCAATTGTAAGGAACTACTCTCTCCTAGGAGGTTTTATTTTGCCAATGAGCAGTTGGGGGAAAAGTAAAAGTGGTACTGTTTTACTGATTTGCTCGCCTCACTTGTGTATTAGTGGCTAAGCGAGTTTTCTGTTTCCTCAGAGGTGGAGCCCTTACCCTGACTCCACCTCTCACTTCCGGGCCGGACAGACAGACCCACACACTTCCACGCGTAGACTTTTATATACTGTATAAGATGTTTGAGAAGAAATAACTTCCACCTGAAAAATACCAAACTTACTGTATCTGTTAATGTCTGATAAAAGCTTTTAGGATTGCATAGCAGTATCAAAACTCTGTAAGATTCATCCATCCATCCATTTTCTGAGATTGCTTTATTAGATGCAAGGGTTATAATAGCTGAAGTCTATCTTAGAAGCAGTGGAATAAAGAGAGGAACCAGTTCTGGATCAGGCACTACTCCACTGCAGAGCATTTTCACACACTCACTTACACCAGTCCAACTTAGTGTATGTAGATATAAGAATAACATGCAAACTCTACACAATAACCAATGTTCATGGGTCATTTCTGTATACTACCATAAATAAATGCTCTAAAACAGGTAGTAAATTCAGCTCCTGCTTGTACCTTACGTTTATCTTACGAATGTATCAGATTAATCATTGGGGTCTTCTCTTTATGTAAGCTTTGTATTATGGATTTTTAGGCTAGTATAAAAATATTCATATTCCATTGATTCTACTACTTGGCATTTACATGATATTAATAACTCAATTAAACAAAAATAAATATAAAGGCAATTTTTTGCATCCAAAATATAGACACAGAAATCAAATTGTGGTCAAAAACTGTAATTGTAATCGGTATTTGAAAAGGTACAGGTAAATGTTTATTTTTGCAGTTCACTTTGTAATCTCCCTTTTCATACATGTTACCAGTCCTCCTGAACAATACGGAATATATACAATGTGACAGAGAATGACTACCCTTTGGTTTTTTTAAGATTGTGTTGCATGCCATATATTTTCTAATAAGCTCTTCTTCAGAAAGACAAATGAGAACTAGGGTAGAAACACTCAAGAGAACCTAAAGAATCTGAATGAACTGCGGACCTCCTGCTGAGAACACCTGAGTTTGTGACAGCTGCAGTTCTTTTTTCTCTGGAGGGCCTGGGCAGAGAAAGTCTTCTCTGTCTCACTGATTATTTGCCAGTGGTCCCTGGAGGTGCAGAAGGAGTCAGGTGCCTCAACTAGTGGTGTCCCAGCCCAGCTGTACACAGAATATATTTTTATGGAAGGCCAGTGTCTATTAGCTTTATAATGTGCAGAGGTCATATGGTTTCCAGTACCTTTTCTGTAGTTACTGAACTGAGAACCTTGTTGACATGCGCTAGAAGAAATATTAACACATCTTATCTGATTGTCTCATTCCCAAACCATCTGGCTGAGCAAGCTCAAATAGGAGCTTGAGTGGCTTTCTACAATAACCACTAAAACAAACAGCCCCTGTTGGAGTTATTACTCCAACCTTATATTTTATCAGCTTGCGTTTTTCATTAGTGGGACATAGGGAGGAGCAAAGTCTATTCTAACAGTACTGGGTGCAAAGTAGAATGCAATCTTGAACAAGAAAACTATCTAGCAAATGACACTCATGCAGACACTCACAGATGTTACTTAGCTAGCGTACTATTAATAGTTATCTTAAAATACACATCCTTAAGTTTTGTGAAAAAACACACTCACGTACTAGGAGAAAGTGACGACTCCACATGGACAGGCACATTGCCAGTAGAACTCTAGTTAATGAAGACACAAGTAGCTGTGTCATCCACTGCACATCTTTTCATTTAAACGGTTTTGAGGGAAGCCAAAGGCAAGAACTATGGTCTAAAAAGCTAGTCCACCATGGAGAACACTTGACACACCAGCACTCATACAGCATCGCTTTCCTGTAACAATTCTGCAAAACGTGCACATCTTTGGGATGTAGAGGGAAATTAGTGTAAATCAATGGCTATATGGGAAGAATACAGCATTTCACAAAGACTGTGAGACAGCTGGAATTTTAACCCAAGGTTTTTGAGCAATGACAGCTGTGTTAAGCAGTCTACAAGTATGTTAAAATGATTAATAATTTATATTAAATTTGAGGTTATTCTCAGTTGGTTAAATGGATTATTGTGTGCTATTCCAACCCTTGGGTTCAAGTTCAGGCTTATGCTGTTTCTTCCTCCTTAATGATCGGCTATTCAGTCTATCACAAATGACTTAACAGATTTAATGTTAGCCAACTTTGTACACTGTGATAGTGTTGCCTGATCCCGAGAGGCTGTTGCTCAGGGCTGCAAATAGCCCTGGAGTCAAACTATGCAAGTATACTGTTCAGGAATTAAAAATTGATTTATTACTTATTTATAGCCAAGAAGGTTTAGTGAGATCATTTTCCATTGGAGAGATGAAGAAAAAGTATTTAATAATAAGTAGGTAGCATTTTGTCACATGATATCAGCTGGCCAGATTGCCTTTCGCCTGTCTGCTGTTATAAATATGTAATATAAGTAATTTAAGAATATACAAAAAAATTCCTACTAATGAAAGTATAAGTATACCTAATCAATGCAGTTCTGCTCTACTTTAAAATACGCAGGTTGACTTTACTCTGTTTGTGCATAGTGCATTTATGCATGGTCTTTTTTTATTTTAAAATCTGTTAAGATTTTTCCTTTCTTAATGCCCTGCAAATTCAGTCTGTGGGTTGTATCATCAGTTCTTTTATCTGAGTCTCTAAACTTTGTCTGGGTCTGTTGCCTGTTATTACAATATCAGACTCTGATAAAAAATGACTTGTGTTATTACTTAGTTTGTGGAATATTTTTTTCCTGAATTACAGTGGCTTATTGTACTTGTACCTCATATTACTGTAACTTCTTCATGAAGATATTGAGTTCTTGCATGTAACCATAGTAACCTAACATATACATGCATACATTCATTTTCTGAATTCATTTTTTTAATTACTGGATTTTGGATGAAACAATACATTAGTCAGTGTAAAACTATTCATAAACTTCATATACCCTGCATGAAGTGTTTCTCAGAGACGGATGAATAAAAAAAAAAAGGATTTGGACACATTTGCTCTTTCATTTGGTTAATGTGTAAAATGAAGAAGACAACTGGAGATTCTGCAAACATTATGAGAGTTTTATGCCGTTTTTTGCTTTTCAGAGTGAAGTTTGGACTTAAGAAGTTTAGGTTTTTACTATGTAATGTTTCATTACAAATACATTTTATCAGTTTGAGGTATTTGGTCCTGCATGAAAACAGGCATTTTCTGAAATGAGTAAGGGGATTTAAGAGAGGAAAGTGAAAGCTTACCTTTATGAGGTCATACAGTAATGCAAAATTTCTGGATGGAAGTCTACTCAGCATTAAGTAGGATCTGTACTGACATGGTGGCTATCTGTTTGAAAAATGCATATTGGTTATATTTAAGGCAGCAGGTGTAATCTAAAGGAACATAAAAAGTGCAGGGCAAGAGTTTAAAAAACAATGACAAGTGGCCACAAAGACAGATGAGCCTATTCTTTCACATATCATCTGTAGAGCTTTATCTTTGTCCAATTAAGCCTCCTCTTTGTTTTTTCACCCCTTTTGCAGGTAAGAAAAATTCTATCCTTATGCATAAGGTTCAACACGACCTCAACTCGGGAGTATTCAACAACCGTGAGAACGAAATCATCCAGGAAATTGTCAAGTACGACCGAGAGATGGTGCAGCAAGTTGACCTTCAGCGACCGCGGGCCATGTCCATGACGCCTCCACTCCATAGCTCCATGTTTGCTCCACCTGGCCAGCCGCAAGTCAGCTCTGCCATTGCCACACTTCAGCAGGCAGTGGCAATGAGCTTCTGTCCACAAGTAGCTAGCCCCCTGGTGGGCTCTGTGGCAATGCAGTCCCCCAGGATGGTTCGTCGTTTCCAGGTTGTACAAAGCATCTCCAGTCCAGTTTCTGTGTCACCTCTCCAGCAGCAGTCTATCCCACTAGTGTCCAGTGGAGCCTTTGCTTCCTGTGTTTCCAGTCCCCCAGTTCAAAGCCCGCTGGCTGCCACTGGCCGGACTTTCCAGTACACCTCCAGCCCGGGCCAGTCAGGTTCACAGCTTTCACTAGTGCAGCAAAGGGCCCCCAGCCCGCCACAGCGTCCTGTCTCCCACAAAAGCACCCAAGCCTTGCACTCTGGCAACTTGAGCCAAGACACCAGGCCGCTGTCTGCTTCACAGCCTTCCCTTCCCCATGATGGCACTCAGACAGCAACCCCAAGCCCACCACAGTCTACACATGTCTCATCCACCTCCATCAGCTCACCTCAGCAGGCTCACCCCATTGCCCCTGGATCCTCAGGGCCTAGGGGTCCTGTACCCCAGAGGGTGACCTTACCCCATCAAATGTCTATAGGTACAGGAGGCACCATCTATCCATCAACACCACCTCCAGCATCTACATCTGGGCAGCAGGACTCAGGAACGCCCAAGAAAGAATTGGTGGAAACGGACTCGACAAAATCTAGGCTTTCTTCCAATTTGTGACCTTGAGTGTGAGCTGTGGCTATTTTGAGAGCTCTAGAGTTCCTGATGCCTTTTAGGCACAGCAACGTGAATGTATGTCATGCAGGTGGTAGCAGTGACATGGCAAAGTGGGGAGAGAAAAACGCAAAAAACTCTTGTCTCCCTCCACCTGTGCACATCCTTCCCAGTCGTGTATCCATAGAATACTGTATAAAGAAGCCATGCAAACTATCATTTAGCCAAGTGGCGCCAAGACGGCGAATGAGTGTAACGCTTTGCCAAGTGTGTTGGGTGTCCTCTTTCTGTAGAAACAAGCTGAGTAACTTCATTGTTCTCCTCATGATGCTGTAAGCTTAGTCTGGTTTTAGAAAAAAGAAAAAAAAAAACCTGAGAAAAATGCTAATAGTCGTTTAGACCGCTGGTCGATCTTACATCAATTAAAGGAAAATAATAATGATGTTATATAATATTCATTGTAACTTATCAAGACCAAAGTTGAGCTTGGAGGTGTGTTTGGTAAAAAGCCGTTTATTTAACTGCCTTGATTCAGATTGCGATCAACTTTTAGAAGCCATATTATGAATTTGTTCTTGTCTTGGTTGCGTCATCTTTTCTGGGGAGTGGCCGTCTTACTATGTTTTGTGATCCTCTCTGCTGCTTGTTGTCTTCTGTTCATGGAGAAGGCGTGGCTCCACCAAAATCAAACAATTAAACAATCCCGCAAAACCTGGTTAGACTTTTCAGTGCTAGCAGGGCCACTGCATTGTCAGTGCCAGACAGAAAACTCCTCAAGGGTGTGCTAAATGCACATTGTATTAAAGTTTATTTTTTGGTTATCAGTATTTTATTTATAGCACCTGTTCCAGTAAACACCCTCCTGCCATGTGCAGACAGACATGGAGGCAATAGTGGAATATGAGCCTGCTCCATTTAAGACACTCCTTCTCCATCAGGCCCTATTAACATTAAATTTAGTTAAATTACCACAGTGACCTAAAAATCACACACAGAGCGGCTGTTTCTGAATTTCAGCAGCATGAGTGCTGGCAGGTTACTGAAGGCCTCTTAGGGTTGGAGATAGTACTCTAACATATTAATCTGGAATTAGTTTTAAAAGACTTAATAATTGATCTAATTAAAAAATAGAAAAATGTAAATGACAATGGTGATTATAAATATGGCTTATTAATCAATGTTCACTTTTAACCTAGAGTCACTAAACATGTCAAAAAGTTTTGCTGTTATACATATAATACCACGTATGTTTAAATTGGAGTAAAAAATTACAGCGACAGACATTTATGAGGCCTTACAGACAAGACATGGCCAACTGATGTATTCAGTAGGTGTTGTCTTGTTAAATATTTTATTTCTTTCTTGCATATCATAAAACATGGGGGAATACATATTGCATGCACTAAAATTTACATTTTTCAAGTCATATAATCTTTATCATCAGGCGTTCAGGTGAACAGCTGCTACTCTTTAGTGTTCCAATGTCTGTCTTCATTAGTTCACTTTATCTCTTTAGCTTATACTTCTATCAAAAATGATGTAAAAATGAAAATGCATAGAACAACATTTCCTGTAATTGTACAGAGTGGGTACTAGAAAGAGAGGAATTACTTCGTGCAAGTGATTAAATCTGCATCTGTGTGGATTATTGTCCATTTCCTAGCCACTTGGCTGCCCTTCTTATATAGTGCCAATCATCAGTTATGATTTATATGTGACTGCAAAGTGAAAGGCTTGATTACTGATGTGGAAAGGCCAGAATGACTACATTAAATTTAGTACAGGTGCCCCTAGCTGTTAGCTTTGTATTTTGTTTTATTCCTAAAGTATAAATGTTTAAAAAAAAGGTCTGATTTACAGAAAACAACACATACTTTTGCATTTCTCTGCATAGCAAATTGGTTAAAACCACCCTTGTGATTTAGTAACTTGAGTACCTGTGGATGAGCTTGGCTCGGACCCCACCACCACCTCCTGTTTGAAACCTAAATCCCAAACGCTGGCCTGATTTTAATATCTTGTGCTGTAAACATAAAACACCAAGGAAGGGTGTACATATTGAAAGGTGCTATAAACACAGTTTGAAAAAGCACACGTAAATACTGTATGACACAAATTGTGTTCTGGATGCAGAGTAGAATTTGAACAATTGCAGACAAGCAACAAGGGTCCAGGCGTCATTCTTCTTGAACGGAGCTCTGTGCACGTGTGTATGTGTGTGTGTGTGTATATATCTGTCTGTCTGTGATGCCCCTGTCCCAATGAAGGTCTTGTTGTTTTATGCTGCAATTCTGAAGGATGGCCAGCTCTCAAATCTCATTTTAAAAGAAGTGCCTGTTTTTTGCTGCTCACATTTGGACTTGCCCTCTGCAAACACCCTCACCCACCTCCAGTGCCCCTAAACAATAAAAGCTTTTTTTGGACAGCTCGCCTCCTCTCCTAAACCACGTTAGGTTACTGCAAATTCTACTATTTTGTGCCTGCTAACCACTGGATCACACAAGCAGTGCTCTGGGGGTCGGTCTCTCCGATTTCTTACTTGCTTCATGGATTCACTTTTTTTCAGCCCAAACGCTGCATAATTAAGGCTCTGAGATGTGACTGCTGACCAAACAGCCTGTAGAACTTGTGACCTCTACTCTTCTTCAGACTAGAAAACGGGAGTGCTGTTTGCTGTCATGGTGAGGGAACAAATATTTTCAATGGCACAAGAAGTTTGGGGGACTGAGGGATGCTTGCTTTTTATTTCAATGCACATGTTTTGTTTTGCCCTTTTCCATAATTAGTGAAATGTCAGGCCTGGTGGTCTTTGAGAGTCTACTGTGGATGGGTGGGAGGCACAGTGTGTACTACCAGTGTTTGCATATTGGCACTAGCCTTCGCTCTTATTGTTTTGACTGGCAGTTTCTTTTTTTCCTTCTCCAAATCTGAAGTGCAATATTCTGAAAAGTGAACGGTGAGAATAATTGTGACAGTGGCACATATCACACAAATTGTCCTGCCTAGCCGGCTTGCTAAACGCTGCTCATAAAGTTGTCTGGCCATCCTCAGGTGAGACTTGGGGAATAAGTTCAATTGTGAGGACTGGGATGGCTCCAGGGTTTTAAATAGGCAGAGACAGGCAGGGCTACAGGGACTTTCATTTCAAGGAAAAGCATCTTCTCCTCCAGTTATCTGTTTGACAGAGGAGCTGACCAGGGTATGTGCACGTTGTAAGGACAAGCATTGCCCAAGCACATGATCCAGCTACCATCTGTCTCTGCTTCCCCTAAGGAAAGCACATAGCAGACTAATGCAGGCCCTTTTAAAAAAGATGCTGAGAACCATTATGTACGGCAAAGAGAATGGACTACGGCTCAGCAGAGAGAGTTGGGAGGGTAAGTGGGTAAAGAAATGTTCCTGCACAGACACTTTGAAAGGAATTTAGCAGGAGCTGGTATATTGGAGGACTCGTCCAATGCAGACACTTTCTGAGAAGCATTCGGCAGGCTGTGCAATAAAAAAAGTCATCCATGTGCAATGCTGATGTTGTGAAGCTCAGTTTCCTAATCCAGTTCTGGGATTTGTGGGCTTTTTTTAAATGAAACTGCTCTTATGCTAATAACTTATCTGGTCATTTTAAAAGGAACATATTAAAAAATGACTTATAATAATCATGGCAGCCATAGTCACAGTATCTGTAGCCTTTTTATGTCAAATGTATGCTAATGAGGATCAGAATGTGCAAATTAAAGAACAAATACACTGTACATTTAAACCAAGAAAAAAAAAGTCAAAAGGGAAACTGCCAGGTGTCTGTGGTGTTTCATGTCAGACGGGTCTATTCTGTAATTCTGGTTGTCAAGTCTTCCACTTCCCAACGTGCTTTGTAATAGGCACAAACAACAGAGTGCCATGTTTGTATCTACTGCCGAAGGCTGGCATGTGGGTGCCTCACAGATTTTCGACTCCTAGCCCAGAATTGTTTTTCCGTTTAATCCCAAAGATCGACCAGGGTAAATGTTAACTATAAACTGTCATAGCTCATTGAAAAGAAATTTGCTCAGGAAACACCTATCTTGGTGGCACATCATCATTCAGAGCTGCTGGATGTGCCAGTCTAACTCATAAAGGATAATTTACTTCAGCCTGGTGACCCTGTTTGGCATGTAGCTGCAAGGGTGTCTTCATTTGGCGGTTAGCTCTCACCATTTTTTAATGTACAGTGAATCCCATATGAGCGCCCAAATGCTGCCAATAAGAAATTTTCCAGGCAGCCGTTCTCTCAGTTGCACATCCTCACTTTTCTTAAAGTAATAGTCTCTCCAGTTTTATATATATATTGGTTACATACCCCATGGAGTTTGCAGTGATGGCTAAAAAAACATCTTTAATAATAATACATTTTATTTATACAGCACCTTTCTCAGGCTCAAGGTGCTTAATCTCATGTTTTCCTGCAGAACAAAGCCAACAAAGTTTCTGGTGGAAAAGGTGACGATGATGACCAACACTGGACAGCAGCAAACAATTTCAAGCAACTTACTCACATTGCATAATCCACGTCAAGACATCCAGTCGTATGCTTAGAAGGTCCCAAACGTGTGTCTTTTTACCAAAATATCATTAAATAAACCGCTTTCAGAAAATGCTGTCATGAGCAGAATTGGAGCGCGCACGCTCAGATGTGAGAGAGAACTGAAGAGCGGCCCGCTACGTTTGAATACACGTCAGTGAGCCACAACTGGACTACCTCAGGATTACTTAGCAGGCGCTGCAACTGCACGGGTGAACTGACCTTTTGCTTGTTGAAAAATCTCAGCTTTGCACAAGTCCAAAGCATATTCTCTTCCTGATATTTCACCCACTTTTCTTACTTTTAATCTTAAATGTACTTTTCTGTCAGCACATCTTGCAATGTTAACATCATGTAAATGTTAGGCAGCACTAAGTGATACAGCAGTGAATCCTGTCGGACCAAAGGAGTTAAGGACATTTTATGTTGGCTAGAATACCCAGTGGGAGCTGGGTGGTCTTTTGGCACTGGACCCCCTACAGATTGTTTTTTTCCCTCCATCTTAACTACAGTTTGTTTTTTTTTCTGTTGTCCTGGTCATCTGCCACATCTTTACAGAGTTTTATATATTACAAACTATGACATATTAGCCTCTACTTTTTTACTAAATTGTTATGTACGCTCATGTTGATTTTTTAGGTTACTTATTCATCATTAGCGTTGCCTAATTTTGTTTTTCCTATAACTTTTTTTGGCATCTTATAAAACATTTTGAGCTACATTATGTGTATGAAAATGTGCTATAAAATAAGTTATTGTTAGTGGGCTGTGCTCCTGAACAGTGAAGGGGCTCATAAGAGCGTCTGCCAGAAAAGGTTTATTTAAACGATATTTTAGAAAAAATACACGTTTAAGTTGTTTTTGAGCATACAACTCGATGACGGACATGTAGATTATGCAATACAAGTGACGTGACATTTTTTTTCTTGAACATTTTTGAAATCACGTGCTGTTGCTTCAGTCAAACATCATAAAAAAATGTTCTGCCATCACATCAAATAATGTTTGGTAGTTAAAATACAGCAATAACATATTTGGGTGAAGTATTATATGAACAAGTTGAGCTAAAAGAGAACTAATCAGGCTACTCACTGCAAGGGGGTCTTCTTTTCACAGTGGGCCCTCTCCACATCAACCTCCTACAGCATTATAAATGTGTCCGTGCCCTGCAATGGCCTGGCATGCTGCCCCTGCCATGAACCTGATGCCTCTGGGGTCCGGACCTGGATTGAGTGGGCTTAAAAATGGATAAGGAGCTACACTAGTATACTAATGTTAAAACTTAAATGATTTTTGATACGCCTCTGATCAGTCCCTATAAAGGAAAAGCCAATATATGCTGGATGGATGGATGGAACCTTACTCGTCCCCCGGGAAAATTTAGCATTGTACAGAAGCTCTTTAATAAATTAGATATATGCTAGAATAACTGAAAAGAAAAAAACCTTATGACTTAGCTAAAAAACAGTAGTGACAATGACGCATTATAAAGATGTAATGCTGTATGTGTAAAGGAGGCCCAGAAGAGTTCCTTCACACACTTTGGCTGAAAGTCCTCCGTGTTGGTGTTCAGAGAGGAGATGTGCTGCATTGGTCATTGGCTACGCTCACAATACAAGGCTCTTTGTTCAGATCAGATTTTCCTGTCTTGATGGTTCACATTCAAGTGGCCTGCTGTACTAACTGTAATGTGAACACATTTGTCCTCCAGAGCTGTGCACATGCGCACATTGACATGTTTATGCACGAGTCATCTGTGGCACCAACAACAAAAAAAGGTTGTATTTGTTAGACGACCCATGCATGGTATTAAAATTGACAAAATGTTTGCCCAAGTAGCCAGTATATACATTGCATTTTGCTCTGTAGGACAGCAAACGGTTTGTCAGCTGTAGATGGTTTGGTTGAAAAGGCAATAAAAAAAAGCCAGACTGGTAGCTTTTGCTGTTTTTGCCGACACTGCTTACACCAAGGAGCCAACAATGGTGGGACTGTGACTGTTGTCACAAGTGTAGCTCTTCTCCATTGTTTTGTTGTCATGGGCAGGTGCTGGCTGATGACAACAGTGCTCAGCCCAAGTGTATTGGCCAAAAAAAACAAAAACGCATGAATTTGATGCGACTGTCCACAGAACTCTGAAAACATCAGATATGCTACACTGAGAAAAAGAAAAAAAAAAAAAAATCAGATTTGAGTCACTTCAGCCTGGTGATGTAAACGTAGCCTTAATGGCTTCACTGCAGCCGCCAGGGGGTCGAGAGCTTCTCCTGCAGTGGTCAACAGTGTGCAATTCATGCAGATTCTGCCTCTCACACTCTAGAGGTTGCACATCTTTAGCCAGAACTAGATATATGCAAGATTAAAAGAATTTTAAGATAATACAGGGTGGTCCAGATCTAATTATGCAGATCCAGATCGTCTGGATGACTTTGATTTATGTGGGGACAATTCCAGTTTGGCGCAAAGACGATTCTTCATGTCGTCAGTTTGCACACTTCTCAATGGTCTGGGATTTTTCGGGTGATTTTCTATGTAATAAACTTAACAAGTTATAGCGTAATGAAAACTGCATAATTAGACCTGGACCACCCTATATTTCCTCTTAGTAGCTTGAACTGGTTTGTGTACAAGGCCTGGGCCTCATGTCCTCCTCCTGCTGCTGCTAATGGACAATTACAAGGACAGAGGCCTTCTGCTTTCTTTACATCTTAAAAGCCCTGACTGTTAAAAGCCAAAATGCCGAGATGTGTGTGTCCTGTACTGGCATAGGTGATATTGGAGTGCTGACAGGTCTCATCTGGAGGACATCAAGGGCACTCACTCCCTTCCTGTACAAAGATGTTGCCAGCACAAGTCTCTTTAAATAGAGAGGGGACTGGGGTGTGTTACTCTCTGGATTTATATTCACTTGTTTAGTCTACTAAGTCAAGCACATCCTGATGTAGAAGGCAGGTCACTTCATTAGTGTCCAAAAACAGATCTGCACACACTGGCGGGCCGTGTATAAAATAAAAAGCTCTTCAGGCCCCCAGATGCCCCTCCCTCCTCTCCCCATCCCCCAAACCACCCAGCCATTTCCCCCCGTCCAACCCCCCATTCATTGCTGCTTTACAATTCACAGACTGGCATGCCTGGCTGTTCTTTCAGAATGAAAAGCAGCGCATCAGAGGTCCTTGGAGCAGAGGACCAGCCTACGCACCTCGGCTTCATCGGCGTGTGCCGTTTCTTCAGGTGCGTCAGTGAGCAGCATGGGTGCGTGTGCTTGCACTGCCTCATGCGCCGACAAGAGAAGGTCAGCTCAAGGACGACTCCAGCAGTGCAGTCGGAGGGCTCAGCGAGTTTTGGTATGCAGAATTTAAATGAAGTAAGTGGGGAGAAGCAAGAAACAAAAGGTGGTGGGGGGATATTCAAAATGCCACAATATGAAGAAATGGATGCATTTAAACAGAACTCAATTAGGGAAATGGGATCAGTTTACCAACTGCCTATTGCTGATCTGCGGTGGCTTAAACACAAAGCTATGGAGGCACTCTAAAAATTACAGATGTGCTTCTGGCAGTCAGTGGCGAAAGGTGACAAAAACAAGGGAATGCAAAGGACTTGGTGAGCTGAAATGGTGCAGGCAGCTCAGCCCGGCAGTGTCCTCCCCACTACGCTTCACAAATTTACATTTTATCATTTGAATATCTTTAGAAGGGAAAAAAATAAAATGAAAAAAAAAAAAAAAAATTTAAAAAAGCAAGTATTCTTAAGGAGTGTTTAAGACAAATAATTAGACTGCTATACAGTGGTATTATTATTTAATTACACCTGAACAATGAAAAGACAGATGTCTGCAGTTTGTGGTTGAATCACCAAACAGCAGCATAAACTCAAGAACGAACTCACATACTCACGAACACAAGCTGCTGCTGCCCCCGAGGAGACCAGATGGTCCCACCTTAGTTTACTGTCCAGAACCATAAAGTGGCATCAGTGATTATTTGGTCTTGAAGAACCGTGAGACCATCTTCTGAATTTCTGAGGACCTTGGAAGCTCTGTAACAGGAGTTCCATCTTGTGAGCATCTTGAACAGAGGACTTCTGTATCTTTGAGCATTTAGTGTGCCACATCAGGGCTGGAGAGCCCCTTGGCGTGTCCACATCCGAAAAGCACCAATGGTGCTGCTGCTTGAGAGTCACATCCAGGCAAGAAGTGTAGTCTCAGCTGAAGAAATACGTGGAGTCCTTCACCTTCTGCAGATCAAAGTCACCTGAGAGGGAGAGACGGAGAGGTGTTGTAGGTGAGCATCACAATTCTGTCCAGCGTTCAAAGTGGCACTCAAGGCCAAATATGAGTGACAAGCCTGAAATAAATTAATAAGGCTTGATGAAGGTGGCTGGGCTGCCCCAACTGGTGCCGTCAGCTACAGGACACCAGCAGTTCGCATCACTACTGACCAAGAAGTCCTTTTCAGATTGACTGACAGACAGATTCCAGCCCCCACATGGAAGTTATTTCTGGTGGTCAACTCAAACCTGTGTCACCCAACAGGCCACAAACTAGTAAACCAGCTGCTCCTTAGCAGCAGTGAATTCCTGCAATTTCATCTCCTCCATAACTCACCTGTTTGTGGAACTCGGAAAAGCAACTTTAACAGCCTTTTGTACTCCATAAACTTTTTACTCTTACGATCACTATGTAGGGGGAAAGAAAGAAACACATTTACTAGGTGCTATTGCACGCCACTGCTGTTTGCAAGCATACTTGTGATGCTAGAAGTCTTACGGAACTCTCCGGCTGTATTTTTCCAATAGGAATTTAGACAAGTCCTCCAAGATTGGCTGGCTGTGAAGAGCCACAAACTGCTCCCGGCAAATCTATAAGCAGATCACACAAAAAACTGAGCCATAGTGGCTGGGCTTGGAGGCATCACAGACAGTACTAGTGAGTGAAGACTAGTGGGAGAAATACTATAACACAAATATAAAAAAGTGCCACCCACCCTATTCATGATGTCCACTGTCACTGCATGTGTCCAGAAGCAGTCATGTACCGAGACAAACGTCAGGCCGGCACTGATGGAGACAAAATGAAGGCAAACCTTCAACTTCAAACACCAGACATGCAACCCTTTCCTCCTTACGTCCATTAAGTTGTTTGTTCCATTGAAGCTTACCTGTGACAGTGGAGAGCGGTCAGCATCATGTGGGTCGAGTCTAAAGAGTGAATGAAATTTGGCGGGAATGCATTCTTCTGCTTGACCGTGTCTGGCCGCCTGCAGAGACAGTGAGGAAGAGCGGGTGGGCAAATGCAATTGCTCGACTGAGCAGCAGCAGCTCCACATGGCAGGGAGACCCTCAAGGGTGGTTGTCTTAGTCCCCAGCTTATTAAAGACAACAAGCCTTGTGTCAAACCCAGGAATGTCTGCTGGCTTACTAAATCAAATCTGTGCAATTCCTTCATCAGTGCTTCTTTATATGGTGGTCCAGAGTGGGCCTGCTTTATGGCTGGAAGGTTCCACAGAAAACTACCAAACGTTCAGTTCACACAAAGGTTGCCAGCTTAACAGACTGTGTGCCTAGCTGACACGCCAGCTGGAATGTTGTGTGTTTATGCTGCTCTCCCCATAGCTCAGATGTTAGGACAGCCAATGCATTAACTCGAGTTGTCAACCAGAAGTGGGGCCAAGCGAATCTCCATTTGCTCATCCATCATTACAGATGTAAAACAGCTTATGGAGGCTATTTGGCCCGGCATTAATAAAATAATATGGCAGGGTGCCCACCACAGAAGCAGCCCCCTGCACGCCAGCAGATTTTAAAATAATTAGATGTAGGGGTGGAGTTTATATATGAAGGACACAAATCAGCAGACACAACCAATTCTCCATTACGAACACATTAGCTGTTAATGGTAGCTGGCTACACAGACAGAGACACTTACTGAGTGACATCATGGCCAACTTGCAGGTTCAGTGATTGGATGTTGCTCTTGACCTAAGAAGAAAGGAGGAGAGGAGAAATTGAACGGGAGCTTCAGCAAGAGACAAGTTATAATGCTAAAAAAAAACAGAAACTTTGGTTAGGATGTTCTTGTCCCTGCAGTGCTGTGTGGTCTGCGTTGCTTTGTAACTTCACGCTCCTAGCTTAGCCAGCAATGACACCACCCACCCTGCATTTAGGCAAAAGACAGAGTCGCCTTCCAGCTCTCGAACCTCTGGCACAATGCTATGCTGTGACACATCCAGTCCAACCTGACGAGGCCTCAAACTCACACTGTGATAAATCTGACCTGAAATGTGACATCTGATGAACCTCGAAATGTTTAAAGACTGTCCAAAGACATGCAGGTTAGGTGGATTGGCGATTCTAAATTGTCCCTGGTGTGTGGGTGTGTGTCCCCTCTGGTGGGTTGGCGCCCTGCCCGGGATTGGTTCCTGCCTTGCACCCTGTGTTGGCTGGGATTGGCTCCAGCAGATCAATCCCCCACCACCCGAGACCCTGTGTTCGGATTCCATGGGTAGGAAAATGGTTGGATGGATGATCAGCAGGTATAGTATACACAGAATACACGTCCTCCACACAAAGGCGGAAACCTGGCATATTTTTTAATAATAATATTATGAAATGTTTACATCTAAAATGTTAACAGCGTGCATACCATATTTGTTTTACATCTCTGCGACTCATTCCCGAGTTGGCACTGGTTTAGTGTGTTCAGCGCCTTGGCCGTTTTGCAGGTGTCTGCCAGTCTATCGTGTCAGTAAATGTTGTTCTCCTTCTCTGCCGAGGAAGCTCTTGAATTCATTACGGTTTAATCGCAGATCATAATACATTTCTGTATGTATATAACAGATACTGTAGTAGGCTTTATGACTTGTGACATTTTTAACGGTTCTAAATGATGCATCTGCATTGATGTGGCTGTTCACGTCTCGGCCATTCTAACTCATTTTGTAACACTCATTGGCATAGAAAGAACTTCATTTGCAGCTGGGCAACTCATACTTTGTATCCAAAGTTTCTAGCAGCTTCTCAATTTGGGTTTCTATACGCTGTATAAACGGGTAACTTGGGCAGACAGTGCCGGGGAACAATCTGTAAGGGGGGGCGCTTGAGGAGGGCAGTGATATCCCAGAGGAAATGCAACTGTTGAAACTACACAGCAAAATTCAACATTATTAAAAAACAACACTAATTTATATGGCATCAACCTATTATGGAATTTGAAAAAATAAAAGTAACATATAGCTGTTTGCTTGACTTAACAGACCTTAGCAGACTCCTAGTGACCAAGTAGCCGGATGATCTGGACAGTGAGGACATCACGAAGCAAGGTGATGGTGCAAAAAGGCACAAAGTGCATGTTATTAATAACAACAAAATCAACAAAGTGTCCAAATAAATAGTACAATGCAATCAAAACGTTATCAAATAAATAATCCAATAAAAAGGTAAAAATCCCAGACAAGGGTTTAAAACAAGGCTAAAACGAGATTAAAATCCAGCTGCAGCATTGGGGTCACACCAGCCAAGCTCTGCTCCTTCCAAGTCTCTCTACCTCTTTCAAGGTGTGCTCAGCAGAAGAGACGTCAGCCACCACGGCCCCCTCATTACTCCGCCGGCGTCTCCCTGACTGTTCGGGGTCGGTGGTATTCCCATCTTTCCTTCTCGCACTCAAAGTCGTCCCTCGTTTTCCCGATCGTAGCCACTCTTCTAACTTAGTGGGCCCAATCCTATCCCAAGCACACCGATCACTCGGTCCATCTGGGACCCCTGACCATGCTGACCTTTCTCTTTTTCAGCTGGCTGGCTCGTCCACTCTTTTCCTCATTCTTTCTTTTACCGTTTTCCCCTTCATTCTGCCTCGCACTTCTCCTAATTATCCTGAGGACGAGGCTCAGGTGTTGTGATTAGCAGTTCCTGGCTTCCATTACAGATGTGGACAACTCCTCACCTGTGCACATAAGCGGGGGAACGGCAGCCTCACGTAGTAGTTAGGTTAGGTAGTGTCTGGGAACCGCTCTGGCCCCACTACCACAACCCCTCCTATCATGAGTGCGGCGATTTATTTATTTACAAACTGGGCTTTTATTCTGAGCTGTGGACCCACTACATCAAACACTCATATTTAGAAATGTTATCAGAAAACGAACAAGCTTTACATGGAGTACCTACAACTATTGTAATTAGGAAGCTCAATTCATTTCCTAATCAAAAAATACAAACACAAATGAAAATAAAAGGGCTTGTAGCACAGTTTACCATGTAACTGATACATGAACATTGAATAACACAAATGAAAACGACGAAGGCTAACGTTTCTGCATGTATTCCCACATGAAATGGACAGAAGAGGGCTTACACTGCATGGCCATGGTGCTTTTGGTGGGAATACAGCTTAGTGTTCATGTAGGTATCGGACCGCTGACAGAGCACCACCATCATCTGGGTGCAAGACAAGCAGGTGAAGGAGAGTTTAGAGATGCGTTTAGCGCCCTCTGCTGCTCTCTCCACCCTCCTGACAGTCGTCTGCTCGGTGTCAGAACAAACACACACTTCAGGAAGCTTCACTCAGCGGAGGCGCAGTTTGCAAGTGGCCACCTGTACCCAGCTGTGTAACACGTTGTATCTTTAGAACCAAACAATTTCCAAAAAGCAATGCTAACTCTACTTGTCCTGAACCCACCCGCCCTCTTGTGATCCTCACTTCATTTTTACTTCCTCACACACAGATGAGCTCCTGAATTCTTGTGAAAGACAGCAATGCCCGGGAAATCAGACTGTGTGTAAATAGACAGTGAGGATAAAGAGTACTGGCAGAAGAAGATCACAACAGGGCAGCACACTGTCCTGAGTGCCCCTCATAAAAGAGCAGACTAGATGGACTGGTGGAAGGCTTGTCTTTACCTTTCAGCTCATCAGCTGGACTAGGGTTTCCTTTTAGGTGAAGAAGCCATCCTTTAAAATCCAGAGGAGAAGGAGCTCCAGCAACTACTACATGGACCCATGAGAGAAACGTCATTGACTCTACAGCAGCAGGAGTGTTGGGGGCAAAGTTGACTTTCCATAAAGGAGACATAATTAGAAGGTAAGAGAAGAGTGAGTGTGTGTGTGTGTGTGTGTTGGCACAGTGGTAGGAGCTTTACAACGCGGAGACTGGGGTTCACATCGTGGTTGCTCCCTGGGAGGAGTTTGCATGTTCTCCCCATGCGCAGGTGTAGTTGCATGAAGGTTAGGTGAAGTGGGGTATGTGTACCCTGCGATGGACTGGTGCCCTGTCCAGGAAATCATCCCTGCCTTCCACCTGATGCTTGCTGGGACAGGCTCCAGTCTCCCCAAGACACTGCTCATGATAAGCAGGTTTGACAATGAATGAATGACAAGAGTGCGACTTCTGAGGCTTTGAGAGGTGGGCAGGAGGATGAGCCATCTCACAGGCAGACAGGGTTTCCAGACCTGTATGTGATGATCAGAAACACAGCAGGGTGGTGCTTTTCTCATTCACCCGTCCCTCGCGTGACTTCTCGCTAGTAAATGTGTCATTCTATACTATATACCTTTAGCCACCTTGGCATTTGTTATGAATGACAGTCCACTTCTATTAAAGTTGCATTAAACACAGAGAGATAATGGCTGATTTATAAATGGTTATGAAAGTCAAGATTAAAAGCTGTAAACATCCCATAAAATGACAAACAGCGCACATGGGCTGCTGTTCACACTACGATTGTACCAATGGACAAAAGCCCTGGCGATCAACAGCTGCTGACTTGCCTCACTGATGGATGTTACTTTTGCTGATGACTATGATCAAGTGACCACATTTACACTTGTGAGCCCAGCGTACAGCATATGGACAGGCCCTGTGCACACACTGCATTTACACTAAACACCGACAGATACAAATCCAATTCAAAATTCAAATTAGCAATCTGACAATTTCCAGCATTGTGGGGCTCAACATGGCAGGCTCTCTAAGGCAATTTTGGCTGATAATGAAGTCCCACAGAAAAAGCCATATGTGACGTACTACTACTAAGAGAAGAGCGGTAGATGATGTGCTTTAATGCTGCAACTCTTACAGCTTTAGTCGACATTTTTCCATATTTGTGAAAGACTGCAGCTTCCGCAGACCAGAAGAGACATGCAATTTGGAAAATGTGGACGTGTTGAAAAGCATGGCGCCACATCGTTGTGGTATCTGGGCCCTGGTTTTGGCCTTAACACCTTATCTAGTCTCTTTAGACTAAACGAGCCATCAGTAAGCCAGAGCACTCAGAGCTCAGCAGGAGACGTACACCAGCCCACCACAAGGGAAGGGATGCTCTCAAATTGTGGGTGGCTTTGAAAAGAAGAGGGGCTTCCTGAATGTGACAGCACAATCAATGTGTCACAAATTGCCATCACTGCCCCAAAATATGTTGACACAAATTCTACCACCCAAAAGGGACACTACTAAATTCCAGTCCAGGCTATAATCGGTCGGTCATCACCGGTATTGGGAAGTTTGTCTTTTGGGATGAGCTGAAAGCGGACATTTGTGGCAAAAAAAACCAAAAAAAACAACATCCAAAGCAAACCATTTAACAACAATGACTCACAGAACTGTAAATGGAATGGCTGTTGTATGCTGTGCCCATGTCACGCTGCCCGGCTTATATTTTGTGGTAAATCCAGAAGCTCCAATAACTAATACAGTCAAAGTAAAAAGTATGTGAACCCCTAGAAATTATCTATATTTATGTCTAATTCCCATATAAAACATGGTAGTATCTTCATGCCAGTCACAATAATGAGCAAACACCGTCTCTAATAACTAAAAAATAACTGTCGAGTTATATCTTCATTTTGTAAAGCACTTTGAGCTACATTTTTTTGTATGAATATGTGCTATATAAATAAATGTTGATTGATTGATTTTGAGGGGACAGTAAACTTACACTGTTATACAAGCTGTACACGGACTACTTTACATTGTCTCAAAGTTTCATTTCTTCAGTTTCGTCCCATGAAAAGATAGAATAAAATATTTACAAAAATGTGAGGGGTGTACTCACTTCTGTGAGATACTGTAAATCTTCCTGCTCACCATTCTCACTTGCTTGAAGCCAAAGAATTGCCAAATTGGTAAAGTTGATTTGTTCTTGGCCACTAATTTGTCCAGCTGTGCTTTGGTATATTAAATGGCTGACTACTGGACTGTCTCACAGTGTGTGGCTATTAGCAATGAGGACACCCGGTGGCTAAAATTAAAATGACACAAATTACAAAAAGCAATGGTGGCTTACTCACTTAAGAATGTTGATGCCACACCTGTGTGACGTGATCATTAAATCAGCGACGTAGAAGACGACAAGTTGATCGACATGAGAACCTTACACACTGCTCAACGCTAGTTCACAACAAACAGGTAAAACCACTATAGAGCCACCCAGTGACCAGCAGTGTGTTTTTCTACTCTTGCTTTTTCGCTCTGCAGATACATTTCAGGACCATTAAGTGTTTGATAAACAGCTCCCTACAGGCTGCTATGTATCTGGCAGCAAGCGGCTGGTGAAAGAAAAGATGGCACACTCTCATTAAGGTCAGAACAAACCCCAAGAGCAGCTCTAGCACACGGCTCGACACACACTTTACAAGATGAATACAAGACCTGATTAAAGAAGGGTGCCCATTAATCAGGAGGAGAAGTAGAACAGCTTTACTTACCACCAAGCTCTTCGTACGATGGTATGGCTGCACTATCGGCAAACCCAGGGGTGTCACCCACTGTACTGTGCTGCCCAGCTTGGCAATCAAACGGGCATTCTCTGTTAGCCAGTCCTGTGAGGGGAGTGAATGGTCATTGTCAGCCAAAGCACAAAGAAATGGTCAGAAGCCTATTGGGCGAAGGGTAAAACACTGGCAGCAGATGGCCCCCTATTGCCAAGTCTCTCACCTGTTCACTTTCCATGCTTGCTTATGGGCAGATCTGCTCCGATCATGGAAGGCTCCATTTACTCTGCTGTTGGTTTTAAGCTGCCTTAAATGTTAAACAGGCCCAGATCTTTGCTACACTTTGCACATGCATACCATTGCTCAGATGCCACCCAACTGTCCAAATGAGTCAACAGGCAGAAACCTTAACTAGGCCTGCATCAGAACAGCAGGGGTTACAGGACACAGACTGGCAGGCAGAACAAAGAAAAGGGACGACCCCCTAAACTGTACCCGAGGCCAAATCATGGATCAAACTGGAACAGGCACATGGTAGGGAGGGGGTCAATGGCATGTAAAATTGATATTTTTTGTGATTTTCAGAAAAACTGTGCTGGCAGACGAACTCATTTGTCAAGCTGCCACACTCCCCGTGTCCCACAACTTTGTAACCCACAAGTACATCTGTGTACATCACAGTGATTAATTGCTTTGTTACCTCTAATTTCCACTCTGGGATTTGCTGGGGTGCTGCATTTCTGGTGGACTGACCCACTTAAAAAGAATGTACGGCTAAAATGAGTAAAATAAACGAAAGCCACTGCCATGCCATTTAGGTGGCACCCAAGAAAGCTCAGTGTAATAATTTCTGTAATAAGAAAAACTAGGTTGTGGAATAAGGAAGTGAATGCTGACCCCCTTAAACCTCTAAGAACTTACCTGGATTTCTCGAGTCCCAGTGAACATCTCTTTCAGGCTGTTAAACACCTGATGTACCAAGTAGTGCGAGGCATCCCATACATACTCCTGCCAACAAGAACATTCCTGGTTATTACGGAAGAGGACTGAGATGAAAGCTATACTTGCGTGGACAGCTGTTTACCTTGGGGAACTCATCAATCTCTTTTAGCCTTTTCTCAATCTGCAGGCGGCCTCCATACCGAGTGACACCATAGACCACCGTCATGACCGTCTGCTTTACCACCTTCCTACTAATAAAGCCTTCCAGCACCTGGGCAATCTTTACACCCTTCATGGCATCAAGTCTGCGAAACTCCTCGACCTGCCAGAGACAGCATAGTCAAAGCACTCACTATCAATAGCATATGGCAGCCAAAAACCTCTTTAGGTAAAAATCTGCTCACCTGCTGTGCAACACTGCTGTACACGTCCTGCGGCACATCACAGGGCATCAAGTTCACAGATGTGGCACCAATTGTGTCACGTCCCAGAGCAGCATAGTGCTGGAGTCCATTGCAAGAACCATCCTGAGGAAGCATTTGATAGGGCATGAGGGGAGAAAATGATGAAGTAAAAATTAGTGGAAAGAGAGGAAAAAAAAGAAAAGAGTGTCAGGACAAACTAGAGTGTGAAAGGGCAGCAGAACGAAAATGTCTCAAAAAAAATCGCGGACATCACCGAGCCTGCGGCATTCCCTATTAGGAACAAACTGTGCAACACGCCACTCGTCACATGCTCACAGATTCAAAGCAGTAAAAACCTCGGCAGAGAGGTTACAGGAAGCAAAGACTACTCAAAATATTACAGGCCATAAGTGTGCTCCACCTCCCTGCAGGGACAATGAGGACTTCCTCAACTAACAGCTATTTTGGAAGGTTTGATGCAACCAGTGACGCACCTGCAAAGAAATTCAACCCTCTTCAAGATAATCAGGTACTAAATCTCAATACAGACGACATTCAGAGGATTCTGCACAGAGTGAAGCCACAAAAGGCTGTGGTGCCAGTGCTGACCAACTATCATGCGTAGTCACCAACACACGTAACACCCTTCTTGACCAGGATGTAGTTGAATCGCGTTTTGAATATACCTCTGTTGTGCTATCGTCTGTATGCCTATCGCCCCATAGCACTCACTCCTATTATGACGAAAAGCTTTGAAGGACTGGTCAGAGCCCACATAACACCCAAACTCTCCCCCAAGTTTTCTTACCTTCTTAATCACTACATCAATGACACCATAGCCACTACATTTCACCTAAGCTTGGCACATCTGGAGGGTAATGCTATTCTTAGACTTAGCATTCAGTACAATTATTACTCAGGACCTGGTAGACAAACCTGCTCTCCTGTGCCTGTAAACCCACTTCTACAAAATGGATATTGGACTTCTTGACACAAAGACCCCAGTCAGTCCCAGTTTTAAACAATACATCGTCTGGAGTCCACTACTCTTTACTCTAATGACCCATGACGGTTGTGCTAAGAAGCGAACAAACCACATTAAATAAGTCTGCGGATGACACGACAGAAAAGGCCTCATCAGCAGTGTGGATGACAAGTCAAGCAACTCATGGACTGGTGTAAGTACAAGAACCTGATCCTAAACATCGAAAAACAAAGGAAATGACAAATGCCTTCAGAAAGAATCAAGCCACCCACCTTTCCCTCTCTATCAACAGCTCCACTATGGAATCAGCCACAAGCACAAAGTTCCTGGAAGTGGAAATAACAAATCATCTCTCCAGCTTCCCTAGGAGGGAAGCAACTGCAATGTCCTCCGTCCTTCCACCCTCATCACTTTCTACAAAGGCAGCAGATAGTGACAGTGTATTGACCACCTGCATCTCTGTCTGGTGTTAGGACTGTAATGCCTCAGACCGGACTTCCCTGCAGTTTGTGAGAGCAGCAGTGATCATCAATAGGACATCTCACTATCCCAATAAGGAAAAACAGGGTCGTCAACCATTATCAGAGACCACACTCAGGCCACAAAGATGTTCCGTTTGCCCTATAGCCCTCTAACAAGCTGTACTGAAGTACCTGGTGCAGAACCGCCGGATTTTATAAAAAGGTTTGTCCCAGAAGCCTTCAGTCTCTTACATAATAATCAGACTGTTAATACTCCAAGGCCGTTAGTAGAGTAATTTTATAGAACATGTTGCTGTGCAATAGTAGCTTCTGTTATCGTGTTCATTTTAGGTGGTGAATTGTGTCATTGTGTGGGGTGTTAAGGGTATAGTTATGTGCCGTATGTATTTTGGGGATTCTCTGTGTATTGCCCTTATTCTTCTTGTTCATTTCTGTTAATTATTCTTGTAAATAATCAGGCCGGGTGATGCCAATTCATTCAGCAGTGTATGGTTTCCAATGGCAAGTAAAATTAACCTTGATCTAAGCAGATTAAAGGTAACTTCTGCCAGGTGGCTCAACCATGGCTACGATCCACCCCACCTCTGTCACTTCAGTGTGAGGCATTTCTTTACCTGATGCACTGGGAAGTGAGAGATGTATTTTCTGTGATCAGGTGAGCTGATGGCACTGGCAATTTCCATACAACATGCCAGTACTTGCCAGGGTTCATCTGCAGCCATCCACCATTTCCTACCCTAAGTGTTGAAAAAAAAAAAGAATGAAAATGATATTAAGTAGAGGGGTACAGGAATTTGCATCATACTGAAATCTCGCTATCAGCTTTGCTTACATCTAGAGGGTTGATTGCTGAATCTAAAATGTCTTCCAGAATCTCGTTGGCATATGCCAGCCTCTCTGGCAGAGAGTTTCGCTTCTTTAAGCCTGTGAGATTGACCAGGTGAATTTTTAGCCAGTTCAAGCCATGCTCTCCCAGTGGCTTTCCTTCAGCAAAGAGCAAGATAGCCCGAGTAAGGTCACTTCCCAAATGATTAAAATATGGTGGACAAGGATAGGTGCGCCCCCTGAAGTCCATGTTGTGAGGAAACCAGAAGATCTCATCTCGCATACAATTGGCAATGGACAGTTTATATAGGGCATCCACCCGTAGACTGTGCATTTCAGCCATTTTCTTTTTACACCTGGAGAGCTCTCGCTTGAAGGCAACCTTTTCCAACTGGGAGCAGGCCTTGTCCCTTGGCTGAAATTGGGGCATTTCAGGTGCTTCCGAGATTGGTGGAGGAATATTCAGACTATCGTTCCCTTTGTCATTGAAGATTGAGATGATAATGTCTAGCACAGGTTGATTGATCTTCCAGGCACAGTTGCCTAGCTGATTTAGAGAGTCCAGAACTGGATGGAGATCTTCACTCGGACATTTCTCCAGTAAGAGTTGGTGCTGTACAGCTCCCTCCAAGCACCGCATCAGCTTACTAGGGACCAGGACATAGGCACCAAACTTTGGCGAAGTCCATGGTACTGGTGGACACAACATTGGCATCACATGCGAGTCAAAGGTCAATGTAGTTTCCATGGCCCCTTGTAAAATCTCTGTAAAGATGGGATGGGGCTTAATGAATCCAACCTAACAAACAAAACAAAAACAGCATAGTCAGCTATCCTTTTCTTTAACTGCTTATCTCATTTGGGAACACAAAGAACAAAATGGATGACTGGAGAAAAACCGTAATCACTTAAACAACACTAGAGGCAAACATTTAGCCAAGGGCCTTGAACTCCTCATGATGCACTTGGTGAGAAAACCAGACCAGCAGTTCCAATTCTTTCAGATGTCGCTTTACTACAATTTAACAACTGGAGTCTTTTTTCCCCCCATTCTGTCATCTACTTAAAACATAAAACAGACCGACAAGCCTTCCTTTAATTTCTGAGGACCGAAACACCCACGTTCTGTAATCCTTGTCACTGCACTCGTATGCTTTGTAATTCTACATTAACATTCACTGGTTGTCAACTCTCAAGCACAAAAAGAGTGTGCCCATACAAAAAAAACAAAAACAAAACCAAACCGCTGGAGTGAGTTGCTGGGCATTTCACATTAAGTGACTGCGACTCCAACTCTCCAAGATCATGTAAATCAAGGCTACAAACTACTGGAAGAGCCATCTGCTCACAAGAGTACCTGACACTTCTCTTACAGTAATGTAACCAGAGCGTGTTAGGTTTGAGCATCATGCACTTTTATCTCCGATATTTTGCAAAACTTGGGCTTCATGCAGCTTCACCTACAGGATTTTATTCCTGCAGCTTTATCCTATGTAGTCTAATTGTGTCACATCTAAATCTGCTGCAGCTTTACCTCCCGGAGTCTCATCATGCAGATTCACCTCTTGGAGTCCTTCCTGTCAGATGTCTGTATCCTGAAGCTTTAATCACTGTAGGCTGGTCATGCTGAATCTCTGTACCTTACAGCTTCACTTCACAATATACTGTATGATCTAGAAGCCTTTCCAGGTCAGGCCCAAGCAACTTGCCGCTTTACCTCCAAATATCTTGTCTTACTAGATTTGAGTTGAATTCTTGGAGATCTCATACTTCATCTTTACTTTCATATGTCTTCTCTTCCTAGTTTTAAATTGAATTCTTGGAGATCTCGCCATACTGCAGCTTTACCTCCTGCAGTTTGATTCTGTCAAATCTCAGCATATTACAGCTTTCCCTCCTGGATTCTGATCTTACAGCTGCACTCAGTGTATTCTGATCCTGTAAAAGTGCAGCATCCCATAGTTTCACTGACAGAGGTGATATGATCAGCAGCACGATGGAGCTTTGCTACTCAGTGTCTAATTTCAATAAATGTCAATTTGAAGCATTTTGAAATCCTTACCGTCTGATCTCATCAGACCCATAGACGGCACCCGATCCTGCCAGTAACCAACTCCCTATACTTTCACTTCTTGTTGTTCAATTGTACTGCATATCAATATTACGTACTTTTATCCCTTGAAGTCCAGCAACAAGCAAGAGCACAACCTGTGAAAAGTTAAAACAGTACCTGCCGGTTGCTGCGGAAGGTGTACATGTGATAAAGCACAGAGATAAGTTTCCCCTCCTGTTCAGGATTGATGATGTTAGTTTGAAGTTTCAGTTCTTGAACCATCAAGTCAACCAGTTGCATCCCAAGCTGGATCACAAGGTTATTTGGCCAGGGCAGGTCTTCACTTAATGCTGAAAGGCCACATCTCTGTTCTGCCTCAAGCAGCTCCCACTTTTCTCTTGGAAGGAGCAATGCAGGCTATTAAAAGAAAGAAACAAATGACCAGTCAGTATCAGACCAATTTTCTGCAAATGGTGAAGGACAAGTGGTGTGTCAACAGTGCAGGTTACAATTTAATATTTACAACGCAGTAAAGGGGGTCCTTGGGTTACGACACAGTTCTGTTCCTACAACAGTGATGTAACCCGAATTTTGGTGAAAGTTGAAACACACCCTAGCCTGAGTCACTTACCTATCCTGACACACTTGCAAAATCATAATCTAGAACATAAAAACACAACTAAGCCACAGAAAAAGGAAAAGGACATAAATATTCTGTTCTGTACACTGTACTGTAGTAACAGAAAAAAATGACCAAAAATGAGTGTAAAAAAGTTCCTTACTTTTATTCTTTCCGATCTCTTTATAATGTCTAATTTCACTTCCATTGTGATGGCTTTCCTCTTCTTCGAAGCACTGCCATCTGAAGACTCTAACTTTCGTTTAGGAGCCATGATAAGGGGCAAAAAGTTGCCAAACAAAGCAACACAAACGGAACACTTGTGCCACGCACAATCAAACTAGTGCGACTCCTCCCTCACTCATACGCTACGTTACTGTGTATTCTTCCGCTGCGCGCAACCAAACCAGTTTGCCCTCGTAGTCTGGAAGTACAACACTAACGGTGTAAGCCAAAACACTCATGTCTCCGTATTTTTTTTTTTTTTTAATGGGGGTGAGCGTGGCAGCACGGTGGCGCACTGGTAGCGCTGCTGCCTCGCAGTTAGGAGACCCGGGTTCACTTCCCAGGTCCTCCCTGCGTGGAGTTTGCATGTTTCCTCCCACAGTCCAAAGACATGCAGGTTAGGTGGATTGGCAATCCTAAATTGTCCCTAGTGTGTGCTTGTGCTCTGCGGTGGGCTGGCACCCTGGCCGGGGTTTGTTTCCTGTGACTGGCTCCAGCAGAACCCCATGACCCTGTAGTTAGGATGTGAACTCGAAACATTGTATGTCAAGACTTAGTAACCCGAGGACCTCCTGTACTGCTTATTAAAGAGACAAGTAAGATACTTTAGGCAGGGGACCACAACTTCTTCAATGTGGCATAAGGGGTCTATCATACTGGGATGACTGCACAAAGCTACTTATTCACAGACCTGAAAAACTGCTTAAAGTCATAGAACATTTTGAAAATGTGCACGACAGGACAAACATTCAGAAATGCAATTGGATACAGTAATTTCTCCTAAGACAAAGCTTCAACTCCAAGTTCCTTGTAAATCAGCATTTTCACAACCTGTCTAACTAGGCTGGCAGAGAAGCACCTGGAAGGTAACTCCTTACTTTAGTATCCTTGGCCAAGAGTTTGGCATATCTGGCATAGATGTCACCCATCTTCTCTTTCATTCCAATCTTCACTTTCTTTTGAACAGAATGTTTGTTGTAAATTTTCGATCCCAACTCCTTTGCTACAGTAACCAAGGACTCTCCAATGGGCGGGAGGCTGGCAATACACTGCAAAAAAAACTGGGTTACCTCGGAATTCTCCAGCTGTCACAATGTCACCTGCACATAATCGGACAGAAAGATAGGAGAGCTACCTGCAGCATGGCATCCACATATTCGTCGTCCTCCAACAGGCACAGGTACGGGTACAGGTTCATTCTCCATACTCGATCTCTACTGCTGGCAAGCTGGGACTTGCGTTCACGTAATGCTTCAAGAAGGCACTTGCGCCAGTGTGCACGTAGATCCTGCAGTATCCCTCGCTGAAGAAAAAGAAAAACATGCAATGCAAGTTGAATGCACAATTATTTTTGCTTAAAAAGCTTTGTGCTAGAAAAATAAAAAAATAAAAAAAAAAATAAAAAAAATCAGAACTGATTTATCCACAGTACTTAGATTAAGTTTGGAAAAGCTCACCAAAACCCTGAAAAGAAACTGGCCCAAGCACTTGGAGTGTTGGCCTGTCCTTGTGAGCCTGTTCTCCTGCTTCTTGAAATATTTAACATCTGATAGAAAGCACACGTACAGTAGAGCATAAAGGTAGACGATGGGTGCATTCCAAAAGCCACGTGCTGCAGGTCTAGTCAAGTCGGGGAGCATGGACTGGTACGACGAAACAACTCGGGATCACGGTTGGCAACCCCCCAGGCAGACACGCGGTCCAGTGCCACCCTCCGAAAATGACCCTCTATGTGCCGCAGCCAGGTGTTACGAGGAGCTCTAAAATTCATTTTTTTGAGCTACTCGCAGGGTGCTGTTAGGATATAATAAGCCACACAGCAGCCAAAGGCAGAAAGTGCAGCTGGATGTCCATAGAAGGCTCCACATTTTAAGCGGGTCTCCTCAGCACAGCTTGCTTGATTGCATACACGGATATTATTACCACATTCTTAAAAGCACCGGACATCAGAGACAGCAAAAGAGCTTTTTACACAACTGGAAATTTCAAAGATTAAAAGGTTTTTATTTCAGTACTCGTTTACACAGCAAGTGTCTAAAGCACTTTGCATCCTAAAAGCATGTGAAACACAAAACATACTAAAAGACAAAAAAGTCAACATAAAACAGTTATATAAAACAGAACAAGATTTAAAAATATGTAATAATTGAAATAAAAATGCTTAAACCAAATTAAATCTTTGCTTAATTAAAAGAAGCCTCAAGTCTTAATTTGAACACATCTAAACACTACAGCTACCCAATGTTGATCGAGGTGAAGCACGACAACTGAAGGTTTGAGCCCCAAAGGTGTCATTTGTATTATGGAACCACAAGAAGATGAGCGTCAGCAGAGCAAAGAGCTTATCAAAATAAATAAACATGAAGGAGATTTATCATGTAGTGCCTTGGAGGTTAAAGACAAAATTTTAAAACTTAATACACTTTTCAACTGGTAGCCAAATCAAATGGAGTTACGCTGAACAGCATCTTGGCATGTGTTGTTACACATGTGCGCTCTGGGAACAGCTTAAAGGATCTGTTGATGGTAAATGGTCGCGGATGTACAAGGTGGTGCTGTGTACTAATGCCTCCTCTCTTCCTCCATCTATAGACTGGATAACCGACAACCTTACCACCTCCGACATCACTTCCGGTGCTCATAACATGCCTGGCCTGTAGTTAACTGGAAGTGTCGCCATCATGGGCAGTCTATTTTCAGACTTGTGTCTGCAGAGATATGTCTTTTTTGAAAAGCACTTTTTTTGGGTAGTGGCAGCACCCCAAATCTTTTCCTGCCTCTGTCCTGTTTAATAGTGTCAGAAGGTGTGAGGCTAAATTCTGTACCATTTTAAAATGATACTAGCTGTGCTACCCATCTAAGCCGGGATGAAATCAAAGTAATTCAGGTAGACCTCAGTGTTAACATTTGCAGAACACCATGCAGCGCACATGTCTCTGTTACACAGCATTTGGTGTGGGATTCGTAAAAAACCGTGTTGATTTTTGTGGTGCTTTTGGAATGACAGACAAATAGCAACCAGACAGACAGACAGACATGGATCTTTTCGTCAGATGGCTATATAAAGCAGTACAATAATCCAAACAAGAAAGGATAAAACCATGAATCGGTATTTTAGCAGTAGCAAAACTAAGATATGTATGAATTTGAGTGATGTGCCCTAAGTGAAAGTAAGCAGATTTACAAGTGGCTGAGTCAAACACCATTATTATTATTATTATTATTATTAGTAGTAGTAGTAGTAGTAGTAGTAGTAGACATAACACCTTGTTTTTGTCCACATATAAATGCAAAAAAATGTAAGCTCATTCAAGAATGATTTCAGTAATAATTGGCATAAATATGGAATTATAAACTTGCATTACGATTATTATTTCCTAGAGGAAGTGTATTTACAAGAAATAAAACTGGGCCTAATACTGAGCCTGGAGGTGTTCCACAGCAAAAACTGCAGATTTAAAATCATTCACTGTAATATACGGACCATATGAGAGGCAAACCATTTTAGATTGGTGCCAAATATTCCTTAACATGAGTTCAAGCGATGCAGCAAAATGCACTGATAAATGGTGTCGAATGCAGCCGAGAGGTCCAGAAAGAGCAGAAGAGAACAAATCCCCCATCAAAGTTCCACAGCAGATCATTCAGTACTCGCATCAAAGCAGCTTCTGTGCTGTGAGCCTTTGAAATCCAGACCAAAGATGCTCAAAAAAACTGTTGGTTGATAAGAGATGTTGTAATTCATTTGCAACACATTTTCCCAAAACTTTAGAAAGGAAAGGAAGATGAGAGGTGGGACGATAATTAGCAAAATCAAAAATATCCAAATTCAGTTTTTGAAGTAATGGCAATATAACTGCGGACTGCACCAAGTGTAATTGACAAATTAACCACATTTCAGATTCAGCTCAACGGCCTAAACACTTACGAAGTTTAGCTACACTTTAATTACTTGATGATGATGCTGCTTGCCGTGAAGTCTGCCATATGCTTAACTCATTCTGATTGATTCCACATACAAAAGGTCAGATTTTTTCTGACAAATATTGGCAACTACCAAAATAAGAAAACAGGAATGGCATTATACATGGTTGTAGAATTTTGCCAAAGCAAGTCTTACCATTTTAATTGTATGGGCGCACAGAGGTTTCGATGCTTCCACAGAGTCAATGGTGATCGTCCCGCTTTGTTCTTTAACCACCTGTTGTCTAAAACGGTTTCTGAGCTCCTCTAAGGTGAAATGAAGCTTGGGGTACGTCACAGAATCTCGCTGTGCAATTAAAAAGAAAATAAAACAAACAGTGAATTTCACTCCAACCCCACAACTACAGATTCACCCTGCAGGTTCTAAAACTCTGGAAGAATCTGCTGACCTGACCTAAAAAAACAATAATGTGATCCTCTGCCGGGTCCACAATAATGTAACTTCAGGTTTTATGGACCAAGACATTGAGAAGCGGGTAGGGCGAGTCAGCAGGAGATAGCCACACAATGTCAAAACACCTTCCTAGCATCAGGGCACACAGGGGCCAAAAGCACAAACAGTGTGGCCTCATTCCTTCCATTGCCTTTGCCACATTCCTTCACACTGCTACAAATTTACTAATGAATGCTGCATCTTCTTGCTACTCCACAGGGTGGGGGTTACAGGCTATTTTAATCAAGTAGTGTGAGCGCGTGGAGCAACACTTACAAACCTGTGACTTAGCACATTTTAAAATAGAAAAGCAGTTGCTAGTCACAGGCTCCACTTCAAGAATGGCAGTAAGGAAGAGCCTTAGGCACAAGAGAGAGAGAGTCGGTCACCTGGTAAAAAGGCTTATCCAGCACGAGACAAGGAGATGTGCCACATAAACAAAGAGCTGGCTCATTAACATACCTTAATCAATAAGAACCAAGACAGCATTACCTCAGATTTCTTCTAAAGGACACCTGTGCAGGGAAGTTTTAACTTTCTAGGCTCGGCAAATTTTCTTTAGGAGGATGAAAGGAGTTCCAATGTTCTCCATCATATTTATACACACCTTGGTGTACAAGTCCTGAACCAAAGGACAGGAAGAAATTTTAAACTCTCGATGGGCAGGGGGCTGGAAATCTGGCACAACCATGTGAACAGCCTTCAGGACCATTTCCTGCTCATCACCCTGGAACATGCAGGACTCAAATAGCTGGTGCAGTGTGAAGTCATCTTCCTGTAACTGCTGCAGACACCTGGGGACACACAAAACAGGTCAGCATGTTGAATGGATGACAAGGATACGCCAAGATGTTGGAAAAATTGCCATTAACTTTTATTTCTATATTGTGCTTTGTATGCTAGGCATTTTCACAGATCACAAACACTACAACCCAGGATGAGAACATCATAAAGGTAACCAAGAAAGTGACAAAAACCTGAAGCACTTTAAGTACTGGCAGCAGGTCAAGTCAGGTCAAGTCAGGTTGGGGAGAATGCACTGGTAGAGCACATTGCCACACCCACCACACAAAGAAACAGCTCTGGATCCCAGTTGGTAAACTGGCAGACACACTGTCCAGTCCCACCTTCTGGAAATAATCATCTATCTGCCGCAGCCAGGTGTTAAGTGGGTGTCCCCTTGGCCTGGTCCAGTCTCTCGAATCCTCAACAATGAGGATCCTGTGAGCCAGATCACCCCTGGGGAATCATGCCACATGACCATAGTGCTCTCTTACAATGCAGATAATGTGCCTCATTCGGTACTCCATGATCAAACGCTTGTTCAACATAAAGTCGAACCTGCGGTACCCAAGGATTCTCTGAAGAGACACAGCGCCAAAGGAGTCCAGTCTTCATCTTAGGTCAATGGATAGCGTCTATATCTTTCAACCATATAGCAAGACAGGAAGCACAAGGACTCTAAAGACTTGGACCTCTTTTTCCTTTTGCAAAGACATGAGGAGCACCACACACCACTTTTCAGCAACCTCATGACCCCAGTGTTTTCCCAATTCTTCTACTGACTTCAAAGGGAGAGTCACCAGAGACTAAGTGAACCTCTCTACAAGGTTGGCACTGTCTCCACAAACAGACACACTGCTGATAGCTGTGCCCAAGACGTCATTAAAGGCCTGCAGCTTTGTTTTTATCCAGGACATTTAGAAACCCAGACACTAAAATCCTCACTTAGTCTCTTGAGAGCTCCAATCAGATCCCCATTGACTCCGTGAAGATCACAGCATAGTTAGAAAAGCCAAGATCAGTGAATCTCTCTTCACCGACAGATGCCACACAGCCACTGGACCACATGACCCTGCCCAACATCCAGTCCATGCAAGCGCTGAACAAGGTAGGAGCAAGAACACACCGCGGATGAATCCCAGAACCAACTGGGAAAAACACAGAGGTACTGCCTACACTCTGCACAGCGCTCACAGAAGGCGGCCGGCACTGGCAGCATTGTGTTCCAAGTATGAACCTGCTCTTTCTACTTAACACTAGAATCCCTGAAGCCTACGAAAGAACTCGTAATCGTGGGCCACCTTAATTTCCCTCGCACCTTCTCATCAGCGTCTTTTGTTTTGCAAATATGTCGATCAGCACAGGCAGCCTGCTATCCCATCCCCTACCGATGCAGCTTTAGTCGTACACAAAGTTCTCCCAGCTCAAGTCTGTTTATCTGGGTGTGAGGAGCATTGAATTGTACATATCGTTATTTGGAACACATACATTTCATGCGTGTTCCGTGTCTACAACGATCTGTGTAAATGTTGGATGACAGGCAAGATATGTTGAACACATACCAAGAACAGAAACTTTTTTCATGTTCTACTAATAATTGGCCAAATGCTGACATGAAGTGTATAGTTTGTGAAGACTGAAGTCCAAATATCAAATAAACACTTTCACAAAAGTCACAGATATAACAACAAAACAAGTGCACTTTTTTCTAGAATTTAACCAAAGTAAAAGAAATTGGGATAGGGTACAACAGACACACCCACATATATACGTCTGCTTGGCTGGTGCAAAGGTAAGAACTGTCGTCTTCAACTCGAGAGGTGGCGGGCTCAATCCCAGGTCCTTCACGCATTAACTGTTTTGAGTAGTGAGCGGCTATTACTATTATTGAATAAAAACTTACTTTTGATTTATTCGAGTCTGTAACAGCTGGTGTAAATTTATGTTTCTTGTAAAAAATTTAGCGTTTTGTTTCATTATTCACTTTTATTCTCTCAGTCACGTTCACGCTCCCCCTGATCTGACATTTAGTTTTCAAATAAAGACGTGCTATAACAGAGGTGAACTCAGATGTGGATGAGGGGTCTACATCGGAGAAAAAGAGAACAGAAGCCCTCCCCACAAGAAATGTCCATTCACACATAAGAACAACGCAGCTGCACCAGGAGTAAAGTGAAATATGGCGTTTGGATGCAGCAAGAGGTTGAGCATCATCTTGCTACTTAGTAGGGTTGTGGTACCCTTTGTGTATTTCATGTTTATTGTCATGCGTAGGTAGTACAATGAGACTCTCAGTTGTACGTGTCCTGCAGGTTTGTGACAGCATCATAATACATACAGAAAATATAACACTACATACAATACAATACACACACACACACACACACACACAAGGTCAATTCATGGCTTACTTTGACAAAATTCTACAACCATGTATAACGCCATTCCATGCATGCTCGTTATTTGATCTGATAAAAGTTATCCTTGAATCTAGTGATGTGAGTGATATTAGCCCTGTAAATTATATTACAACAGAGTAGGGAGAAATGTGGCTGCAAAGGCCTTATGGTTTTGCCATTCTAAGGCTGCAACTGACATGTCCTAAAAAGACAGAAGCTGTTTACCAATAATTAGGGATGTCATAAGAACTGATATTTTGGTACTTGTTCGACACCAATGCTATGAAAACATAACAGTACCAACTTTTTTAGAGTATCAATAGTACTGCAAGTTGATGAAATAGCTTGAAAGGCACAATACAACATGAAACATATGCGAGTAAACTACAGATCTAAAAGCACCCATCCATTTTCTAACCAGTGTATACAGTTCAGGGTCACGCTGGAGTGTGACTCGCACAGTTACACGTGTAGGGCTGAGGGACTGCCAGAAGAAACAGTTATAGCATGAAAACATCAAGGCAAGACTTAAATGAAGTGGCTATTTGGCTTGTATATATCGACAATGACATGAGTTGCTCCATTCATACATAGCAAGATGTAATTTAATTACTGTTTCAGTGCTTTGAAGGACAAGGGACATCTCCCTATTTAATGCAATGTGTACTGTGTTAAGAAAGACACAATCTCCAAAAAATGCAGTTAGCGCGAAAAGCAAAACCGTATATTCATTGCTAAAAACTGAACACTGCAAACGCTGAATCTGTGTCATCTGTTTGGCTTTTAAAAGGCAAACTACCATTCATTAGTACATCCTGTAAGTGTAACGCACACATCATATATTTGAATGGTACATTAAAGAATGTAAATGCTGTCCCACAGTTGTAAATTTATTAAATACTGGTAATGACAGCCAAAGTAATTTTCTGTTTCTGGATTTGTTCACAAGCATAAGAAATAACAAAATCTAATCACTCATGCAAGAAATCTTAAAATCAACAAAGCAAAGGCTTTTTACAGGAGTTCTGAAATAAACGAGTCATGCAAAACTGACAAGTTTGATTTCATACACAAAGCTTTAAAGTCAGGGCAAATAAAAAAAAGGGGGGTGGACAGATTTGGAAAATTAAAGCACTAAGAGTTTCTGACATTTAATTTGACTAATCTGTTAATTATGACTATGACTCAGGCACTGCCGTTGAGTGGCAGCCTTTCCAGCAGCTCCGTGTATGACTTGATCTTTCTACCTTTTTCTCTATTTCACTGATCACTCCTACCACTTTCTTTTATGTGGACTCGCTCCACGGACACTTTTTACTACTTGGACATTGATTTTTACACGCCGAGACTCATCTATTCAGGTAGTCAACTTCAAGCGCCGAGAACAAATGCCCGCGCTGGTGTGGTTCCCTATTTACTTGACGAGGTAAGAAGGCAGTATCATGGCAGTAGAGCTGGATCTAAGGTAAAAGCCAAGCGACTAGCGAAAAAATGGCGCTTACAAGCCTTCGGTGCCTTCTGTGATCCTGGGAAATGTGAACTCACCACCAAATAAGATTGACGAACTAGCTGCGCTGGTGAAAAATGTCAGGACCTACAGAGAATGCAGTTTGCTGTGTTTTAGTGAAACGTGGCTAACGACTAACATCCCAGATGCCAACGTGGAGCTACCCAGGTTTAGCACAGTTAGAGCGGACAGAGACACAAGTACCTGCGGAAAGCGGAAAGGAGAAGGACTTGCTCTCTATGTGAATACAACGTGGTGTAACTCTGGACATGTAAACGTCAAAATCTCCACTTGCTGCAGGGACATCGAACTGTTGGCTGTAAGTCTGCATCCCTATTACTTGCCCAGAGAGTTTGGACACGTCATTGTTGTTATTCCTCCTAGGGCGAACGTGGAGATGGCGAGTGACATCATCCATTCTGCTGTTGCTAAATTACAAACGCAGCACCCCGAGGCACTTGTGCTAATCGCTGGAGACTTTAACCATGTGACACTAGACAAAACATTACCTGCCTTCTCCCAGTATGTGGACTGTAACACCCGGGGAAATAGGACTATTGACCTACTGAATGCAAAAGTTAAAGACGCATACAGCACCACCCTGCTGCCTGAGCTTGGGAAAGCAGATCATAACCTGGTTCTGCTCCAGCCTCACTACAAACCAAGAGTAAGGGAGCTACCTACAACCACATGCTCATTCAGGAAGTGTTCCCCTGAGGCAGAGCAAGCTCCGAGAGACTGCTTTGGAACTATGGACTGGGCTAAACTGCTGGGATCACATAGTGAACATTGAGGAGGTTGTTGACCGCACTACTGATTACATCAACTTCTGTATGGACATTGTAGTTCTAGTAAGAACAGTACGCCGCTATGCTAACAACAAGCCATGGATTACAAGTGACATCAAGGGCCTTTTGAACCAGAAGAAAAGGGCTTTTAAAGGCAGTGATCAGCATGAGCTCAAGCGCGTGCAGAAGGACCTCCGAGTCCAGCCCAGGGAGGCGAAGAAGCAGTAAAAGAGAAAACTGGAGCAGAAGCTGCAGAATAACAGCATGAAGGAAGTGTGGGATGGGATGAAGATCATCACTGGCTGCAGCACGAAGCAGGGTTCCACCATCGAGAAAGACATGAAGAGAGCAAACCAGATGAACAACTTCTTTAATAGGTTTGACCACCCTAACCCACTCCACCTCCGAGTACTACACCCTCCACCCATCCTTCGTGCCAGCAAAGCAGCGGGTCCAGATGGGGTATCGCCACGACTGCTGAAGGCCTGTGCGTTGGTGCTGGGGAGTCCTCTACAGTGCATCTTCAACCTGAGCCTGGAACAGGGGAGTCCCGAGGCTTTGGAAAACATCTTGCATCACCCCAGTCCCAAAAGTATTACATCCTGGTGAGCTGAATGACTTCCGGCCTGTCGCTCTCACGTCACATGTGATGAAGACCATGGAGCGGCTGCTGCTTCACCACCTGAGTCCACAGGTCCGCCATGCCCTCACTCCTCTGCAGTTTGCATACCAAGAGAAGGTTGGAGCGGAGGATGCCATCATCTATATGTCACACCAATCCCTCTCCCACTTGGACAGAGGCAGTGGTGCTGTCAGAATTGTGTTTCTGGACTTCTCTAGTGCCTTCAACACCATCCAACCTCTGCTCCTTAGGGACAAGCTGACAGAGATGGGAGTAGATTCATACCTGGTGGCATGGATAGTGGACTATCTTACAGACAGACCTCAGTATGTGCGTCTCGGGAACTGCAGGTCTGACATTGTGGTCAACAGGACAGGAGCACCGTAGGGGTCTGTACTTTCTCCGGTCCTGTTCAGCCTATATACATCGGACTTCCAATACAACTCGGAGTCCTGCCACATGCAAAAAGTTCGCTGACGGCACTGCTATCGTGGGCTTCATCAGGAGTGGGCAGGAGAAGAAGTATAGGAACCTAATCAAAAACTTTGTTAAATGGTGCGAATCAAACCACCTACAACTGAACACCTGCAAAACCAAAGAGCTGGTGGTGGATGTTTGGAGGAGCCAGGCCCCTCATGGACCCTGTGATCATCAGAGGTGACTGTGCAGAGGGTGCAGATCTATAAATATCTGGAAGTGCAGCTGGATGATAAATTGGACTGGAGTGCCAATACTGATGCTCTGTGCAAGAGAGGACAGAGCCGACTATACTTCCTTAGAAGCCTGGCATCCTTCAACATCTGGAATAAGATGCTGCAGATGTTCTATCAGATGGTTGTGGCGAGTGCCCTCTTCTACGCGGTGGTGTGCTGGGTAGGCAGCATAAAGAAGAGAAGTCATCTCACGCCTGGACAAACTGTTGAGGAAGGCAGGCTCTATTGTAGGCATGGGGCTGGACAGTTTGACATCTGTGGCAGAGTCATGGGCACTGAGCAGGCTCCTGTCAATCATGTAGAATCCACTGAACAGGATCATCTCCAGGCAGAGGAGCAGCATCAGCGTCAGACTGCTGTCACTGTCCTGCTCCACTGACAGACTGAGGAGATCGTTCCTCCCCCACACTATACGACTTTTTAATTCCACCCGGGGGGGGTAAACGTTAACATTATACAAAGTTATTGTCTGTTATACCTGCAGTGTTATCACTCTTTAAATTTAATATTGTTCTTTATCAGTATGCTGCTGCTGAAGTATGTGAATTTCCCCTTGTGATTAAGAAAGTATCTATCGAAGTATTTTTTAGTATTTTTTTAACCAGTTAATGATGCAAATATAAATCTTAGAATGATACGACGGTGCTGGGACTGATAAGCAGGGATGATGAAACAGCATACAGAGATGAGGTGGAACGGCTGTCTGCATGGTGTGAAGACAACAGTCTATCTCTCAGTGTCAACAAGACAAAAGAGATAATCGTGGACTTCAGAAAATCACATCCTGCCCACATCCCACTCAGCACCAACGGTTTAGATGTGGAGACTGTTAGGAGTACCAAGTTTCTCAGTGTGCACAAAACTGAGGAACTTACGTGGACGCATAACACCTCATCACTAATCAGGAAAGCCCAACAGAGACTACACTTCCTGAGGCGACTAAAGTGAGTAAGTCTTCCCCCTTCCATCCTCACCATGTTCTACAGAGGCACCATTGAGAGTGTTCTGGCCAGCTGCATCACTGTCTGGTATGGCAACTGCAACATATCTGACTGCAAGCGCCTGCATAGGATAGTGAAGACTGCGGAGAACATTATTGGGCGCTCTCCCTTCACTACAGGACATATTTTACAAACGCAGAGTCCACAAGGCCTGCAGCATTGTGCAAGACCCCTTACACCCCTCACATGGACTTTTCACACTTCTACCATCGAACAGAAGATACTAAGCATCAAAGCCAGATCTGCCAGGCTGTAGGGGAGTTTTTACCCCCAAGCTGTCAGACTCCTTAACACCATGCTGCCCCCTGGGATCTTCCACACGGCCTCAACCACCTCTAAAAACAAAACTTTTATACATGCAAGCCACTTTCCTGCAAAGACGAGTGGGCATATAGAAAAAACCTCAATATCTCATACTGACCTTAAAGTATTTTGACACTCTTGATATCCTCTGCTGTGAAACAAACTGACCTGTCATTGTTTACACGTCTTAAACAACTATTATCATACACTCTTCTGTATTATCGATATCTGTTATTTATTTATTATATTACATATCTATTGACTATATTTATGTATCTAGATTGCAAATACCATACATTGCATTAATGTTCATATTGATAACTACATGTCAATATTGCTGCTTCTTCTTTGTCTTGTCTTTGCACAATGTCTTGCCTTATTTGTGTTTTAATTTTAACTCTATTTTAATTTAATTTTTTATTTGCACTTCATGTTGTTACACTGTGGACCCTGATCTTCACAATTTCATCCATCCATCTATTTACTTGTATATAGTTGCGATGACAATAAAGTTCACTTTGACGAACCAGACTTTAAAAGCATGTTGTTACGAAAACAGCTTTAAAGAGTTGGTTTAAATGAAAGTACCCAGAATTACCCTTGTATTCACCAATTTAAATGTACATATATAATAATGTCCGATTTTTTATATATAGTAAGGATTTTAAACTGTAGCTTTCAGATTACTGGACAGAACTTTCAGAGAATAAATTTAGAATATGCACATGCTAAGATAAATCAGGTAATTTACTATTCTTTATAAATCCTATGCTGAAATTGCCCCAAGATTATAAAGTCTACTTGTTGTTACACTGATGGGGGTCCCCAACTTCTCACCTGCCACACATTAAAATTCGAGCATTGTATTTTATCTTGTTATTTATGAATGCCAATACTAGTTTACTTAAGTGGTGGTTGGGAGACTACTTGATAGATACAGCAGCATTTTAAAGATGATGTTACTGTTAGTATTTATATATTTGACACTGTCAAAAAAGCCATTGAATGGGATTTCTGTTTTTGTCAGTCTCCTCGGCTCGGGTCTAGAGGAGCGATCTTCAAGTCTGCTCTAATTGTGTCCTGCCATCTATGCCTTGGCCATTCTCGTGGGTGTTGGCCATCAACTGTGAAGTAGTTGGCAGTGAGGTCCGTTCCTCCTAGCGGTGACGCTGGAGACTGCATGCCTGAAAGAGCAGTGCTGAGCTGAACACGGACCAAGCCAAGAGCCAGGATGGGGCAACAAGCCGGGTGATTAACAAAAGTTGCAACTAATGGGTGAACTATTTTTGCCATGGTATTGAGTATCATAACATTTCACTGGTATTGGTATCAAATACAAAAATTCTGGTATCGTGGCATCCCTACCTGGAATTCTAACCCAAGCTCAGCACTCCCAGTAGTGGCCTGCAGTCCCGAGCGGAGCAGGACTATACCAGGATGGTACATGCCAGTGAGCTGAAGCCTCTGTGTGGTCATCAACAAATTGCAATGCAGGGATTGAGTACTATGACATTTGGTGGGGGGCATACTTGTGATAGATCTAGATAATACCACAGCAAAAATAGTTCCCCCATTAGTCGCAACTTTTGTACTACAATCTGAAGACTACCGCAACATAAAGCTGCTTCTTCACTATATAAAAAGACCTTATAAAACAGTTTGTTCTGTTTATCTATGAATTTACTAGTGATGACATTGTTAACTAAAAACCACAAAAATATTGCGGATTGCAAAAATAAAAAATAAGAGACATGTTAATCAGGGAAATATGCCAGTATGGTCCAAGCAAAGCACATCATTTTTCAGAAAGTCATATGCTTGTTAAGATTGCTCTTCTGTAAGAGACAAGTGGAGCATCAAAGGCAGTCAGCGCCCAGACCGTTTTGAAGGTGCTACAGTATATAAAAAGCCTTCTTAGATGCCCCACTTGACCTGCACTGCTACAGAATAGAGGTTCACAAACGATTTGAAAAGCTACTTTGATCTGAAGGATTTAAGTGAATAAAATGATAGCCATTAATGAGCCGACGAACTTTGTGTTTAAAAGGCATCTCAGTGTTTCAGCCCTGCTCTATCTGAAGGCTAATTTTAGCCCGAATCAATACTGTGGATCTCTAGTCTCGATGACCTTGTTCTTTAGACCACATGAGAGAAACTGCAGAGGAAATGTCTCTTTCTCCCTAGGACATAGAAGATGAACATTTGGGTAATGTATCACGTGAACTTTCCATCTTCAATCTGCACGAGCATCTATAAGGAAAGGTTTTCTTCTGACCACTTAGCTGATCAAAACAGGGGTAGGAACAGGACCAAAGGCATGAGGGATAACAGAAAATGATGACATACAGTGCACTACGAGCTGGACATTTGTGGTCATCGTGAGAAGAAGCACTGAAATCCTAATACATTCTGAAGGCTAAGCAAATCCTTTTCTCGGCATGGAAATCAAAGCAAATCATTAGGGAAAAAAAAAAAACACCCCACAAAAAAGTTCTAGTCCTGGAACATATGAAAGACATTCAAAGGACAGTGTCAATAAATGCTCAGTCAGTAACAAATGGGGTAGCCACCCAATTTAAATTATAAACGTGGGAGACTGCTCCTACGCATTGGCAAGAATTAGGCAGAAAAAAAAGATGCAAGTCATTTTGCACCTTCTCCTTAAATAGAAGTCTTATTTGCTGCCTCAGAATAAGTCTAAGAGCAGGAAGAGCAGTTGTGCCCTTCCTACTGATTTACGCCAGCTTTGCCCTTGTGCCTCACTGGTACAGCTGACAAGCCTGCTTAATAGTGTGTGCTATTATACTGCAGTATGGACAAAGCAGGGAAATAAAAAAAAATGAAGGCACAAAAAGAAAAAAAAAAAGGACACCTTGTGGTAAATCTTGTGTACTGCACTCATCTGGATTGAGGAGGACTATGCATTGGCACATCTACACATTGAGAAGAATGAACTACAAAGCATCTGCAGTTTAGGAAAACAAATACAGTAACAGGTTTTTCTTAATTTAAACCTATAAAAGACACTAAAGACAGTGTTTCTCAGCATCAGCAGAGTTCAGTGAAGGACAACGTATATGAATATCATACAGATTTAAACAAAAGTGCAAGACACAAGTACATGAGCACCCAAGACTTACAATTAGAAGTCACCCTTCTTGAATACATTCTCCTTACCTGCTGACCATTTTCTCTGAGCAACCAGAACTGCGGCCTATGCACTCCAGCGCTGCTGCATACGATTCAAGGTTGGGCTTGAGGCCTGCCTCTTCCACCAGAATAAAAAGCTTGCCAACCGGTTTCAGTGCACCCTGAGAAGTGAACCAGAATCAATTTTAACATGAAACCAACAAAAATAGGGGGTTGGGGAGATGAGGTGGGGTTACGGAGAGCACAAATTTCACTCTTTAATCTCGACATTCCTGCAATGAACTTGCATGCCATCCACGCTTTGTTCCTGCCGTGTGCTAACTGCTACCAAGTTCCTCTGTGTAACCTCATTATTCAGGTTCAAAATGTATGGACCTCCACACTCCATTACAAGTAGTAATACAAAACAGAGCTGCTACTTTGTTCTATCTAGAAAAAAACTGGTAGAAGCACCGAGGTTAGCTCAATTTCACCCAGTGACTAACAAGTGAAAATGAAGAAAATGTCAAAAAACAAGTTAGTGACATTAGGGTCAAGACATGCTATTTAAGCTAGATGGGAAGGCCCGTGCTGCTCATCTTTATGTTTACCATTATGGTAGATTTGCCACACTGCCTACCTAGAAGTCTGTAAGCTCGGCTCCATACAGACTGCAAACTGTACAGTCTTAACACAGTGACGGACCACACATTAAAGGAGCTGTCACACTAGCAGCAAAATGGGCACGGGCATCGTGCGGTTTATGTTGACTCCTTACTTTGACAATTGCTTTGTAATATGACCGTTATCAGCACTAGGAGGAGGAGGAGGAGGAGGAGGCTGGGAGCATGCGCTCATGAACTTGTGATTGAAAATCCAAGCGCAGCCATGCAACAGGGGACACTGGCTGGAGTGCCAAACCCGCCATTAACTCCCAGGTTTTCCCTGCAAGTTGGAGGACCTGGGCTGGATTCAGATTAACGTCATCCCCAGGACAGAGCAATTGCAGGTTAAGGGCCTTGCTTAAGGTAGCAAGTTAAAACGGATCAAAGATATAAAATAAATACTCAGCTTGGAAATAGAAATGCTTTTAACTGTAAGTCGGCAGGTCATCCTACATTTCTTTTCATTTTTCATCTAAAATAAAGTGCATACTGTTGTCACCATAAAATTTCACACATTTCTTCATACTATTCAGTACTCATTACTAATGTGAGAAAGACAATATAGTGACACGTTGCTCTGATGAGTCAGGATACATTTAGTTGATTCTCCATTGCAAGCACTACAAGCTGTCTTGCCAACTTTGAGGGCAGGGTTGCTTTTGATTATCACTTAATTTTCTTTACAGGAAATCAAGGAGGAAATACTGGGCATTTAAGACCTGGCAAAAAAATACATTGGGTGGGGGGAAACAATCTTTGAGGCATCCTTTACGTATGAAGTGCTGTCCTATACACTTTTCTGTTTTATTTGTATTTTGGAGTAAAAAGTGTGTTTTAATTGCTTCAGGAGTGTAGTTGAGTATACCCAAGAAAATAATGGATAACCTCCCCAACCCCCCGGTCCCAGGCGATTCATCCACGCGTAGGCACATTCGTCCTACATGGCCACACCTCACTCCACAGAGGAAGCCCAACTGCCACACTATCACGTAGTTCTGCCAGGGTCCATCTGAGGCTCACCTTGGTCATGGCACATAGGCCAACGGCCACATAATAAAGTGCTTCTCGTAGTGCTAGATTTGCAGAACTCTCTACAGCCTGTGGCTTCCGGGAAAATGCGTCCCTCTCAAGCTTATTATAACTACAAGAAGGACATGCGTCCCTGGAAATTTTGATGAGATGGGCGTCTGAGCATTAGGGGCCAGTAAGCAACCATTACCTGTACTGAATTTTGCATAATGCTGGGTCACCTTACCATTTTAAAAATTTGGGAGTTCTGTACTTTCAGACCCATAATACTGTGCCAAATCACTTTATCTAATTTTATTGTCACATTACCAATGTGTTATTTGTAAAATTATTACTTTTTCCAGTGCAAATATTTAGATTAAATAAATGTGTTCTGTTTCAGCCCAGCAAACTATGTCAATCTAATTTCCCCAAAATAGTACGTAGTTCAGTTTTAATGGCTCCCAAGTAACTTCACTTCACTTTACTTTACCACAGTACTGTACTTGGTCATTTATTTCATATGCTTTTGGTTCTCTGTATGAAGAAAACCTTTCTAAAGTTTGTGCAAAATGTACCCTGTGTCCTTGTTAAATAACACCCTTTAAAACAGTGTTTCCCAAACTCGGTCCTGGGGACCCCTGTGGCTGCAGGTTTTTGATCCAACCAGCTTCTTTTTTTAATTGAACTCCTGGGCTAATTAAGTGAACTGATATTTCCCAAGTTCTGTGTTTAGGGAACTAATATAGAAATTAGAAAACTAAGTTTGCGAAAAAAAATATTAAAATGTACCAAGTAGTTATATAGGAATGTTTTTTGTTTTCTTTTTAACAGTATTTTCATCTTGATTTTCATTCTACTTTTCTAGGTGTTCTAATTGTTTAATTAATCCATTATTTACTAATTAGTGGGTCTGACTCTAAAGTAGTTGTAGCCTTTGATTATTCAGTGTTGTTTGCCTGGGTGTCTGCTCTGCTCGTTTTAAATTGTCATTATTAAGATACAACGAATGGGGAAAAACTGCACAGAGAAAGGGCAAAGTATAATGAAATCAACAAAAGAGAGTTAAGCATTTAAATCTATAGCAAAAGCACAAATATTTATAAATGTCTTATAAATGTAAAAATCATGCTGCTGTGCTTTTCTCAATGTCGAATAAAAGAAAAAAAAAATACCAGCTAATTAAATGAAATCAGTGTTATCAGGTGTTGTCACTGATTAAGAATCCGGTTGGAACAAAAACCTGCAGCCACAGGGGGTCCCCAGGACCGAGTTTGGGAAACACTGCTTTAAAATGACAGCTATAATCCAGCTTCCAATTCCACTTCAAAATTGTGCTCACTTCATTAACTAACTTCTTTTTCTGTCTGTTTAAATGGTAACAACTCCGTTCCATTCACTCTTTCCTCGTGACAGGACCTCACAGTCCTGCGATCAACCAAGCTGCTCTTCTATGGGCTCTCTCTAGCGTTTATAGGTTTTGTTTTGTAAAATGGAGAAGAAACTTGCACACAGTATTCCAGATGTGTCGTCACAGGTTCACTCTAAACTGTATTCAGAAAGGAGGCTTAGCAATTTTGCAATTCTCTATATAATAAACACATATCATCTTATGATATTTATAAAAATGTATATAATAATGCAATTCTCTTCACAACTCATGCAAACAGAGGCCTAGTCACAGATCCCTCAAACGGCAGATCAATCAGTGACAGCTCTAGCACTCACCTTTTTGGCCCAGGCACGCATCAGAACATTATACAGGTCAATGGTGAGGTGTTTGCGACGGGACACTTTGCGATGGAAGTAGTGTAGACACTTTTGACTTTGATTGAGGTCATCGTTGAAGAGGCAAGCTTCCAGGTAGGAACGGATGTTCAGTTGAATATTCCCTTGCCTGATGCCCTCCTGATCTTCCACCAGATTCTCAGAAGATACTAATGGGTCCCAACTAATTTCCTGTTCCTCTACCTCTCTCAGAAGGTTTTCCACATAGTTGTTAATAACCATGTCTTCACCCAGATCAAGCTGGCAAGCAGCACTGGAAACCGAATCCTCATTTTCTGACACTGCTGTGTTAATTGTGCCTAGTTTGCCTTTTGGTATACTGTTTTTTTCTCCTTTAGAAGTGTTGTCTTTAATCTTCTGCTGAAGGTGTTGCTGTCGCTTACTCCTCTTCCACTTCTCTTGCTTTAGCTTCTCTATCCAGCGACTACCATGTGCCTGGGCTTGGCTCAACTGATGGACCTCGGTATGTGCTGGCCTTTCCCTGGGAGGCTTATGACAATTCCAGGGAGGGCGGGTTTTACTGATTACATGTGAAACATTCACAACATGGACTTCAGAGTCCTTTCTGTCCAGAAAATCATCTGTGCGAAGCTGTTGGATCCGGGCTTCAAGAACTGTATTTAAATTAAAAAAAATAAAATAAAAAATTACATATTGCAGATGTTAATGTGACGGCTCACAAATTCAAATCATACAAGGAGCAGTCAACTCTGGCACTCTGCTTCCCTGACAGTGAAAAAGATGAAGATGGATGAATATCGTTTTCTGAAATGAAACCTGTGTGCACATACAGTAGCTGCTCTGTGTATGGTATGTGCTGAGACTGTCTTATCAAGCACAGTTGACACCTTACGTGGGAAAACAACAAAACACCTTTGTACTTCTTACAGCACTCACAGATTAACTAAATTGGGAAATGAGCAAAAGTTACTGTCCATGGAGGACTTTATGAGGCCCAAACAGACAATTCACAGCCAACAGCTGACCTGTCTTCACAAAATGTTAGGAAACTAGCACAGGTTACCTTTGTCATGACCTCAGATCTTTAATAATATGATGATTTTATCCAATGTTCGGTGTCATGGATGCCTTCTGTGAATATTGCTGTAGGAGAACATCGTCGGTTTTAGTTCTGGGTTGTAGTACTTGTTGTTGGAACAAAGACTCACTCTCACAAACAAATTAAAGGCTTTGCTTAAAAAATTAAGGCTCCTGACAAAAATAGCATCTCCAACTCTCCGTTGGTCAGTTTCTGGTTTGCATATTCAACATCTGCCACTCAGAAAATTAATCCGACACCATACTCCTTTTTTAGGAGCCCTTCTTGAAATAACACTTTATTTAAAATAACCCTGAACAATATGCAATTTACGGTGAAATGCAGTACATTTTCTGATGTTACCTGCAAATGAATGAATTGAGAATGGTAATATGACAGATTGGTAAACCTTCACTTGGCACTGTGACCACAAAACAAACACCAGAACACGTTGCATTGTTGTGTTAAAAAAAAAAAAGTCAATGCCGAGAGTAATGGAGGAGATGCTCTACTTGTGTGCGACACATCATATGGCAGTCCCTTTTAAGCCAGCTTACCTTGTTCAGCATTGACCTAGTAGATGTGTACCTTGGCAGAAGAAGCCTGGCCATTTTTAACCACATTTACCCCACTCTTTGGAAAGCCTGAATTCTTAATGGAATCAATCTTATCATTTAAGGTGAATGTCTCCTTCTAAAGCCTAATCTGTGGTACGATGTGTAAGCACTGATATGAAGTGGACAGAGTTACAAGTTGGTGTTCTTTATTTTAGCTTATTAAAAGTGTCGCTCAGCATACGACAATTCAAATGCAGTGTGTACACCAGAAGGTTGTGAGATTTTTCATTATTATACAGGCATTGGTAGAGAACTGAAGCATAGACTCCAACACCATTCTGGATGGGGTGCCTGATTTGTCAAAGGTCCAGGGTTCAGGTTCCAGCCTGGGCACTACCTGTGTGAATTTCACCTGTTCTACCAATGTCTGCCTAATTCTTCCACTGGGCCCACTTCCAAAAGGAGTGTGCATCGGGTTAAACTGGCAATGTATTAGTGGAAGATGGGGTAACCATTCTTAAAGGGAGGCTGGTCTGACAACACCCAGTCTCATGCACTTTCTGATTCAAATGATCTTAAACATGGAAGGTTTCATGAAATTTTAGTGTGTAAAATACAACCAACATAATAAAAGATGTCTTTATTATTAAGATAAAACTTGAGGGGTCAACAGAAATGATCATAATTGTAAAAGTTAGCATCACAGATTACTTTTTAATTACAAGTAGATTGTGAATAACAAACGACACATTCAATGTCCTTTTCACATAAAGATTAATGAGAATTGTGAGCACAAATCTAAACAGCATCTAAAAAGGAAAATGAAGTGCTTTGAAACTATTTATTGAGTTCTTTACTACTTTAGCATTTTGTTAAAATATGACAGTATTTTTATTTGCTATAGTATTCTGTCTTTGTTTTCAGAGATTTTATCTTACTTAATGCTACACTGCAGGCGGCACGGTGGCGCAGTGGGTACAGCTGCTGCCTCGCAGTTAGGAGACCCAGGTTTGCTTCCCAGGTCCTCCTTGCGTGGAGTTTGCATGTTCTCCCCGTGTCTGTGTGGGTTTCCTCCCACAGTCCAAAGACATGCCAGTAAGGTGGATTGGCGATTCTAAATTGGCCCAAGTGTGTGCTTGGTGTTTGTGTGTGTCCTGCGGTGGGTTGGCACCCTGCCCGGGGTTTGTTTCCTGCCTTGCGCCCAGTGTTGACTGGGATTGGCTCCAGCAGACCCCCGTGACCCTGTGTTCAGATTCAGAGGGTTGGAAAATGGATGGATGTATGCACACTGAAATTGCAATACAGCATCCATTTCTTAAGGCAGCATGGTATTTGTATTATTTGCAATGAAACCTCACCAGTCCAGCAGACTTTGTTTGACTTGTGGCCCACTCCGTGTCTGTGTGTTATTTGTACGCTTGTCCCAAGTCTTTTAGGTGCTCCCGTTTTCTTCACACAACCCAATGTTTTTAGACTGACTGGGGCAACAGTAACAAAGTCGCCCCACAAACAGGTGAAAATAATGAACGCACAGATGGGCACTGATCCTCATTTATAAAAATTAACATGAAATCAGAAGACGTACAGTCATACACAGAGGTGAGTGTTGTGAAAGGCAATACTGTATATGTAAAAAAAAGAGCTAAAAACCCATTACTTTAACATGGCTTTCTCATGGCTTCATTTTAGTGTAACCCTGATACTCTTGTTTATGCATGCTGTTCATGGTGCCTTGATCAGGTGGTGGCAAAAGGAGTCGCAGCATTGATGGATTGAAGGCCACATGACCATCACCATCTGTTTATTCCACGTGAAGCCTGAAAATCATCCATCCAGCCATCATCCAACCCGCTATTATTCTAACTGCAGGGTCACACGGGGTCTGCTGGAGCCAATCCAAGCCAACACAGGGCGCAAGGCAGGAAACAAACCCCGGACAGGGTGCCAGCCCACCACAGGGCACGCATACACAAAGCACAGAATTTAGGATCGCCAATTCACCTAACCTGCATGTCTTAGGACTGTGGGAGGAAACCCATGCTGCGAGGACCCGGGAAGTGAACCCAGGTCTCCTAACTGCGAGGCAACAGCGCTACCAATGCGCCACTGTGCCGCCCCCTGAAAATTGCGAGAACTGATTTAGCCCATTTATGTTAGGCAGGGTGCCTAGTGGGGGCTAGGTGGTCTTCGTGGCCTCAGATCCCCTGCAGATATTGTTTTGGTTTTTTTTTTCTCCAGCCCTGTGGAGTTTTACTTGTTTAATTTTTTCTGTCCTCCTGGCCATTGGACCTTACATTATTCTTTGTTACTTAGTATTGCCTAATCTTATTTTTATATTTTTCTTTCTGCATCTGGTAAAGCCCTTGGAGCTACATCATTTGTATGGAAATGTGCTACAGAAATAAATGTTGTAAGTCATTTGGTTGGTTTGTTTTTAATTGACACAATAAAACTTTGCCAAAATGAAATGCACCACATGCATATCCTGTGCAATGTAGTTAACATATCAGAGTGCATTTAATTTTACATAAAATGGTACCCATTATTTGTTAATATTCTCAAGCAGTGCAAAAATGTGGTATTATTTTGCAGATCGTGTACAGGAATTCACATTAAGATAAAAATATTTTACTACTACAGCTGTAGCCAGGGCTAGATAGCTAGATATATACTTTATTAATCCCAAGGGGAAATTCACATGCTCCAGCAGCAGCATACTGATAAAAAACAATATTAAATTAACGAGTGATTGAAATGCAGGTATAACACACAATAACTTTGTATAATTTTAACGTTTAAGGTAGCCCACGATAGCAGTGTCGTCAGCGAACTTTTGCACGTGGCAGGACTCCGAGTCGTATTGGAAGTCCGATGTATTTAGGCTGAACAGGACTGGAGAAAGTACAATCCCCTATGGTGCTCCTGTCCTGCTGACCACAATGTCAGACCTGCAGTTCCCGAGACGCACATATTGAGGTCTGTCTGTAAGATAGTCCACGATCCATCCCACCAGGTCTGAATCTACTCCCATCTCAGTCAGCTTGTCCCTAAGGAGCAGAGGTTGGATGGTGTTGAAGGCGCTAGAGAAGTCCAGAAACATAATTCTTACTGCACCACTGCCTCTGTCCAAGTGAGAGAGGGATCAGTGTAGCATATAGATGATGGCATCCTCTGCCCCCACCTTCTCCTGGTATGCGAACTGCAGAGGATTGAGGGCATGGCGGACCTGTGGCCTCAGGTGGTGAAGCAGCAGCCACTCCATGGCCTTCATCACATGTGACGTCAGAGCAACAGGCAGCATGTCATTCAGCTCACTAGGACGTGATACCTTTGGGTCTGGGGTGATGCAAGATGTTTTCCAAAGCCTCGGGACTCTCCCCTGTTCCAGGCTCAGGTTGAAGATGCGCTGTAGAGGACTCCTCAGTTCCAGCGCACAAGCCTTCAGCAGTCGTGGCAATACTCCATCTGGACCCACTGCTTTGCTGGCACAAAGTCTCCTCAGCTCTCTGCTCACCTGTGCTGCTGTAATTGTGGGTGGGGATGTCTCACCTATGCTGGTATCATCAGAAGGATGGTTGGAGGATGCAGTACTCCGAGGTGAGAGTGGGTTAGGGTGGTCAAACTTGTTAAAGAAGTTGTTCATCTGGTTTGCTCTCTCCATGTCTTTCTCGATGGTGGCACCCCGCTTCGTGCTGCAGCCAGTGATGATCTTCATCCCATCCCACACTTCCTTCATGCTGTTATTCTGCAACTTCTGCTCCAGCTTTCTCCTGTACTGCTCCTTCGCCCCTGAGCTGGACTCGGAGTTCCTTCTGCACGAGCTTGAGCTCATACTGATCACTGCCTTTAAAAGCCCTTTTCTTCTGGTTCAAAAGGCCCTTGATGTCACTTGTAATCCATGGCTTGTTGTTAGCATAGCAGCGTACTGTTCTTACTGGAACTACAATGTCCATACAGAAGTTGATGTAATCAGTTGTGCAGTCAACAGTCTCTTCAATATTCTCACTATGTGACCCCTGCAGGACATCCCAGTCTGTAGTTCCAAAGCAGTCTCTCAGAGCCTGCTCTGCCTCATGGGACCACTTCCTGAATGAGCGTGTGGTTGTAGGTAGCGCCCTCACTCTTGGTTTGTAGTGAGGCTGAAGCAGAACCAGGTTATGATCTACTTTCCCAAGCGCAGGCAGTGGGATGGCGTTGTATGCGTCTTTAACGTTTGCATCAGTAGGTCAATAGTCCTGTTTCCCTGGGTGTTACAATCCACATACTGGGAGAAGGCAGGTAATGATTTGTTCAGCGTCACATGGTTAAAGTCTCCAGCGATTAGCACAAGAGCCTCAGGGTGCTGCGTTTGTAATTTAGCAACTGCGGAATGGATGATGTCACCTGCTATCTCCATGTCCGCCCGAGGAGGGATGTAAACGATAACAACAATGACTTGTCCAAACTGTCAGGGCAAGTAATAGGGATGCAGACTTACGGCCAACAGTTCGATGTCCCTGCAGCAAGTGGAGATTTTGACGTTTACATGTCCAGAGTTGCACCACCTTGTATTCACATAGAGAGCGAGTCCTCCTCCTTTCCGCTTCCCGCAGGTATTTGTGTCTCTGTCCGCTCTAACTGTGCTAAACCCGGGTAGCTCCACGTTAGCATCTGGGATGTTAGTCGTTAGCCACGTTTCACTAAAACACAGCAAACTACATTCTCTGTAGGTCCTGACATTTTTCACCAGATCTTATTTGGTAGTGATGGCAACATAATTTACATGTACAAGTCGCAAGACCGCTTTTGACAATAGGACAGTGCCCCTTTCACTTCTTCTTTCGATAGCTCCAGCTAGGGGCTGCCACAACGGATCATCTTCTTTCACATCCTTCTGTCCTCTGCATCGTGCCCTGTTACACCCACCAACTGCACGTCCTCTCTCACCACATCCATAAATGTCCTCTTAGGTTTACTCACTAAATCACTCTTAAATGAGATCCCCCCCCCATTTTTAAAGGGGCGGGGGAACTGGCTTGCTGCTGAGGAGACTCTGACTGTAGCTCCGGGCATACTATACCGAGTTAGAGTAAGCATGAATTTCGATAATTCGGTCAAATTTCAGCTACAAGTAAAGCCACACCTGACGAACTTTGTCTCCGAAATGTTAAATGCTAGCTTACCGTCCACCAGCTGGGCCTGTTCCACGAGTTTTCTCTTCTCTCTTTCGGTCCTGAGGATGGCTGCAGAATAAAGTCTACGAAAACGGAGCCCAGGTACTTCTGTAAGCGACAATAAACACAGAGAAACCGGTCAAAAGTCTACGTTGCTCCTCTTCACCCTCCGGTCTCGGTCCCTGTAAACACTGAATTAGAATCTGCTGGGTTTGCGTGCAGGTATAACAAAAACGTGCCATTTGGAACAGTCAAGGGTGCCTGTGTACGTATACCTGTACCTGCTGTCCCACCGCCGGAGTTGCTGCTTATCGCACTTACCTGTCCGCAAACCCGAGTGACCCCACCACACAAACTCGGGGATCCTGCGAGTCAGGGCACTGATGCGAAGCACGGACATGCCAAAACTGTCTACCTCTTCAAACTACGCCGCCATGTCAGGTCAAACGCCGAAGACAGAGCGCCGAGCTTCTCAGGCACAACAAATCGAGCACGGCACAGCGGCGTCATCTTCCGGGAAGCCTGCCAAGAGGCAGCTGAGCCCAATAATAAGCACTTGCAGAGCGTTCGCGTACAGGTAAATGCGCAGGCCACGCAGCAATGGATGCGCTCTGTGAAGTTAGCATTCGTTTATTTATTACGTTATCAGTCTTATATTGCAGTAAAAAATACATTTATTTTCTTGGGTAAAGTGCGTCCAGTCTGGCTAAAATTAACATGTTTGGAAAACACGGATAAAAAGTTAACTGCTTCTTTCTTGAGCTCACAAATACTTATTTTCTCAGTCGTTTCATTTGACGGAAAGTTAATAGTTAATCTAAACGTACATGTATTACAAGAGAGAAGCTTTTTAGATATAAAAATTAACAGTGTTTACAAGCACTTTAATAACATGTTTATTTACATAAACACATTTCCTAAAATTCTATGCAAACTCCCTGGTAACCCGGTTAGTATCTATCTATCTATGTAAACCGTTTACTGTACACTGGATGTCTTAGTCTGCGCAAGTCCATCGCTCCCTGTTCGCTTGCGTACCTCTTTGCCTCGCACATTCATCCAGCAGGCACGGGTTACAGACGGTGGATCCGTCCACAAGATACATTTCCTGAGGCAAATGCACGGGCGATCCCATCATTCCTTCTCCTGGTTGAAATAATCAAGTTCAATATTTCAGAAATCGCTGAATTTACGTTAATGAGCTGAACTCAGCAGCACAAATGGTAGCAGTGTTGGGGGTAATGCGTTAAAAGAGTAACGTGTGTTACGTTGTCTGATTACTTTTCAAGGTAACGAGTAACCCAAGTCAACACTTATTCATTGAAGTAAAAATAAAATACTTGCGTTATTGTTGTCCCAGCAGCATTTGGTGTGAGTCACGGACCACACGCACAGATACACAGCTCCTTTGTCGGGCTCGATCGCATTTCATCCAGCAGTTTACTATTTATAACAGTGTTGAAACAGTGTGATCGGATGGTGTAGGGAATGGTGTTCATACCCCAAATTATAGATGGCTCAGTTCGAGGATGTAAAACGTATGAATGTTATGTACTTCAGAACACATGAAGGACTAAATATATGTATAAAACACAACAAAGTGATTGCAGGCTCCCTTCATGCTCGTTTTCAAATTCTTGGTGGCCAATGATGAGCTTTAACCCTTTTTTTGGTGCGATTAAATTTCCTATTTGCCAAATCAGAGCTCCAGAAAGTGTACTTGTGCATGTCAAATGAGGTTTATAGGACACAAGGTTTCTACTTTAAATTGGTTACTTGCCTTATCTCAGTTTTGTGTGCATGAAACACACTCAGTGTAATGTAAGTACCCTCTCTAACTAAGGGCTGTATATTAGATGTATAGGGCTAAATATGCAAGAGAAGTTTGAAATTACTATCCTCCCTTAGCAGCATGGTCTGTCCCTGTTAAGCAGATGCCAGGGCATTGGCCATCATATTTTTTGCCTGACAGTCAAACTACTAGGAATTTATTTTCACTTGAAGTTGTTGAGATACTATGAGATATTATGACAATTGTAAGCTGATTTGTGTTTCCTATCAAATAAAATCAAGATATATATATATATATTCATGGCATTCGTAGTCTGAATCACAGTCTGATTGTATGGGTGGTTACCTACCAGGTAACGCTTGTGGTTGGTCTGCAAATCGGCAAACATCCGCCATGGTGCCCTCTTCAGTTGCGAGAAGCAGATCATAGAATGTTGCAAAGTTTTACTGTCAAATAATGTAAAGAGTATGCGACACGTGTTTCATCCTAATTCTGGGCTCATCAGGCGTACACACTCACTGCACCCCATCTCGGGAATCGAACCTCGGACGTCAGCGTCATATGTATACAGTCAAAGTAAAAAAGTATGTGAACCCTTTGGAATTATCTGATTTACTGCATGAATTGGTCATAAAAAGTGATCTGCTCTTCTTCTAAATCACAGGTACTGATATACACAATGAGCTTAAGCCAATGACACACAAAAAATTCTTCTCTTTCATGTCTTTATTTTACAAATGCATTCAATATTCACAGTGGTAGTGGAAAAAGTAAGTGAACCTTGGGATTTAATAACTGGTTGACCCTCCTTTGGCAGCAATGACCTCAACCAGGCACTTCCTGTAACTGCAGATCAGACCTGCACATTGAATTTAATCCCATTCTTCCCTGCAGAACTGCCTTAACTCTTCCATATTCTTTGGTTATTTTCTGCGTATGGCTCTCTACAAGTCATTCCACAGCATCTCAATAGGATTGAGATCTGGGCTCTGACTGGGCCACTCCAAAAGGCACAGTTTGTTCTTCTGAAGCCATTGTGCTGTGGATTTGCTGCAATGTTTGGGGTCATTGGCCTGTTGCATCACCCAGCCTCTTCTAAACTTAAGTTGACGGACAGACACCCTCACATTATCCTGGAGAATTTGTTGATACACTTGTAAATGCATTTTCCACTCAATGATGGCACACTGTCCAGGCCCTGATCAGCAAAGCAGGCCCAAATCATGATGTCCTCTCCACCATACTTACCTGTAGGGATGATGTTTTGATGTTGATATGCAGTGCCCTTTTTATGCCAAATGAAGTTCTGCTAGTTCCTCCCAAATAGTTTAATTTTGGTTTCATCACTCCACAAAACATTTTTCCAGTACCGTGGTGGAGTGTCCAAGTGCTCTCTCGCAAACTTCAGGCGTTCAACAATGTTCTTTTTTGATAGCAGTGGCTTCCTTCTTGGTGTCCTGCCATGGACTCCTTTCTTGTTCAATGTTTTGCTCACAGTTGACTCATGAACAGAGATGTTAGCCAGTCCTAATGACGTCTTCAAGTCCTTTGCTGTCATTCTAAGGTTCTTCTTTATCTCATTGCTGACTTTGCATTGTGCTCTTGGGGTCATCTTTTTTTTTTTTACCGGGTCCTGTTCGGCTGTGAAGCAATCAGAATTGATGTCTGAATGCTGGCGACTAGCCTTACAGTTTTTCTCTCAGGTGGAGTGTTACAGCTTCTGCTGACGTCATGCCTGATACCAAAACTTTATTAAAAATATTTTCAGATGTTTTTAAGATTCGAACCGGACACGGAGACAAAAGTGAAAGAAAAAGAAGAGAGAGAAGGAAGAGATGGAGGTAAAGGGGGAAGGGGGGTTTTTCGTATTGAATAAACAATAAATGAACCAGAATCCGCTTCTAGACCTGCAGAAAGGTCTACAAGACAAAAACATTGCTGCATCAGCTACATGAAGATATATAACAGTAAAAATGTTTGCTGACAATCATACAGTAATTATTACTGAGGCATTTAGGGCCACCACAACCGTAGATCATGTGCTGAAGATGTCCAAGTCATACTTATGAAATCACCATGTGAGCACCTGTGTGCGTACGCATGCTTGTATGTGTAAGGTTTCTCTATAGGAGCATCCAATAGTGAGTGTGAAGTGCCACAGACCTGCCCCCAAAAACGTGCGGAAGATGGAGGGAGTTCCAAGCCCAGAGATCCAGAGGTCACCCCAGAGCGCGGAGACCCCAGGGAGGCTGTCACCAGAGAAGCCCCAACCTCCACCCGAGAGGCGCAGAGGATCACCCCGGGGGTCACAACCAGCAGCCGGCAGAGTCCCGGGAGATATCAATGGCAAGCCCTCAGGCCCGCCTGCAGCCGCTCTCCCCCGAGTCGGCCAGGCCCGGAACCCAGCAGCCCGGGACCCGAGGGCGACCCACCCCGCCGAGGACCCAACAGAGCCCAGGGAACCAGATCCCACCAGGCAGCCACCGGGAGCGACCAGACAGATGCTTAAGGCAGGGGGAGGGTAGGCAAAGATGTTGTAGTATTGCCAGATGTCCCAGGAGAGGGGAGGAGTCCAAAACCCCACCTGACATATACAGTCACACACAAACACAGTCATACACTCCCTCCCTCATGCTCTCACATACACATACAACCCAAGACTTACAAGGATGTACGCCAGACACCCATTCACACTCCCCACACACACCCTACCTAACTCTGGTCCCGGTGCTGCCATACCTTAGGTACAACCATTCCTGGACGCCAGAGCTAGCCCCTTGGGGTCATCTTGGCAGGGCGCCCACTTCTAGGCAGAGTAGCCACAATACCAAATTGTCTCCATTTATAGACAGCTTGCCTAACAGTAGGCTGATGAATATCTCAAATCTTTGAGATGACTTTGTAACCCTTTCCAGCCTTATGTAGATGAACAATTCTCAATCGTAGCTCTTCAGACAGCTCTTTTGTGCGAGGCATGATTCCCATCTGGATATGCGTCTTGTCAAAAGCTCAAATTAAAACTTTTTAGTGTTTTGATCAATCACACCTCTGAACTCGTTTCATTAAATGGTCTCATGCTGTGCTAAATTTGGACTGCAATGAGCTTTTTTAAAAAGTCATTAGCTTAGGGCTCACTTACTTTTTCCAACCTTCAGTTTCACAGTTTGAATGATTTATTCAATAGGTTAAAATTCTCTGAAAATCTGTGTATCTTTAGTTATAGGAGACTGTGTTTGTTCATTAATGTGACTGACATGAAGATACGACCATGTTTTCTATGGGAATTAGACATAAATATAGAGAATTCCTAGGGGTTCACATACTTTTTACTTTGACTATATATATATATATATACACACACTGTATATACACTAGTGGGCTCTGCCCCCTGCTCGCTTTGCTCGGCCACCCCCATGTTTGGTTTACCGGATATACAATTTAAAGAGATTGTTATTTTCATGGGAATTGTTATGTATGCATTATTTTCACTTTTACTTTAAAAACTTTTGTAAAGCCAATACTTGTCCGTTATTTCCGGCCCCGGGCGTGGTTACATCTTTCTCACAGGACGTATAACGCTGCTCATGTTTTTAAGGTGGGGCAGCTGAACGCATGCTAAGGATATGCTGTTGGATTATTTGCTGTATTTTTGCTGCTGTCGCGCTGCGTGTTTTGCTTGTCGCATGTCGTTGTTTTAAGAGCTGGGAGCACAAGATGCGTGTCTGCCAAAAGCAATCCAACAACTGCTAGGTTAGATGTCCGTGGACTTGTTTTAAATGATGGCCCACTGCCTTGTATCGCGTGACGTTGTAAAAACAATACTTGTCCTTTATTTCCGGCCCCAGGCGTGGTTAAATGTCTTTCTCACAGGACGTATAACGCTGCTCGCATTGTGAAGGGGGGCAGCGTCGATCATTTTAAAGCCTGTACAGCCGCTGTCCTTTTTGCCACCTCGTGTCTCTGCTGCTCGTGTTGTGATTGCTTCTCCGTGATCATCAATATACACCTCACCGAATTATGTTATCTTTGAAATTAAACCTGTCGTTGCTTTAACTGTGGCGGGACCACAGATTCTCATAGCGTATGATCCATTATTGTATAAATCTATGTTTTGTTTTGTTTTTGTTTTGCTATTTGCCTTTTATTTCTGACCTCGATTCGTCCTGCTATTTTTTCAATTACAGCTGGTTCTGATGATTAATCACCTTTTGTTTTGCGGTAATGTGATCTTTACTCTTTTTTATGATACTGTAGCGACTGATGTAACAAAGTGTCACAAAAGTTTAACTTGAACAATCGCTGACTTCCTAACCCCAAACGCAACTTTCTAGCACCCTCTCCAACCCCTCATCCCCTGCGTCTCGCACCCCCCTTACTGTTACAATCAATACCTCGCTATCAGTCTTCTGTGCTGTACTCTGCCCTCCCTCAATCTCACCGAACAGTCACTTAAAACAAAAAAGGCTTCAACCTGGAGGATGAGAAGACCAGAAAAGAGAGGCAATACTTCACCAGGGACACGAGAGGGCCCTTGGACAATTCCGGAGCCATGGAATGCAGTACTTCCACCATACCAGGAAGTACGGCAGGAAGATCCTCAAGGAGCACCTGGAGCACATCGGGGACAATGTAAGAGGGGCCACATCACTCCATTCTGGGAGCCGGAGTTGGGAGGTGGAGGACAAAACTTGCGAAGGAAGGAGTAGAGGCAGCAGAAGAGAGACAGAAAAAATAGAGAAGAAGCAAAGGACTGAGTTGTTGTTGGTGATTTAAGAACTGTGTAAGGTGATGTGTGCTGAATTGGAGAATAAGAAATAAAAGCATGAGTTTTCATAAGTGTGCATCTTGTGTCAGTCTGTGTCTGTGTACAGATGCCAGTGCTACTGTTAACTACTAGACCAAGAAGGGTGTGACTTCACATTAATGTTCTAAAAGAGAAACGGGAAATGAAAAATATTGTAAAAATCCAGATTACCTCTAAATACACTTGGAACAGCTTATTCTGCATTGAGTATGTCAGTCTCGTGTGTCTTGGGTTATGTATTTTACATCGATATACAAGCAGTTATCCTATTTCTGTAGTCCTTGTGTTTATCAATAAACTGCATGATGCGCTCTTAAAATGCGCTTTACTTACCTTCATACAAGCCTCCTGTCTACCGAGTGTCGGGACAAATAGTAATGCAAATAAACAATCTATAAGTCTTAAAGAGAAACAAAGTATTGCTTATAATATAAAATATATACACTATATACAATCTATACACTGCCTTAAAAGAGTTGAGCTAAGAGTGAAGAATTAGTCTTGAATTAACAGTTAGAAAGATACAAGTGTGTGTAAGCTAATTAGCTAAATATTAATAAAGATCTTAGAGCTAGCTGTTCTGGCACATTACATTACATTACATTGAACGAAATCCTTTCAAGTCCCTCCAGAAAAGGTGAAAATATGAGCATGCATTTCTCTTGCCAAATTTAGTTTTGTCTTTCTGAGTTACAAAAGTGCAGGGCAGAGAGCACAAGACCGTTCCTGACCCGCAGTGGCCTCTCTGTTCTCAAGCTGAAATAGACACCAGTGCCCGTGTTTATCAAACATCTCAGAATTACTCCTAGGAATTGCACTAAAAGTCCGACCAGGGTAACTACCTCAGTGTAGGACAGGACAAGAAGTTTTGATGCAAACCTAAACTCAGTTACTCCCTGCTATGAATATGAGTTCATGTTTGAGATGTCATGATTTTACTAAACCCCAAGCTGCAAAATGGCTCTCACGAAGATATTTCGTAGTTTCCTTAGAAATGGTGATGATGTGTCATAGTTTACTGATACAAACACTACAGTTTCACCAGATAATATTTAAAGTATTAAGAGAATAAGAAAAATAGGGAAAACATAATAAGGCAGGATACTGTCCTAAGCTGCTTATAAATATTACATTTCGCAACAACATCAAGGATAATACTGTAAGGAACACAGAGAAGGAAGGTCCAAGACACACACACCATATCTAACACTGAATGATCCACCACCGTACCTGCAGGAGACTCACTGTCCCATTCTTATGGCCATGTGAATCACCCAGTAAAGTTAGTTATTGAAACTAGCTACAGCCATGTTTGCTTTGTTTCTGATGATATCTTCACTCTTCCAGTGTTCCTGATTATCTTCCAGAGTCATGTGATTTGCCTGTCTATGTCCGTGATCCCCCCTTAACACCATGGAAGGTTATTTGTGCCAAAACTAAATACTGTGTTGATGACTATGTAGACAAGCTTAAGTGCCACAGGGTGTTTTATAGGAGTGAACACAGAAGAGATTTTAGGATTGACCAGTAGACTGGAGCAGCAGAGGAGGTTCCAGACAATGATGGTGATGCAGCACATAAGGTCCAGGAGGGACATACGCTGTGTGATGGAAAGAAATACATCAAAGTCAAATGGCTAAAATGAGGTTCCTGTGCAGGGCTGTAGGGCTAATTCTTGGTAATAAGATGTGGGGCTGAACAGTCCAAGTAGAGCCACTCCTGCTTTGGACTTAGAAAGCCAGTAGATATAACTTGGTCATATAGCTAAGATGCTCCTTAGGTGTCTCCTGTAGAAAACGTACTGAGTGCAGTCTGCTTGGTGCATGGATTCAGGACACCCTGAAAAGATTAAAGCTCCCAGGTGGGCTGGATACACCTGGGAATTCGCTACTCTCTTAAAAATAAAGGCGCCGTAGTGGCTCTTCAGAGCGATGCCTTAGGGGAAACATTCTTGTTCCCAAAAAATCGGTCCACATGAAGGTTCCAGAGAGAATGTTTTGTTTATCTAGATCCATAACAGGTTCCATACAATAAAGAACCGTGATGGTAACATATTTGTGAAGTACGGGTAGATCGTGACTTTAAAGGGTCTCTCACTGCACACAGGCAGAGTCCACGTTTTCTTAACCTGTTTGTGTTCTTCAAGGTTGCCTACTATACATGAAATATGTTCGTCTTTTTCTACATATTAGAAAGGTTTTCAAAGCAGAAAGAACCAACTTTATATGCAAAGAACCATTCCCAGAATAAAATGTTGCTTTGTCAAGCGATGGCTCTATGAAAAACCACACAACCCAGTAAAAAAACATTAAGTGCCATTAAAGAACCAGCATTTTGTGCTGGTAGGAGGTTTCTGGAGATATGGAAGTCTGGTTTAACATAATGCCATCACAAGAGAAGGAGAAGAACAATGAAAGCAGAATGAATAAAAATCATTAAGAAGTGTAATACTTTAAATTCCTTTTGGTTTGATTATACTATCCTTAATGAAAATTCCAGGAATTTGGAAATCAGGAGAGGATCTGATCTTGTGAAATATAAATTTGTGGATCGAGTATTAATCCAGGAAAAAAATGTCATCTGTCCTTTGTCTTCCCGTACTGGTAAACAGGTAAAAAAGATGAATAGAATGTTTACATTACTTTCCTGAAAAGTAAGTGAATTAATGTTAAAATATGGCAGACCATTTCTATGAAACACCTCCAAAGGCTGCTGTAGATAGAGAGAAACGTCAACAGAGCGAAAGAAGTCCAGTTTTTAAGGTTTAAAATCTTTTGCTGTTTTCCTATTGATTCACCATTTGCTCTTTAATTGTATCCTAATTTTGATAACTGAGAAGATGAATTATTTGCATTTGTAACCTCTGTGCTGTACATAGCTAGTGAAGAACCACTTCAACCACCACCAATGTGTAGCATCCACTTGAATGATGTGATGGCAGCCATTTTTGCAGCAGTATGCTCACCACACGTCAGGTGGTGAAGAGGTGAGAGACAGTTAGTCAGTTACAGTCAGGGGATGATTGGGGCCAAAATGGACAAGGCTGTGGTGGATACTTTAGCTAGGACATTGGAATGCACGCTTCTGCTTTTGAAAGATGTCCATTTTATAATCACAGAGAATCGGGACTTTGGCTTTAAATGTCAACACCAATTTTTACAATTCAATGTCCCTGCCACTGCCCTGGGGTATTTGTACCCACACAGAGACCACAGAGTAGGCACTCCCTGCTGGCCTCGCCAACACCTCTGACAATAGCAGCCTAAGCTTTTCCTAGTCGGTGTCACATGCAAGTACTGGCTGGGCCCAAACATGCTTAGCTTCAGGTGGATTAGCTGTTGTGAAGTGCAGGTGGCATGGCTGTTGTAGACCTCAGGGCCAATGACACAAACCTTTCAAAGGCCCATCTGTTCAAATGGGGTTGATCGGACCAGTATGTGTGAGTGCGCCTCGTCCACACTAAAACAAAGTATAACATTGATGTTGTTCATTCAACATAAATTTTCACTTTCAAGCAACTTAAGATTAGTCATTTAGTGCCGTAGCTTGAAATATTTGGTTTCAGATCTCAATCAAAGTACAAAAAAAAAAATGTTTATACCAAAGTTAGTTATGGTGGAGGGAATAAACGTAAAAATCCTATTTCAGCTAACCTGATATTTTAGGTTGTCCGTGTGCTGTGTTTGAGGGGCCGTTTGTATGTTCTTCCGGTCGAACCTTCCAGCGTGATGGCTTTCCAACGGCCAAAAAAGAAGAACAACTTAAAAAATAGATTTACTTCAGTATAAAACAAGTGAATTGCACCCAATCGCTCTAAATGATTGCCTCAACTTAAAAATTCTGGGATCAATAACCTAAAAAGAATTATATTGGTTCAGATTGAAAATATTAAGTGTGAATCATTACCAAACTTTTTTCAGTGCAGCTTTCAGTCAAGGTACTTCTGGAATGGGCCGAGACTCAAAACATAGCATTTGAAACTAAACTAGTGAGCTCCGAAAGGAGACTGATAAGGCTGGTATCTCACTTCAATGATTTGTAGTGGCACTGGACTCTAAGCCCTAATGTTTCTGGTTCATGACCCCGAAGAAGTGAGTGCTTCAACTGTAAAAAAATTACCTTTAAACTGAAACGTATAATATTTATGCGAGTTGTTATAAAAGACATCTAAGTACTGTACTGTTTTCGCGGCATTAACAATTGAAAAGTCTTATAGGCTGTTGTTACCATCTCTTGCCACCAGATGTCGCCAGGCACTTAAAAAAACCAACTTTTTCCAAATGCTCCTTTTAATTGTCTTAAACTAAAATACATAAAAGTGAATCACTCCGAATTGATATATAAAAAGTCAAAAGTATTAGTTTAAAGCCCTAGGTGCGAAGACAGTCGTTCTTGGACTTCTGGCTTTTCATGTGAAACTGAAATATAACTGAATACTGAAAACGAAACAGATTAATTTGGTATAAAACAAATCAGTAATTCGTTTGACATTTATGCACTTTGGTTGCAGAGTTTCAGGGTGCTTTGTTTATCTGACCTTGCAATCTGAGCCATCAAGTTGCCGTTACTAATGGCACTTGAACCTGTGAATACTTGGTTTGTCTCGTGTTTCTAGCTAGATTTACAGGTGTCCTTGTATTTTTTCTAGTTGCTCTCTGATGCATGTATTCTTGCTAACCTACATTGCTATTTACCACTTGTGCGTGTGAGTTTATACAAATCATTGTCTGCATATTTTTCAAACATCATAACATGCTATTCATATGGCGTGAAAGCAGCAGAGCGGAGAGGGGCGAGTTGAGCTTGAAATCTCTATCACTAAACCAAGACGCTGCAGACGCGCAGCTCTTCACTCAGCTCTGCCCTCTAGCTGCCGTGGGCCACATCCATCTAGCACAACTTATTTTATTTCTTGCCAAGTGATGGGTTCTGTTCATGAGATCTTGTCTGCCTAAATGACAAGTAGGAGCTCTGAAGTCTGTCCCCGGCTTGTGTGCATGACTTTAAAAGCCAAGAGCATTTGATGATGACTACAATTATGGGCTATGGCCCTTCCTACTACTCATCTCAAGCAATTTAGGATTGTTTAGAGCTGATACCTTTCTCGACAATATGGGCACAAGGCAAGTGTTTTATTTCAGTCAAGTTTGCTTACCTAGGTGGGGATTAAATCCTTGTTTTATGTCTTCTTTGTTCATTTTTGATTTTTTTGTTTGTATTAGTCAGTCAGTCCCTAACACAGGGTCACAGGGGTCTGCTGAAGCCAATCCCAGCCAACACAGGACGCAAGGCAGGAAACAAACCCTGGGCAGGGCACCACACACACCAAGCACACACTAGGTACAATTTAGGATCGCCAATACACCTAATTTCTGTTAATTGGCTTTTTCTTTGTATTTGATATCGTCTATGTATACGTGTCTTGGTCACATTACTTATGTTTTTTGGGTGATTCCACAAGAATCCATCAACACAAGGGACTGCAATCAGCCTTATAAAGGCAGGGCAACCCACAGTCCCTTGCGAATGTGCTTGGATACAAGTGATTTTACAATGCTTTGTCATATATTGGATTTTATGTCTTCATGTTGTGTTTTTCATTGTGCTTTCTGGTTCCCGTATTGGACTTTGCTCATTTAGATTTCCATTCGTTTCAGGCAACCCATTTTCTGTCTTCTGTGCTCCATGAAGCTTGCTTTTTTGTTCAGAACATTTTGTGAAGAAAAAAAAAAAATCCAGTGTTTGCCCTTATTACTAGCCAGGGTGTGACAGTAATAGCCCCCTCTAATGGGCAGTTTTGGAATATTTTTGGGTCTTTATGTTTGGAAACTCTTGAGTTTCGTAACAGCAGGAAACAGCCCTGTACGTGTGTCAGTTCATCACAGGGCCAACTTGGACACACGCACACATGCCCTGGGACTACTTTAGTTTAGTCTTTGAGGATGTGAGAGGAAAACAGAAGTAAATAGATGAAAACCTATTAAGAAGTGAGGTGAGCATTCAAACTCCCCATGGACAACATCAAGGTACGTGGGATTTAAATCCTCAACAGTGTGGCAGCACTAAAAACGTGCTCATTGTGGAAAGTCCCTGGGCGCAAACCAACTTTTTTTTGCTTACCCCTAACCGAAAATCCATCTCCACCTCCAGAATCCCTCTTCTAGGGTCCCTGTTGAGCACATAATCTATGTCTCTCTATTATAAAAAATAAAAGACAAAGAGTAGATGACAAAGTACAACGTTGTAAAGAATTCAAAAACGTTAGCGCAGTATACATGCAGAGCAGGTAAGAGATAATGGAAGTATGAAAATTTGAATGTCTCAAAAATAGGATAGTAAAGATCGCATTAGCGCAAACAAATGGAAATTATTACTCAGTGAAATAACGGAACAGCGAAAACAGATCAAATATATTGTTCAGAATTAAGCTTTAAGTCGGAGACTTGTAGATCATCTAATTCGTGTTGCCATCAGGGAAAGGTTTCTTCCCAAAGAAGAGGCGTATCTGCAAGAATGAAAGATTTGTTGTTTGGTGAAAGTGAAATCCCGTGAGAGAAAATTTTAAGCCCTGCGAGACAAGAGCTTATGCAAAGAGATTTGGACAAGTCCTGCCCTCTGTCAGGGATGCCAGGGGCCATGACCCGGCCGGGACGCCGTGAGGGACCGGATGTGGGTCTGTGCCCACCCTGGATCACGTGGGGGTCGCCTTCCTGGTTGCTTTGGGGGCTACGGGTACAGGGCATGGAAGCTCCACCCTGTAGGGGCCTGTGGTCACCGCCAGGAGGCGCCCCAATGCCTTTGGGACCTGTTACCCCAGCACTTCCGCCACACCAGGAAGTGCTGGGGGGAAGAATTAGGACGGCCCCCGGAGAGCTGCCAGGAGGACAGCTGGGGCGTGGCCAGAAGAGGAATGCCGGGAACACCTGGGGCTCATCCGGGGACTGTATAAAAGGGGCCGTCTCCCTTCATTCGAGGCTGGAGTCGGGAGGCGGAAGGACGAAGCTCAGGAGAGCTGTGGAGGCGGCCCGAAGAGCAAGGCATTGTGGCCAGGACTGTGATTGGGGTATTTGTGCACGTGACTGGGGTCTTTGTGACCAATGAACTGGGGTCTTTGTGACCATATCATTTGTATATAGTGTACATAAACGTGTGGTGGTGTTTTAACAACATGTCCGCCTGTCTGGGTCCGGGCCGGGTCAATGCCGTCTCAAAAAACAAGGCCCGCTCATGCCTGTGGTGACGTCACAATCGAGGTGCTACAGCAGCAACGGACACATATAGAAAACCTGTCGCGTTGTACTCGTGTAAATAAATTATTCCCGTGTAAAATTAATTAATGCAATGCGTGAAATAAAGGCAAGTCAGTTGTGTTATGCATTTTATTTATTTTTATATAAAACGTCACACATAACGTTTAAATCACATATTTGACATACTTAACAGCGACTATTATATAGATATCAGCAACTCAATATTAATGCAATTAATGCCTTAAACATGAGATTAACCTAAGAAGTAACACTGAATACTGTATTGAATAAAACAATGCAATACTGAATGTTCATATATGAAAATGACTATGATAAAGTAAGAAAAAAAAAAACCCTAGAAAATCACAGCGACGAGTGGTTGGCACCATATGAAAAATGAATATTTACATACATCTCAGGAAATCACATATTCCTGGATTAAACAGAAGTAACGTGAAAACTAATGCAGATTTACCCGTTAATAATCACAAGAAAAGCTACATTTACCACTTTAATGCAGTTAAATCTAAAAAATAACAAGCAACACCAGATAAAATACCAACAGCCATTATTTTGGCATGACTAATGATAAACGATGATTTTTTTCATACCATCATAAAATAAGCAAAATTAACAAATGTGCTGATATTAATCTGTAGGAAAGCAGAACGTTACATCAAAAGAACTGGCTTATTGGTTACCTCTTTTTTGTCAATGTAGCCAGTTTACGTTTGAGGTTAGCTTTTTCCTTAACAGTACCACGTTTATCTGCGGCGAGCTTGCAATAATTATTTAAACAGATGTTGGCCACTGTAGACATGGACAACTTCAGTAAGTCACAGATACTCTTCCCACAAACACAATTACCAACTTGCAGTTCACATCAGTTCAGGCGTTCGTTAAACAGTGAGATTAATGCAGATTTTTGATTTTTTAACAATAAAAAATTTGACTCATATTCAGCATTAGTAACAATTGACTGGAAAATCAAAAACATTTGTGTAACACATTCAACCAACAAATCTGAGGGCCATTTCAGACCACCCCTGTCTGAGTCAAGCAGGTAATTATATTCCTGTGAAAATTCTAAATGCAATGACTAATCCATGACTAGCTAATTTCTGTACATGTCACACTGAACTGCGCCTGTGACCATTTTAAACCCTACATAACCAGCAACAAATATAAGTGATTTTGACTGTGCCTCAGTAAACATTAAATCATCACATTTAGAGATAACAGTAACCAAATACGAATTAAGAACCTCAACATTGTCTTCATTTGAACTATCAGTTGTTTCAGTACATTGGGAAATGAAGTCTAATAATGACACTTGACCTTTAGAAACAGACACAACATGCAATAAACTAATCAGTTTCAATTTTTTTTCAGACTCCTGAATCTCTTGTACGGAGATGTGATAATTTGTACCAGATAATTGACGATATTTACCAAAGCGAGCTTCCAAACAGTCAGTTTGGAATTTTCCCGTCAAAACATAGTTCAAGTTCAAATTTTCAAGCAAATATGGAATTATGTCAATAAATGTTAATACTGTGTGTTTCAGTGCTACCATTGTTTCATTAGTCAGTCGTCCGTCTCGTGGTTTGCAACTCAATTCTCATTCTGGTTACATTCAAATATTTGCAACACTAAATAACACCATGTCTGCAGTTTACTGTTCATATACATTTTTACACAACTGTAGCTAAACATTCCTTTCTTAAGCCTACTCTCGACGTTACATGCCCTAACCTCCATTTGTAGCATTATCGATGTTACGCGGTGCAGTTGTTCACCATTAAAATAAAGAAAACACATCAAAATATTACCTTGCACTGCACACCAGACATCTGAACTTATAACCTTTACGACTGCAATAACTTTATATCAAAAACTAAAACGCCATTAACTTTCTTTACAACTTCAATGACAATCTTAGACGGAAAGTTCAGTTGGCACTGTTTGTAAAAATAGCACCTCAATTGCGACGTCACCGGACCAATAAGTAACGCATGAGCGGGCCTTGTTTTTTGAGACGGCATTGGCCGGGTTCACACCTCATAACCACAAACACGGTTCAAGCATTTCTCATTTGTGTGAATGCTATTAGCAGACACATTTCTTGTAGAGAGAAAGAAACGATATTCACTCACGGGCAGTTATACGTCGTGTTGTGACGATGTAATTCCAAACACGGAATCCAAATTCAATGCAGTATTGAAGAAAAGGTAAAAGCGAGAAGAGATCGAATATATGGACACAGGTGATATGACAGAAGTATGTAGATATTGTTTGGATTTAAACCTTAAGTCGGAGATTTGTAGATTGTTTAATTCGTGTTGCCATCAGGGAAAAGTGGTGTTTCTTCCCAATGAAAAAACGTATCCGTGAGAATTAAAAGTTTTGTTGTTTGGTGAAACTGAAATCCACATACGCGAGTGACAGAGATGCGAAGTTGCTCGCACGTAGTGCAGGCTGTGTGGTTGGCGAGCAAAGTGAGCAGAGGGCAAAGCCCTTATTATATAAAATGGCAAAATGTCCAGCATCTGTGCCTGGGAATAATGTTGGCCAACATCCACAAGATGGCTGCAATATCCGATGAACAAGAGAAAGAGGGAATAAAGGTCTAGCATAGGCGGTAAACACAGGTTCCTAAATGCTCGATATGATCAAAACAGCTGGACGCTAGTGGCTAATACTCTCTTCAGGCCCCATCTACCTGCATGTTGCACTTTTCACTGGTACACTACTATGATATCCTGACTTTCTAACGCCCTATAATGGATTAAGGAGGTTCAGATCCTTCACTGGCCTACGGTAAAGAAATCCTTGATCCCTTCTTGGACGTGCTTCTTTCTAGAACTTTTAACTTCTGTTACGGGATTCACCCAAAATTACCTTTTGAAGAAGTCAGTCCATTGAAAAAAATGACCAATATGCTGGCCTATATGTCTCTTCACAATCATAGCCCTTTTGAAAGGAGTGACTAAACATCTGTTGATCTGGTATGGTGGTTAGGCTGAGAGTTTAAGTGACCTTACTCCTGGTGTTTGTAGTTTCCCACAACAGATGACAGCCTTTCGAAACTAACTTATGAACCAAAACAGCCATCCTGGTTCTTTATTTAAGTCACATGAATGGAAGCACACTGATGACTGAGAGAAAATCTTGTCAGGTGGAGCTTAACTTTCACAGGGGCCTAGTTCAACTTCTCCTCCTGGAACAGGATTGTGAATATAAGCTGATGCAAGGCCTTCTGCACATTTTGGTTGTTTCTTCGGGTGTCACTGTGCTACAAAGGTTCTTCTTACTTCAACAGATGAGCTCACAAGCACTATTTGATTGCGAGAGATTTTGTGCCATCTCACAGTTAACAGCTCGTCTGTACTGCCAGCTAATCAGAACTGGCATACACTGTTGGATTTGAGGGGCTTACAAATGGCTGGAGGTGTTTTGAACACTTTTGTGTGATTGTGCCTCGAGATCACCAGGCGAGGCTTTACAGTACATGAGCGATTTGACCCTGTAAAGAATGGATTCAGAGGAGGAAGTAGACATTGCTTTTGCTGAAATTTTGAGTGAATCCGAAAGCTATGCTAATCTTTTAAAATGACAAATATGTAATGCCTCAATGGCTTTGTAACTGCTGGTCAATGTTGCTCAGTCTTTCTTCTTTGAAGATCCAATCATGGCATTTCTCAGAAAATACATCATACGATGTATGCTTCTCTTGCCACAGCTCAGCTAATGTGTCCTCCTTTTCACATTTCCTCAAATCTTTCACAGCCATTCCTGCAAAGGACTAAACTTGCATTGGCTTTCTGAATGGTCCATGGAAACTGAAATGCAAAACATTTCACACCAAAGTAAGCTTAAACAGTGATCCTCATTTAACATGTCAGAAAACCACTTGGGAGCCTGTAAGTCACCGATGTCAAACTCCGGTCCTGGTGGGCCGCAGTGGCTGCAGGTTTACATCTTCTTCATTAGTGACCAGTGTTGGCTGCTAATTAACTTCTTTTGCCTTAGTTTTAATGAACTTGACTCAAGGTCCCATTGCTGTTTCTTTTACCTTAATTAGCAGCCAGACAATAATGAGACACAACACAAGCCACCGCATGACCAGCTCATCTGTGCCCATGACACAATATCTGGAAATAAAGAAAGGTGATGGTTTTGGTAAGGTTGATCTCTCAGGCCACCAAAACATCTTGACGTTGTTCTTAGAAAAAAACAGAAAATTCAACAGTTTTGGAAATGTCTGCTATAACAGAATGATAGCAGCAACAAGCTGTGGAATTAAATAACAGCTTTAATTAAGAGCTAGAATCAGCTTCACATTAAACTGGTTGGAGTGAAATTGGCTGGAGTTTGAAATTCCAGTTTAGTTGGTCATCTGTTGGCTTGTTTCTCATCTCATTTCTGTTTGGCTGTCATTTAATGAAGAAAGGAATCAATTCAGAGGACTGAAGCCTTAAAATAGGGCAATTAAAAATGAAGGGAAAAGGAGTAACAGTGGTGTGAAAAACTATTTGCCCCCTTCCTAATTTCTTACTCTTTTGCATGTTTGTCACACAAAATGTTTCTGATCATCAAACACATTTAACCATTAGTCAAATATAACACAAGTAAACACAAAATGCAGTTTTTAAATGATGGTTTTTATTATTTAGTGAATACTGGTTCTCTATTTGATATGGCGTAAATGTCTGCTTCTAACACCAAGAGGCAAACTTCCACTTCCTTGGTGTATAATACATATGACTGAGTGGGCACTTCAAACAGCATGGGGCACCCCCCACCACACACTCTTGGTTGGAGTTTGGGAGCACCCACCATATGACAAACCAACCGGATTGGGATCTGAATGCAGCCATGCAACAGGTGGCACCTGAGCACCCCACTGAACAGTGTGAGTTTTTTTACAGTGACTGGAATGCCAATCCTGCCAACAACCCCCGAGGTTTCCCTACAAGTTGGAGGACCTGCTTGCAGGGCTGGATTCAGATTAACGTCATACCCAGGATGGACCGATTGCAGGTTAAGGGCCTTGCTCAAATGTGTCCAGCGTGTGCTATAGCTTTATTAATGGACGTCTGTGATCTTCAATTCCATGTTTTTTTGTGGGAGGCACCAGCAGTGATCTCTACCTAGGGCTCCATATAGGCTTTGACCAGCACTGCTTGTTCTAATGGTTCCCGATTAGCAGACATGCTAAGAATGAAATAATATGATTAGCACTGCCCTCTGCTGGCTGCAAACAATATATCAAGTGCCAGGGTTACTTTGTGAAGAGTACACGTGCACATGGAACACAGGAGTTTGGATCCACTGAATAAAAACTGATGTCACTCTGTTTATGTACAGGACTCTTGGGTCTTCTGATGAGAAAGAAAGATGAAGTCATTTTTATGGCTGCTTAATTCCCCAAGTGAGCTGAGAGGTAATATTTCTCAGCCAAGTTATGTCAAATGATGAGCTGAGAGCCAGTCCTTCTCATCCCCAAGTAGCTGGTAGGCAGTACTTCATATTTCCAGTTGAACTATGAGCCATTTTGTTAGGGCTTATAATCTCACTTGAGTTTGGCTCTGAGCTCTACACTTGTGATGATTCATTTTGTTCCCTTATCCTGTAACACTTGTTCCCAAACAAGGGGACTGCTGTTTACTAGATTATGTTGATTTATTTTATAAGTTGCTTTAAATAAAAGCATATGATAAGTAAATAAATGAAAATGTAAAATTCTTTCATTTCATTAATATCTCTCATCCCGTAATATACTGGGAGTCTGTATTTCTCATCCTTGGTTTTTAAACTAGGCGGCATGGTGGCGCAGTGGGTAGCGCTACTGCCTCGCAGTGAGGAGACACGGCTTCGCTTCCCGGGTCCTCCCTGCGTGGAGTTTGCATGTTCTCGTGTCTGTGTGGGTTTCCTTTGGGTGCTCCGGTTTCCTCCCACAGTCCAAAGACATGCAGGTTAGGTGACCCTAAATTGTCCCTGGTGTGTGCTGGGTGTGTGCTGAGTGTGTGTGTGCGCACCCTGTGGTGGGCTGGCACCCTGCTCGGGGTTTGTTTCCTGCCTTGCGTGCTGGGATTGGCTCAGCAGACCCCCATATTGAGCTTGAAGGCAGACCCAGCATTTTATATTGTCAAATGGTTCAAACCACTGCCTTTCATCCTTTATAAACTGGAAGCTTGTACTTTTTATCACATGCATGTCAACTAATAAAGTAGGAGCCATCATCTAAACTTTTAATGAACCGCAATCCAGTGTCTCTTATACCAAAATATGTCCATAATTGAGTCGAATTGATTTATGTTAAGGAAAAAATGCAGATAAATGTACACTGGGTGGTGTTTTCTTTGTACAGCACTGTTTGTCTTTTCATTATATGTCATTTTGCTGTATTTTTATATTAGAACATTGGACCAGTTTTCATGAGAACAGACTCTTCAGCCAAACAGGCTTGCCAAGCCTAATCATCTCATTTCTCCAGCATCACATCATGTCGAGTTACTACAGGCTACCACACCGCTGCTCTCTGAGAGAAGAAAAGCTTTCTAACATTGACCTTAACCGGCTTGTACTGTATCTGTGTACGCAGGCTCTTGTTGAAGAACTCATTTTAAAGTGACAGTCCCTATAAAAGTATTCACCCTCTTGGAAGTTTTCACTTTTTATTGTTAACATTGAGTCACATGTAGATCTAATTTGCCTTTGTTGACACTGGTAATAGAAAAAAGACGCTTTAATGTCAAAGTTAAAACAGATCTCTGCAAAGTAATTTGATTAATTACAGATGTAAAACACAAAACACTTAATTGCGTAAGTATTTGCCCCCTTCTCATCAGTATTTCATAGAGGCACCTTTGGCAGCCACCACAGCCTTGACTCTACCAGCTTTGCACACCCGGACACATTTCCTCCTTTTTATTTTAAAAACTGCTGAAGCTCTGCCAGGTTGCATTGTGTTTGTGAGTTAGCGGCCTTCTTCAAGCCCGGCTGCATATTCACAATTCAATTGAGATCTGGACACTGACTTGGCCACTGCAGGTCATTCACATTGTTGTTTTTACGCCACTCCTCTGTGGCATGGGCTTTATACGTTGGGGTCATTGCCATGACGGAGAGCAACATGCAGGTTTCTTGCAGATGGCATCAGGTTTTCCTCCAGGGCTTCCCCATATTTTATCTCCACAAGCCTTCCAGGTTTTTCTGCAGAGAAGCAGCCCTATAGCACGATGCTGCCACCACCATGCTTCACGGTGGGGATAATGCGTTTTTGAGAATATGCAGTGTATGGCCCACGTCAAACATGGCATTTAGTCTGATAACCAAAATTTTCAACTTTTGGTCTTTTTTATCAGATCGTTGCTTCAGCTGACTTTTTAAAATGTTTTTTAAATGTGGCTTTCTCTTTGCTAGTCTTCCATAAAGCTGCAACTAGTGAAGAACGCGGGTACAGTTGTTGTTTGTACAGCCTCTCCAATTATGTGCTGTACCTTGTGACTCGGTCAGAATTATCTGAGGTTCCTTTGATGGCCTCCCTCATTAGTCTTCTTTCCGTACAATCAGTCAGTTTTGGCAGATGGCCTGCTCTAGGCAGATGTCCAGGTGTGCCAATCTTTTTCCATTTTTTTATTGATCGATTTAACTGGATGTTCACTGACTTGGATATCTTATTGTCCCCTGACTTGAGCTTTTCAATCCCTTTTTTATGAATATGCTTGGAGTGTTCCTTTGTCTTCATTCTGTAGGTTAGGCCACCATACTAACTCACCAAGAGCTGGACTTTCTACATACCTCGAGACACCAGACAGGTGATCTCCATTGTGATGTCTAAAACCAAATTGGACAGCATCACTGATGATTTAGGTGTGTCATCAAAGGGGGAATCTTTATGTAATCACCTGACATTAAGCCGCTAGAACAGTAGTGCATGAACATTAGTAGGTACAGTCTGTATTAAATGGCAAGGGACCTTGGCCTCATTCTGTTTGTTGTCTTCATTTTTTTTGTTAAAAATATTTTTGCAAGAAGCCTAAAGTAAAATAATATTAAAAAGAAAATAGAAAATTATTTGACAATACAGTAAGTATAATTAATATTGCCTTAGTGTAAAACTTTCTAACAATCTGTAAGACACAATATCTGAAGAAGATATTTAGGAAAAAGTTTTTATTTTTTACCTCATGAAATTTTTCAATAAAATTTCATTATGGACAATATTTTTTATAAATACTTTGCCTGAGTTTGGCAACAGTTTGTCTTGTTCAGGACCATCTACAACGTTGACAGCAACATCTGGAAAACTTCTAACTCTTAATAATGCAACATATAACTGACCGTGGCTGAATAGATAGATAGATAGATAGATAGATAGATAGATAGATAGATAGACTATTTATATAAATATATATAGATAGATAGATAGATAGATAGATAGATAGATAGATAGATAGATAGATAGATAGACTATTTATATAAATATATATAGATAGATAGATAGATAGATAGATAGATAGATAGATAGATAGATAGATAGATAGATACACTATTTATATATATATATATAGATAGATAGATAGATAGATAGATAGATAGATAGATAGATAGATAGATAGATAGATAGATAGATAGATAGATAGATATTTTTTATTTTTAAAAAGACCTTTATTGTGAACATAAAATTTGAAAATATTAATAATATACACAGTCAAAACCAAACAAGCCCAATTTTCAGAATATAACAAAAAGAGCCAAAAAATATCAGACCACCACTACTCCCCTTTTACACTCCTCCTACTCCGCACATTAATAAAAGCATGTTGTTGATGCCCACCACTTTTTCATTCCCAGTTGAGCACCAGTTCGCCCCCCTCCACAGCACACAATACCTGATTAGATACTAACATCATCCTAAGAAAACAAAATACAAATACAGAAAACTTAACTAATGTCTCATACATTCATTTTTAGTTCTCCATCCTCAATTGAGCAAAGCACCCCTTTAGTTCCCCACACATTTTTAAATAACTCTAATGTATTCATCAATCTATGATACGTATATTCCATTATTATTCTAGATCGTACATTTATCTTGAAAATCAAGACAGCATCAGTGGCCCCTGTCCCAGATTGTTTATTATTTCGACTCTTTAAAATTGCTAGTTTGGCTTCACCCAATAGATAATTTGATAACTGAGCTTTTTGCCGATATTTTTTGTTGTATTTTGTACCATAAATGAACATGATATTATTAAATTTCCCCATTAACTTTTTACATAATTCACTAAAAACTGAAAAAACTGAGTCTCATACATTGCAAGAATAAATGGAATATAGTTTCTTTTTGTCCACAAAATATACAATTATCATCCCCTTTCTGCTCAATTACTTTTAAAAAAGAATTTGTAGCGACAATCCCATGCAGAATTCTCCATTGCAGGTCAGCCGTTCTTTTCTTACTTGGGGGCTTATATAGCTCCCTCCAAGCAGGTACACTCCCACCATCCACCCCCAGATTGTCTCTCCATGGCGTGTCACATACTGTTTTTAGTGCTGCAAAGTGTATAATTTTAATACAATATTTATAAAGGTCCCCCTTTGACAAAGACTTAAAGCTCACGACTTCCCCTTTATGGAATGTCACGATTGTATTGTCGGTGAGTGAGGACAGATCAACAGCAGGGCAGACCTCCATCTCCGTGTTTGTTGCTCTGATTGAGTTGTTCAGCCGATGATAATCTTTGGCCATGAATGATAAAAAACTCTGAACTATTCTGACCGACTTGACCCCCAGTATTGAAGATAGCTCTGCTGGGTCAATAAAAGACTTCTTGCTCTCATCGTAAATTTGGGACAGTGTAAGTATTTGATTTGTGATGAGTATTTTAACAAAACTATCGCTGAACAACAGAGGACATGAGAAAACAGAGTTGTAAACTAAAGGCTCATCAACCAACCAACCAGATGTATCAAAGTTTCTTTTAAAAACAAAGTGCCATGTTAATAGGACTCCCTTGTAAAAATGGGGTAGGCTGGACAGGTCCATTTTGTGAATGTTCATCACTAGAAGTTGTCTATCAAAACGTAAACCTCCCACTCGGCAGAAGAAACCCAATGCCAGCTCTCTCCAACTCAGAGGGTGAGAAACAAAAAACTTTCTGCAGAGCCTGAAGTCTAAATTGTGCAACTTTAGAGACAACGTCAATGAGCCCCTGACCCCCTCTTCCAAAGGTAAAAGATTACACTTTGTTTTATCCAGTGCAGGCCAACCCAAAAAATCAACCAGAAGTTTCTGGATTCTGTGTAAAAGTCCAGGAGGAGGGTCCCCACTCACAAGTTTGTGCCAAAGCATAGAAGCTATCAAATTGTTACACACAATCACTCGTCCCCTGTAAGACAGCTTGGTCACAATCCACCTCCATTTGTTCAGTCGCATTGTTACTTTATCTAAAAATCCTTCCCAATTACTTTTGTCCACCCCCTCAGCACCCATCACCACCCCGAGATATCTAAAACACTTTCTGTCCCACTTAATTTCTAAGGGCAGATCTGGTGGTGAACTTGCAGTCCAGGATCCAAGTAAAAAAGCAGTACTTTTGGCCCAGTTGATTTTTGCTGAAGATATTCTCTCAAATATCTGTTGACATGAGATTAACATTTTAATGTCATCGTTTGACGTGACAAAAATGACGACATCATCAGCGTAAGCCAAATATTTAAAAGTAACATTTGGGCACATAGGAAAACTCACGCCCTGCAGTTTGTGACTTATCTGACGTAAAAACGGTTCGATTGACAAAGCGTAGAGCATTCCAGATAAGGCACAGCCCTGTCGTATTCCTCTCTTTACTGAGAACGGGGCACTCAAAGAACCATTGACTTTTAAGACGCCAAAAATATTAGTATACAAGAGCCTGATCATATTTATAAAATATTCCCCAAATCCAAAGCTTTTCAGCGTATAAAACAAGTATCGATGATCTACTCGATCGAAAGCCTTTTCCTGGTCTAGAGACAGAATCCCCAAATCAACCCCGCACAGATTACAGGCTGAGATAACATCCCTCAATACAAATATATTATCATGGATTGAGCGGTCAGGCACACAGTACGATTGACACGGGTGAATTATGGAGTCCATCACATTCCTCAGGCGGTTGGCCAAGGCCCTTGAAAAGATTTTGTAATCCGTGCACAATAGGCTCACAGGGCGCCAGTTTTTGATTTGGCACAAGTCCCCTTTTTTCGGTAGCAGAACAATGACTGCCCTCCTGCAGCTCAGTGGTAGTTCACCAACCTTTACACTCTCCAGAAAAACTGAAAGCATGTCCGGTCCCAGCAAATGCCAGAACTGCTTATAAAATTCTGTTGGAATCCCATCAATCCCCGGAGTCTTTCCAACATTCAGATTAGAAAGTGAGTCAGAGAGTTCTTGAAGACTGATCTCGGTATCCAGATGTAATCGGAACTTTTCTGAAATTGTTGGCAAACCTTCCAAAAACTCGGACATGGCAGCTTCATCAATGCTTTCATCCTTAAACAAATTTGTGTAAAAAGAGACAGCAAAGTCTCTTATCTCCCCTGTAGTGCACAGTTCTTGGCCGTCGGTGTCACGGAGCATATGAATTGTCTTACTCTGTGCTTCCTTCTTTTCTAGACTAAAAAAAACCTTGTGGGTGCGTCCAGGTGATTGAGATTCTGGAAGCGAGACCTCACTAAAGCTCCCTTAGCCTGCAACTCCAGAAGCTGAGACAGTGAATGTTTCTTAGCTGTTAAAATCTCAAAATTGTCTTTATCAAAACTGTTCTGAAGAGTGGCGTGTAGTTCAGTGATGTCCTCCTCCAGGCTTTTCATATGCTCCACACTCCTCTTCGTCACTTGCTGGGTGTATTGTTGGCAGAAAGCTTTAATCTGAACTTTTGAGACATCCCACCATTGTCTGAGGGAAGTGAATTTGGATTTAGTGAGGGTCCATTGCTGCCAGAAAATTCAAAGCACTGAAGGAAGTTTGAATCATCCAACAGGGAAACATTGAATTGCCAGAAAGACTTAAAGAAAGGTTTTTTTGAAAAGGTGAGCTTTAAAGCCACCAGAGAGTGATCAGAAAGACCGAAAGGACAGATATAAGTAGTAGTGACTGAATTTAAAAGATGCCTTGAACAGTAAAACCGGTCTAACCGTGCCATAGAAATGCGGCCACCCCCCCCTTTGACCCAGGTGTATTGTCTATCTGTAGGAATTTAATCCGCCATACATCTACCAGATCTGACTGCTGTAACAAAGTATTTAATACTCTGACAGAAGCTGGATGTGGCTCAGTACCATTTCGATCAAGCTGAGCGTTATCAGTACAATTAAAATCCCCTCCCAGTAGAAGAATTTCTCCATTAATAAAAGATTCCACCACTCTTCTCAAAGAATCAAAGAAACAGATCCTCTCTCGACCATTTGTTGGTGCATATGAATTAATTAACACGAGGTCTTGTTCCCCATCTTTAATCTGCACCACCAGCAGGCGCCAGCCACCACCTCACTAATATTAGTGATTTTAAATTCACAGTTTTGGAAATCATCACAGCTACCCCAGCACTGACATGAGATCCGTGACTAAGCACAGCCTGACCCCCCCATTCACGTAACCAGTCCTGTTCATTCTTAATATCAGTGTGTGTTTCCTGAAGTAGTGCAATGTGAAGGCCTTTTGCTCTAAATACTCAAAAACTGCAGCCCTTTTGCGTCTCCCCTACACCCGTTCACATTCAGACTCCCAATATGAAAAGATTCCATTAATTCAAGACATAAGGGAGTAACCAATAAAATACATAACACAAATAAATAAAAGAAACGTAGGACTAAATCCATCATGATTAAAGCAGTGATTTCCTAACCCTACTGATCAAATTCTTTAGTCTCACTGACTCTTTCTGGTCCATGCCAAGCTGCACGGCATTGCGCATCACCCTCTGTGCTGACACCAGGAAGAGCTGAACGTCTGGGAAGTGTTCCTCCACTTTAACCCCTCTCTTACCCTCAATAAATTCTAAAAAATACCGTATACTTGCGGTGCTGTATCCGCCTCCCAGTGTATATCTTGAAGAGGACTCGCTTCTCACGGAGGTGTCAGTGTCACTACCCTCATCCTCTCTATCGCCAACGTCACAGTCACTGTAACTCTTGAACAAGTTGCTGCGTTCACTGGATGGCTCGCTGGACACAAGGCTTTTCTTTGCCGACTTAGTATTCTCTGATTTAATCTTTCGTTTGTGACGGGCACTTTGAAAATCTCATCCCTCTCGCTCACACTTGCACTCCCATTCTCCACTTCACACACCTCATCCATCGGCCTCTCATTCATCTGCCTTTCCACGGCTTGCTCTGGGATAGGCTTTATCAGCACCGCGTCTTCAGCAGCCTGCACTTGTGCAGCTTCATCGGATGCCTGAGACTCGTTCACAGCGGAGGCAACTGGCGCAACTCCCTCGGAAAGAGTGTTCAATGTCGTCCCCTCACTGCTACTGGTCTCAGGCTCTGTGCTCACTTTACTCGCTGCACTTTCAGTTTCAGCCGCCATATCCTCGGCAACAAGAAGCGCGCTCTTCTCTGGAGCGTCTTTAGACAGAAAATTTTCGGGCCGATCACACACAACACCCGCTCCATCCAACCGCTCATTACACTCAGACCCATCCTTCTCCATATTCTCCACCTCACTTTCATACTCAGACTCGCAGTTTTCATCATTAACCCGTCCGTGTTCTCTTTGACCGGAGCGGAGCCGGCCGGCATCACTACGGGCTCATGTTTGCACTGTGCCGCTTTGTGTCCAGCTCTGCCACAGTTAAAGCAACGCATTGAATCAGAAGTTACGAACACAACATAATCATCACCTTCCACCTTAAACCTGAGGGCCACGTTTAGATCTTCATTCATATTATTTAAAATCATATAAACTTGTCTCCGAAAGGAGACCACATGTTTTAACTCCTGCATTTTGCAGCCAAGGGGAATAAGCACTATATCAGACATAATCTGCCCATAACGTCTCAATTCCCTTAGTAAAATATCATTTTTTAAGAAAGGTGGAACATTAGAGACAATAACTTTCTTCGCAGGCGCTGATAACGGCAGGACAGGAACTAATGCGCCATTTATAACAACCCCTTCTTCAACAAGTTTATTTACGAGAGACTCGTCGTTTAGAAAGACGACTACAGCCTTATTCATTCTGCTTGCTGATAGAACATTTTTATAACCAACTATTTTCCCTACTCCCATCACACAAGCTTCGGCAGAAACCTGAGGGTCCACCAGGACCTTAGCGCCATGGCGGCGTGAAAGACTTTCAAACGCCTTTGGAAACAAACCAGGTGCCCGCCCTTTGGACACGGCCATGGCGATAACCGCCAAAGCCGCGTCTTAACAGTAAAAAAACTTATCAAAAAAAAAACACCAATAACTCTAAAACAAATCTCTAAGAAAAAGGAAAAAGAGAAAAAAAGAGGCTTACACAGAGACGTCGACGCCCGTCGGCTTCCACCGACTCAAACACGCCCACCCCAGACAGCACTAATCGAGCAACACACAGACAGCAAGAGAGATAGAGAGATAGATAGATAGATAGATAGATAGATAGATAGACTATTTATATAAATATATATAGATAGATAGATAGATAGATAGATAGATAGATAGATAGATAGACTATTTATATAAATTTATATAGATAGATAGATAGATAGATAGATAGATATATATATAGATAGATAGATAGATAGATAGATAGATAGATAGATAGATAGATAGATAGATAGATAGATAGATAGACTATTTATATAAATATAGATAGATAGATACACTATATATATATATATAGATAGATAGATAGATAGATAGATAGATAGATAGATAGATAGATAGATAGACTATTTATATAAATATAGACAGATAGATAGACAGATAGATAGATAGATAGATAGATAGATAGATAGATAGATAGATAGATAGATAGATAGATAGATAGATAGATGAATGCTGGTTCTGGCAAGTAAATGCCAACTTTTTCTAAGGTTTGCCCTTGAGCTTTATTAATTGTTATGCCAAAGGCTAATGTAACTGGACATTGTCGCCTTCTTAAGGTAAAGGGTAAATTAGTAGAGGATGGAGCCAAATCAATACGGGGAATATTCTGAAGCTCGTTTTCTTTTTCTTCAATCGATTTATTTGCTCGTATTTTTCTTTGTCTTTCAGCCTCTTTTGTTGATGTTTACTTGCTGAGCTGACTGTTCTTCCAGGAGATGTTGCTTATATGCGATGTGAGTGTCTGTGTCTTTTGTCCTACTTGACGTGTCCTTTTTTTGGGTGGCATGTTGTTAGTAGATAGTTAGTTAGTAAACATGCGCTGGCAGTATGTGTGGCGTCTCCCCAGCAATGGATTTTATGTGCGCGGCCGCGACTACCCAATCAGCACTCTCCCCAGCAATGGTGTCCTTTATTTGCTTATATGTGCGGCCACGGCTATGCCATTCACCGTGTGCCCAGCTTCCAGTGTGTGTGCGTGCAATGTGCCGTCGTATCGCACCGAGCCCCGCGCATGCGCACTTCACCAGAAGACACACACACACGGACACCTGGACACACACAGGGGTTTTATTAAAGAGGATTTATTTTGTATTTTATACTTGTAATTAATTTTCACCACTCTACAGGGATCTATTTTTGCTTTTTAAATAGACTTTTTCTGTTGATCAGTGTCATAAAATTCAAATTAAATCCAGTGTGATTCAATGCTGTATAACAATAAAAGGTAAAGACATCAAGTGGGTGAATACTTTTCAAAGGCATTAAAATGAGTCCCTCAACACGAGGACACACAAGGACACTTGTCAAGGATAGACTTCATAAAAACATTAGAAAGTTTTTCATCCCACAAAGAACTATGGACACGTGGAGCAATGTGGTTGAGTCTCCCAGGATGGTGAGCACGTTTTACAGGCACTGTAACTGCCATTTATGGCTTCAGGTATCAAAAAGGAGGATTTTAAAATCACCTTTAAGTTTCTCTTGAAGACAACATAGTGATTGTAGAATTTTCTACCTTATTTCTTGTTATGATCCCTTTGATTATATTTTTAAGTGACTATAGAGTAACTGAATAATTTAAACAGCCTGAAAATAAAATATAATATTCATCTGATTTGTATATTAAGAAAGTCCCGTCATTTCCAAGCTAGAGATAGCAGACTTTCTGAAAATGTGTATATGTGCCCACTAAAGGTTTAAGTCCGTAAAACAAGAGTAAAGGTCTAATGAATCTGCAGCCAGTCCTTTGCCGAATATCGATCTGGGAATGAACGAGCTTCTTGCGACCTCCTTTATCCATCTCTTTACAGGCCTTTAAATTGGCTCTGCCCCCACCTTCTTGCCCCCAGAGGTTTTTGGATATTGTCTTGCATTATCTTCTGGGTGGTGAGAGGAGACATCAATCACTTCCTGAATGAATTGCTCTTCCTACTGGTCTTTGCTCCCATCATGTCAGAACTGGTGGCCGCCAGGGAAGCCATTATGATGTGTCTCTTTGATGGCTTGTCGTCAGTGCTGTGTGACGGTCAGTGTCGGGTCACTGGCAGTGAATAAGGACTGCAACAAAGACTGGACTATGGCCACCCCTATGCCTTCAGGAGGCGGCGTACTTTAGCTTTGTTTGTTGGGAGGCAGCCCCTTAGGTGTAAATTGCCCTTCTCTGTCTCTTTAGTGTGTTCTGCACCTACAGCACAGAGTTTCCTGTGATCTTCACTTAAACCAGTAGAGCCTAAAATAGCATAAACTAAAATTGCAGCGAAAAAAGAAGAGATTAGCCGTCCATGTAATGAACTTTCGAATGGTGAACTCTATGAAAGTTGCTATCTAAAATAAAAAATAAGATGGACAGGTGCCATCCTCGAAACATAATTGTAGGTCACATTTAAGATCGACTGAAAACCATAAATGCAAATAGCTGAAGGCTTTCTGAAACACCCCCCCAACACGCACACACACACACACACACACACACACACACACACGACTTAAGCACTCGCTCAGCCGCCTCCGCCAGGCTGTAATTCCATAGGGGCGTCATCCTATAGGCCTTAAACGACAGGCTCCTTTTATCCTGCTGTCAGGGGGCAAAGCTGAAGCGCTTTCAGTCCTGGTGAATCCGATAGCACAGGATTTCCACCTGGAATGAATAAAATGGAGAGAGAGGGAGCGAGAAGAGTCTGGGCTCTGTGTATTCAGTCTAATGTTACTTCCCTGGTGAGCGGCAGGTCAAAAGTGCACCTGTAGGAAGGAAAGCAGCTGGAAGCAGACAGGGCACGTGGCTGAATGATACCGACACTGCCCAAATGTCACTTTGTCACCCTCATATACCAGCTAGATGCCAGTGCGGGACAGCAGACGGCCAGCTGGTGACAAAGCATTCAACAAAATGGCAATGAGAATAGGATAATTGCTGGTTCACTGCTGGCAGGAGAGACTCAAGTCACTGTGACTGGATAAGCAGGTTAAATATGGATGAATGGATATAAATGTACTGTTAATAGAAAGAGAGAGAGCGCGGTTGGGAGCATGTGCTGATAGCATGTTGCTGTACCCACCACACGACAAACCACCAGGACTGGGACCCGAGTTCAGAGAGTGACACCTCAGCACCACACTGGAACAGTATGAGGTTTCTTTTACTGTGGCTGGATATGAAGAATAATGAAGAAAACACATCTACAGCACAAACCACAATGATGTATTGATTACTGATCATTGGCATCACTTGCTATGTGTGCACAACTGCATCAGGAGTACAATACAGTTTAATTCAGGCTGGCTTAGTCACTATAACATGAAGAAAAGGGAGGAAAAGCCTCCAGCTATACAAGATCTTTTTTACTGGGGCAACTACTATGACTATTTGTATTGGCAACTTGAAAAAAACAAGAACTAGTTAGCTCAGATACTGCAAAAAGGGGAAAAAACAAAACGAAATGCCAGCAAGTAAAGACAAACTATCACACTGGGAAATAACAGTGCCAGTTAACCTCTTGATGATACCAGTGAGATCTTAAAACCTGCCCCATAAGTGTAAACTCCTTAAACCTAAGCCACTAGGAGACTGCTAGGGAAGTGTCTAGCAGTTATGTTGTAGGGAGACCAGTAAGGCCAGTAAGAATTACACTGTGAGAGCTCAGCCAACTATTAAACAGGAAACGTCAGCTCTGCTATACTGGGAAAATTCAAAATGTTCCTCCCAGTATCACAAAGATAAAACTATCCATCCATTTCCAAACTCACTTATCCAGTTATGGGTCTTGGGGAACTGGAGTGTACCCTGGATAATAGCAACCATGGCCAAAGCTTATATGCTTCAACTTGTGTTGACTCCTTGGTTAAGCCCGTAGACTTCAAACCCTGCGGTTGTGGGTTCAAATCCCTGTGTGACAATGAGTAAGTCACTTCACCTGCCTGTACTCCAACTGGGAAGACACAAGAAATGAAACCAGGTTTATCTCAAATATTGCAAGTCATCTTGGATAGAGGCATCAGCCAAAGAAGAAATCATAATAAATAATAACAATATGTCCAGTTTTTTTGTTGTTTTGGGTATTGAGTCCTGCACGTTATCCACATTTCTTGTGTTCTGTGGGTGAAACCCTAAGAGGAAAGCCACCATGATGTCACACATAAGGACACACCACCACCTTTATATCCTGGTGGATAAGGCAGCATCTCTCAGGGTGCCATTAAGTGTTGCTTGCAGAGTTTTGCACGTATTGCTTTCTTTTGACTTTATTCAAGTTTCTTGATATTTTGATTCTGTTTTTGTGATTACAGTTTCTGGATTACATATTGGGACTTATACACATTGGATTGCCCTTTTTGCTGTCTGTCATTATTTTACCGTGGCTAATTTTTCTGCATTATCTCTTTTGTTTAAATAAATTCTTGATTTATAGAGATTCTTTTGGGGACTTGCTTCAACAAGCCAGAGGTCTTATGGTTCCTCTCTCCATTAGAAGGCATTTTTGTTGGTTTTAAACTTTTAAAAACAGCTGCCCTGGTTTTGGCCTGTGTATGCCACTGCCTGCCCTGTGGTAGTTGAGGCTGGCTGTCTAGGGTAAGGGCATTTTTGGACAAGCCAGAGGAGGTTCTGGCCTGCTTGCTGGATCTTTCAGGAGAACTTACACTCTTTTCTCCAAGTTTGTGTTTTTATTACACAACAGAATTGCCAGTTCATCACAATGCACACTCACACTCACTTCCTCACTCATACTGAGATATTTTAAAGTTGTTAATGTACCTAACACACATGTCCACTAAGTATAATTACACACAGAAGATGAAATGACTCTGATATACAGATATAGTATGTAGGACCAGGCAGGCCTATTGCTGAAGGATCAGGAAATGAAATGCCTCCAAGCGAGTCTGAGGACAATTAAACTAATAAGTAGGACAGGAAGAACATTTCAAGTTAAGTCAGTTATTCTAGATGAAGAGCAGAAGAAACACCTCCTGGTTCCACTAACTTTGGAGTTATTCTCCTAGCACGAGTTTCATTTTGCATATATAGGATATCAGAAGAGGAAATGTCTCCCAGTCACTCAATATACTGGAGAAGAAGAGTAAACAAATGTCTCCATTTTGCTCTTTTGATGCGATAATTCTTATAATAAAAATTAATATCTTAATCATTAATTATTAATAATTAGTTAATGCCCCTCATGGACCCCGTGATCATCAGAGGTGACTGTGTGCAGAGGGTGCAGACCTATAAATACTTGGGAGTGCTGGATGACAAATTGAACTACACTGCCAATACTGATGCTCTGTCAGAGCCGACTATACTTTCTTAGAAGGTTGGCGTCCTTCAACATCTGCAATAAGATGCTGCAGATGTTCTACCAGACGGTTGTGGCGAGCGCCCTCTTCTACGCGGTGGTGTGCTGGGGTGGCAGCATAAAGAAGAGGGACGCCTCACACCTGGACAAACTTGTTAAGAAGGCAGACTCTATTGTAGGAGTAAAGTTGGACAGTTTAACATCTGTGGCAGAGCGACGGGCACTAAGCAAACTCCTGTCAATCATGAAGAATCCACTGCATCCACTGAACAGTGTCATCTCCAGGCAGAGGAGTAGCTTGAGTGACAGACTTTTGTCACTGTCCTGTTCCACTGACAGACTGAGGAGATCGTTCCTCCACCACATTATGCGACTCTTCAATTTCACCCAGGGGAGTAAATGCTAATATTACTCAAAGTTATTGTCTACTTTTACATGCATTTTTATTACTCTTTAATTTAATATTGTTTTTTGTATCACTATACTGCTGCTGAATTATGTGAATTTCCCCTTGGGATTAATAAATCTATAGATATCTATCTATCTATCTATCTATCTATCTATCTATCTATCTATCTATCTATCTATCTATCTATCTATCTATCTATCTATCTATCTATCTATCTATCTATCTATCTCATAGTGCCCTATCTTATCTATCTATCTATCTATCTATCTATCTATCTATCTATCTATCTATCTAATAATAGTTTAAATTTATAATGCCCTTTTCTCATCATATAACTCAGTCTTAGCCCCTTTGGCCGTAGACACTGGGGTGTAGGTCAAATTCTAGTTTAGTTTCAAATTCAAAGCCTTGGTCTAGAAGCCTTGTGGACAGATGTGTAGGAACATATCCCTGGATTTCAGTGTGTGTGCCCCTGACTGAAACCTTCCGACTGGTACCTGTTTTTTTCCAAACACAAAATAGTGTGGCATACCAAGAGCATGGAATCTGATGGAGTTGGGGATATGCCAGGCTCAACTGCAATTCACTTTGAAGCAATTGTTAGCAGATGTTGGACTGGTAGCTATTAGGACATGTACCAACCCCCTCATCTTCCACCTAGATCCTCCTTAATCCTAGGACAGCCCATCGCTCTCCTTGCATCCATGAAAATAAAGGGTACTTTTAAAATAGTGTGTGATGTACTCCCTTCACTAGTAGTGACAAGGACAGAAGTGATCAAGTTTATGTAAACAGGCATCTGGTGCAGATGGGTAAGTGTTCACCTACAAGGAACTAAATCCTCTGACCTGAGGCTTATGGGAGTGCCATCATCCTTCACCAGATGATGCGGCACCTCTTCTGCCCTCTTCACCAACCCTGCCCTTCTACCATTCCACCAGTGGATCAGTGAATGCTTTGTCATAACAAAATCCTCTTAAGTCCATTGGTTAGCAATGTGGCTTGAGGCAAAGGTTGGCATAGATGGGTCTGGTAAGATGATCAGCTATCCACTATGTTCAGGAAGCTAGCCAAGAAGACTCCATATCCTTGCTGAACCTAAAGCAGACAAAATACAGTAAATTGAGGGAAAGTGTGAAAGAAGACAAAAGCTCTGGAAGTCACGTCCCCTGCTCCTGCCTGCGTAGGTGGTGTCACACAATGTCAGAATGTCTCTTATGCAAGAGAGCTTCATGGCACAGCACAACCCGGAGGGCGGTAGGGGGTGAGCTTGAAACGCAACAATTAGTGCTGCCATAATTAGCAGCTCTGTAATTAGCCTTCAGACGCTATATGAATCACCGCTGTGCTGGAAAGCAGATGGCTTTGTTGTGCAGATTCATGCCATCAAAGCCAATTTTTTTTCTCATCGTCTGATCACGCACCACCACCCCCCATTAAGACTCACACACCTGATGATCACCTCATTTCTAACATGCCTCAGAAGAAAGAGGTGTGTACTAAAGCCTCTGAGCCCCAAGTGGTCAAAGACCCTGTCCTCTTTCAAGTGAAGTTTCACATACAGGAAAAGAAAATGAGAGGAAAATGAAGCCGGTTTTGCTAGTTGGAAAGTAAAGGAAACAAAAAAAAAAAAAAAAGGGAAAGAAAAACTCAAAAAAACAATTCATAATGGAACTTATTAGGCACATTGTCAGCCAGAGGAAGAAAAGGTCAAGTTTCAGGCCTTGTGAACACTTTGATGGTTCGACGGCGGCCCTTATTAGTGAGATATTATCTCCATTCATCCTCTTCTGGGGGCAGATGGCCCTCTGCTGCAAGGGATTACATTGCTGAGTCCTGCTTTCCCAGGTCCATGACTTTCTCAGGACAAGGATGTGGTGGTTCGGGGGGGGTTCGGGGGGAGTGTTGTTGACAGACAAAAAGGCCTTTGAGGGCAAATCTAACAATGGTGGGCACCCTTTGCTGTACACTATGGGGTTATAGCTTGACATTTTGGGAGAATACTTGTTCAATGCTGGATCAGAACAGACTCAGACTAAGAGTTTAGTGCAGCAAAATGGGCAACAACTGTCTTTAAAAGGTTCTTCCCAGTCTTCCAAACATCAAACACCGCACCCAAACTCCATTATCCACAGCTGGAATAACCCATGTAACAAAAAGTGGTCAAATGTAAAGTATGACTGGCATTGTAACTGGAAAGGTTGGTAAGGGAGACGGTAAATCTACATTTACATTTATTTGTTTAGCAGGTGCTTTTATTCAAAGCGACTTACAAAACATGTCAACATAATTGACTAACCTGCAGTCTGGGAGACTGTTTGGGAACAAGTGTTAACAGGTTAAGGGTACCAAATTGACCATCATGAGTGAAGAGCTCAGAGCTCAAAACAAAAGCGAGTTACAATTCAGAGAAAATAGAAATCTAAAGGCTAATATCAGTTGGACAGATGTTCACCAAACAGAAGTCTTTAAACACTTCTTAAACACATTGAAGAAGTCAGAATTTCAAATAAAGGTGGTTGGCACTAGTTACACATGAAAAGAGTCAGGAGTGAAATTCAATGCCACACAGAGGTGGTAGACCTCATTCAACAGCAGACCTGAGTAGTCGAAAAGGAGCATAGAACCTCACAAGTGTCTCTATATTTTTGGGTGCTAACCCAATGGCTACTCTACAGGCAAGCATCAAGGATTTCAGCTTAATATGTGCTGCTACAGTGTGCCAATGTGTTGATCTGAAAAGAGGAGTGACATGTACAATCCTCCACTGGTTGAACACCAGACATGCCACTGCATGTTGAATCATCGACAGCGGTTTGGTGACACATGCCTGTACTCATGCCAACAAAGAATTGCAGTAGTCCACACATGGCAAGACCAAAGCCTGGACCCGGAGGTTTACTGCCTACTCTGTCAGATACAATCTGATCTTGCAGGTAGTGTATAAAGTGAATCTGCAAATTCAAAATGCTGCAGCAACATTGTCCCTGAAGGACAGCTAGTCATTTGTCATCACCCCATCAGTGCATACCGACCGACTCAAAGTGTGTTAGTGATAATGAACTAAGCTGGACAGAGGTAGGGTGCTGGAGAGATAGAGAAGCTGGGATAACAAGAATGTCCGTCTTCACCAAGTTGGGCCGGAGATGGTCTTACTTCAAACAGTTTTCAGCCTCACTGAGACCTGCAGGGATTCTAGCTAATACTGCATGGTCCTCTGAAAGGAACGACAGGTACGTCTGCATATCATCACCACAGCAGCGATAAAGGGAAACCATGAGACTGATGATGAGGCCCAGCGAGGTGCATAAGGAGAACAGGAGAGGGCCTAGCACTGATCCGTGGGGCACCCCCATTCTTGCTTGGTGTATCCTTGACATCTCTACGTGATAGAACACACAGTAGGATCTGCCCAAATGGTACGACGTAAACCACCTGATAGTTGCCCCAACAATGCCATGGTCAGAGAGGGTGACAAGTATGCCCCTTTCCTGGAGTTGTGCCTTCATTGCATACTGGATTGTGTAAATCTTTCAGCAGTTTATGATGCACAGAGTAAAGGACAACAAGTCTACTTGAATCCAGGTGAGAATTCAGAAAGCATATTTTGCTAAAATGTGCCATCCTGGTGCATTGGCCATGAACCCCACATTAACTGTCATTTGTTTCAGTGTGTGCACTGTCGAGAGAATGAATGGGGTGACTCCAAACTTCAGGTGAGCATTTTGACAGCCTCCCGTGGGGACATCTTTGGCTGTCTAGGGTGTACTGTCTCCTGAGGCATTCATGTGGCTGGCTGTTCCACTTCAAGAGAAAGGAGCGGAGATGCTGATCTCCTGATCTTCCTGATAACCATATAGTTGTTCCTCTTCCAGTTCTGACTCACCAGATTCTATTTTTCTTCCCTGAAAAATGACACATTGAGATATGGACAGAAAGAGAATGAAAGATGGTGATTACATCAGTGTCAATTCACTTTCAAAGTTGGGAGAATGAGAGTCTTGCATCTCCGCTGATAACAATCCAGACACATTGTGCTGTGTGTGGTGGTAGCTGGAGTAGGGGGGTGGTGGTAATGTGAAAGAAAAGATCTGTGTCAGGGTATAAAAAAAGCAAGGCTATGGTCGAGAGGGTACCTGCAGGATATTGAGGTGCCCACTGAAACATGGGAATGAGGCTACTGGAACACCAAAATATGACACTAGAAAAAAAAAGGAACAGGCACCAGAACATGGCTAACCCACAGAACAATTTACTGAGAGTCAGGTACACCTTCTAGAGGCTGAAACATTTTAGCAAAAAAGATGGCCTTTTCAGACAATTCATTTTCTATGGCTGCAAAAACATCAATTTGCTATATGACTAACTTAAACAAAGTCCCTTTTCCTTATTTTCCATTGTCTCTGCCACACAACAGACCTTAAAAAGTTATGGGTGTTTTTTTTTTTTTTTTCCTAAGACAATTGCTGGCTGGGAGGTGCGTGTTTAAAAGAATTTAGAGTCTCAGAGGTTTTCCTTCTGAACTTAGGAGAAGGAGATCAGATTTGATAAAGCTCTTGACGATTAAATCGACACCGTCCCAAGGTTTGTAGCTGAAGGATTTTACTCTTGAGCTGCCAAAGATCAAACAACCTTGAGAGTCGTCATTCTTGTATCAAGTAACTGCTGATGATGAGGAAGACTAGGACCTTTGATCCCACGAGACTCTTCTCCTGTGCCCCTCTCCTTTTTGCACTCAATAAACCTTCACTCAGCACCTATTTTTAATTTAATAGATCACTAAAACCAGAAACAATCCTGAGGATTTACATTGGCAGTAAAACATAAATTAGTGCAAAATATTTGATTCCCAGTTTTATGGCAAATAGCACATTGATTTATGGGAGAAAGTGCAGTGCTGGCACATTGCAAAATGCCACCTGAGGCAATGTGCATTTTTACCACCCACTAACCACCTCCATCCCCAACTCCACAACAAAACCATAAGACAGCAGTAAAAGATGCATTTAAATCACATATAACACATATTTCTATGCAGGCTTTGCGATACAGAACATTCTGACAAAGAAATATAATAGCCATTAAAATCAGCTTTTAAACAATAAAATACAAAGTTAAAAACAATACAAATGTACAATATAAAACTATAAATGTAGAAATGAAATGAAACTTGGCTGGGCCGTTCTCCTGCAGACTACTAAATACCTCAGCTACTTCAAACGCTCTTGCAAGCTGAAAGGTGCCCGTCCTTTTTATCTAAACACACACAGTGTGAACTTAAGAGATCTTTTACAGAAAATGTGACTATCACCTTAACTCTTTCAGGGCTGATGTCGACTTTTGTCAAAATTTAGGAGTAGAGGACGGTAATCAGCTGTAAACTGCAACAACCTCACCCTTACATGTTAGTTTGCTAGAAGGAAAGTTACACAGCTTTGCTGATTTATCCTCGATTCCCTACAGGCGCAGGAGTAGTGAAGAGCAAACAACCTCTAAAATGGCACCGACATCTGGGGAGAGACCAAAGCAAATGTGCAAAGCAAAATACTCCATGGACATTTTACGTAATTTCGTTGAATAGAACTCTGACTCGTCGGACTCTGAGTTTTATGCAAGTGATCTGGAGATGGATATCGAAAACGAAAGTGAGGTGCCGGCATCATCTGATCGGTCCCCTACAGCAGCATTCACCTGGGAGGACCACCACTTATGATGACAAGAGGTACAAACCATATTGTGTCACACTGAGACCGCCACCACCACCCACCTGCTGTGCGAAGACAGCCAGCCCACTGTGCATTCCTGCTGACCACCTAGGTGCCCCAACACAGCCACTGCCAGCAGACATGCCAAACATGCGCCATCAGCAGGCACAGCACCAGACATTTTTTGTTGACTTATGTGTGAAACCATCGCTTTGTGGAAAAAATATTCAGCCCTCAAAGAGTTAAACAGATTCCAGAAATGACCATAATTTCACAAAATGGCATAATCAGTATCATTGTCTTCCATTAATACTTAATATTAAAACTCCGCACATCCCATCTTTTGTAGTGCACCGCTCCTGGCACTCTAAAAAAGTTCTCTCTAGTTGGGAAAACTGACACCAAGCCATGATTGGATGGTGATATTGCCTTATTTGCATACACTAGTGAAGATATGGACTCACAGATCATGGGTAAAAATGATTGGTGATATGTATTATACTTTGATTTGATTGAATTTAGCAGTTCTATTAGGCTATTCAGATTAGTTTAAAAGCCTAAATATAATTTATATCATTACTGTTTCTGGGACTGCAAAATAAAATATAATTGTGTTAGTACCATAACTGTAAGCTACAAATCAAGTGGTATGTTTTTTTTCTGCAATGTCAAGGTATAAATGCATATTTTTTTTGAGAGAGTCTTGCAGACAGATTCAGCAAAAATGATTCCTTTCAAAGGATCTTCTGGCAATTCACCAATGTCCTGCATGGTACAGAATTTGAAATCATCTTGTAGCTGGTGTTCATGTTTGTTTATTAATACATTTGTATTAATTTTCCAGATTCAGGATAAATATTAGTATACAGCCATATCAGATTTGAATCACTTGCAAAGCGGAACTATTTGAGGGGCCAAACAGGCCATAAATCATATATTTTTGTGTGCAATCTATTAGCTTACATGTTCATGCTATTGATTTATGAGTATCTACTATTGGTTTGCATGCATGCTCACTTAATTGGTTTGTATGCATACAATACTGGTCTCATTCATATGAACTATATTGGTTCATGTCCGCTGTAGGAGAAGAACGAGCAATCCGGATGGAATTGGACAGCGGAGAGCATAAATAAATTTGTTTCTGGATACAGGAGATAATGGACGGACAAGAGGAATCTGGGATTCTGGGGAGGTCCAATCTCTCATATGCAAGGTGGCAGTGGTCCACATACGGGAACCAGCTGGGACACCCACAGGGGTGCTTAAGATATGTATTCCAGAAGTGCTGCCATGTCTGGGTTCATATGCTCCAATGTAGGGTGCTGTCGGCCTGGAAGTGCTTCCTGGAGGACATGGCAAGACCCCGAAAACATTCCCGTGTCTGGCATAAAAGGACCCATCCGCCACACATGTATGACTCAGAGTTAGGAGGCAGCGGGCGACACTTGGTGGAGGAGAGAAGGAGGAAGAATGGCATTTATTAATTGTGATTTGGTGGGTTCTGTCTGGACAGTAGTGTATTTAAAGGTGCTTGTGTGAATATTCATACATCATGTGTTGTGTTACTGAGTGTGTGGTTTGGGGCTCCCTGGCACCCCCTTGTGGTCACACCGTATATTATCAGTGTGTATTGGGTTTGTGAATGAAAAACTAATTACGTAAGTTTGTACATTATATGCATATAAACTGTATTGATTTGCACATTTACATCACTGTTTTAGGTGCATTTGTAATTGGTTTCTGAATGAACTGCTTCAGATTACACTCACAAGCCATCGGTTTGCTTGCGTTCATAAAGTACTGCACTGCATACATAGTAATGGTTTTGTGTCTGCATTATATTGGTTTCACGCTTGTCCTAAACTGGTTATAAATATATATAATATATATAAATATATTAAACAAACCACAACCTCCTCAAACTCACATTAGAACTTCAGGCTTGAATGTGTTTCTTTCTGCTTTAGCCTTCCTTTGCTTAAATGCCATAGTTATTCTCCTTATAACAATATGTTTCTTTTTTTGAGATTTTAAAAAACAAATCTTTTCACTTGGGATTTTCCACCTTTGGAGATGCTTAAAGTCCTAGAGTACCTAGAGTTCCGCTGGTTCTCCTCGCACTTTACAGAGACATTCAGTTTTGTTGAATTGGCACTGCCATTAGTGAGAGTGGATACGAGTGGTGCCCCCTTCAGTGCCAATGCTGCCTTCAACCCTGGCCACTCCGTGATTCTGAACTGGATGAAGAAGGTGACGCGCAGTTATTTTCTACATAGTTTCATGTTTCAGTCTTGGAGCTTTTGAGACTTCTGTTGCTAGCAGTTTTATTTTTATTTTTTAAGTCAATGCTGTTTCTTTCGTGCCCTGTCATATCAGGACATTTCTGAAGGCCTGTTAATTTACTCTAAATTGAGAAGTTTAAACATTTTTGAATTCTTAACGCTTAGTTATCTCCTTCACATAGATATCCTCCAAGTTTGGAAAAGATTGACCTATTTATTTTCAACATAAACAATCTGTTTTGTCAACTTAAGCTTTGTGTCTTAACCTCCAACACTATTACAGGGTCTTTAAAATAGATCATGTCTTATTTTAAAATGCTATTATGCTTATGCAATTTGTAATCGACAATATTCATTTGGAAATGCTAATGGGTAGCATCACAGATTGCTCTGAATTAAAAAACAGAACAGTGACACTCTAATCAAAATCATCACGGATGTCCCTTACTTAGTTCCTGGTAGACTGAGTTTGTTGAAATTTGACACACTTACTCTTTAAGGAAACCTGTCAAGAACTGTCCATTTTCCTCCTTTTGTTTGCAGTTAAACATACTAAAGCCAAGACACAAAGACACAAAGACACATGAACGGATATTCAAGTTAAAACTGCAAAGTGTGGACCCTATGACCCCAACCCAAGATCCTGCCTGGCACCCTGCAAGAAGAGTATCTTGGCTCTTTGGATGGAGAAAATGAGTGTGTATGATATGGAATACCAGTAGCACAGCAGTGACTGGGTTTGAGTTTACTCATTACATTACATTTACTCATTTCATTACTGAAATTGGATTGAAACCAAAAACACCAACCAAAAAAAAAAAAAAGGGCTCCCGTCAAAAATGTTAGGTGGTCCTCATAGATTGGATTATAAATTTCATGTTGAGGACTGTGGGGTATGCATAGTCAAAAGGCAAGCTAAGGTCAGAGCCAAAAACCTCTCAAGCAAACTGGAAACACAATCAAAAATTGAAAGTCAGAAACAAGAGCAAGAAATCAGAAAACTGTGAAGTCAAATGGAACAAAAAGATTTGAAAGATTTTAGTGCAAGTTCTATCCATAAAATATGGATGAGATGGAGATATTTATAATGATCATGAACTGTGGAAGGATTGCTGTTTCAGTGACTGATGGTAAAAACCCGGGAACGGCGGTACCAAAGGAAACAGATGGCATTGTGGCATAACAGGAAACATCTCAAACATTCTCAATTTACATCCATCCATCCATTTTCCAACCCACTGAATCCGAATAGGGTCACGGGGGTCTGCCGGAGCCAATCCCAGCCAACACAGGGCACAAGGCAGGAACCAATCCTGGGCAGGGTGCCAACCCACCGCAGGACACACACAAACACACCCACACACCAATCACACACTATGGCCAATTCAGAATCGCCAATCCACCTAACCTGCATGTCTTTGGATTGTGGGAGGAAACCGGAGCACCCGGAGGAAACCCACGCAGACACAAGGAGAACATGCAAACTCCACGCAGGGAGGACCCGGGAAGCGAACCCGGGTCTCCTAACTGCGAGGCAGCAGCGCTACCACTGCGCCACCGTGCCGCCCTTCTCAATTTACAATAAACACAAAAACCAATGAGAACATCACAAACCTTTAGTTCTGAAACCCCTAGATCAATGCAATAGATTGTGTAAATCCATCCAGAAAGTTCCATAAAAAATAAAGGTACAAATCACAACAATGGCGTTGCCTCTGACCACAAGTGAGTGGGGTTAGCAGCATGGAAGGAGCTGTGAAAGATCAAAGCAGTGGCCACAGTATTGGAGGGTGGGTAGCCGAGGAAGGGGACATCATCCTGCAAATCTCATCTAAGGGAGTGAGGGAGAGACATGGCATTTAAAATGTATTAGGCTACCAAGATGAGTGATGATGAAATGTTAGCTGAATAATACCGTAAAAATCACAAAAAAAATGAAGATCCATCAACATATTGTCATACAGTATAACCAGCAAAGCACAGCACTGAAAGACATCGCAACATCAAATAGTTAGCACAGAAAGTAGAAACACAAATGAATATTCAGAAATTTTGTTCAATGAATGAAGTCCTGAATGCTATTGTATATAAGTAATCGATTTGATTCACGATAAAGATTACGGCTACTATGAAATAGGGAGTTGTTCAAGTTAACTCGCCCTTTTATTTTTGTCACAAAAAAATCAACAAAAGGTTTACTTAAAGTGGCTCGATCCTTCATACCCCAAAGTGGAACTCAGAGGTTCAGACTGCACATGCGCACACATGTAACCCAGAAACAGGTCAGTGGTATTAGGCACAAGGAAAATTTCACATACTCAAAAAAGAAACATTGCATTAAGCACAACATAGAAAATTGGAAAAAATGATAATGATGTCATCATAAACATTTTAACAATACATTAAGTTATTGAGGTGAGTTTACTGTTTAGTTCATTTTTACCTGGGGACAAGGTTAGTGCCCCACAATTCCTTAATACACAGACAACACTGCTTATATCTAATAGGAGGTTACAGTAAGGAGCTGAAAACTAGAAAAGCTAAAAATGTCACCCCACTTAGAGGTTTTAAGGTTTCCAATATAACGTCCCTCTTACTTAAAGGAAAAGTTTGGCATTTTTCAAGTTGGCATAATTTGTTTATAATCATGGTATATAGTAATTTCAGTCAGTCAGTCAGTATCCAACCCACAATATCCTAACGCAGGGTCACGGGGGTCTGCTGGAGCAGGAACAAACCCCAGGCAGGGTGCCAGCCCACCGCTGGGCACACACACACCAAGGACAATTTAGACCTGCATGTCTTTGGACTGTGGGAGGAAACCCACGCAGACACGGGGAGAACATGCAAACTCCACGTAGGGAGGACCCAGGAAGTGAACCTGGATCTCCTAACTGTGAGGCAGCAGTGCCACCACTGCGCCACCGTGCCACCCTTATATATTAATTTGCCACATGAAATTGCGTTCTAAAGTGAAGTATATTTTTTTAATCTTTAACTCTTTGAGGGCTGAATATTTTTGCCAAAAAATTATGCTTTCAAACAGAAATCGACATAAAACATCTGTTGCTGCATGCTGTGGCTGCCAGTTTCCAAGAATGAACGGCAGGCTTGCTGCCAGGCTATCTTCATGTGGCTGGGACAGCTGTAGCGGCAGTCACGGTCGCAGTGCATTACAATCTGGATTCTACCTCTTGTCATTGTTAAGTGGCAGTCCTCCCTGGCAAACATTGTCAGTACCACGACTAGCTGGGGACCGATCAGCTGAAGCTGGATCCTCAAATTCGTTTTCGATCACTTGTATCAAAATCTGAGTCCGACAAGTCATAGTCTAGTTCAGAGATGATAGGCGAGACATTGTCCACAGAGTAATTTGCTTTTCGCATTCGCTTTCATCTCTTGCCAGATGTCAGTGCCATTTTTGCCGTTGTGTGTGCCTTGTTACTCACGTGAGCGGATGGAATCTCGGTAAAACCAATGAATATAAAACTTTCCTTCTTGCAACGAGAGTCCAACATAACAGTTGGTTTTGTCACAGTTTACAGTTGACTACCATCGTCAACTCCTTTTGACAAAAGTCGACATCAGCCCTGAAAGAGTTAAAAAATAACTACGCTGCTCTTTCATTTTATAATGGAGCTAATGGGTACCAGAGTCCCAATGTCAAATGAAGTATTGAAACTTACCAAATACGCCCATTTTGTAAGCTAGAAATGTTATTGAGTATTGATCCATGTCTTGAGGTTACAAACATATCACAAAATATCTTATTCATATTGTTTTAAGAAGGTCAGAAATCAAACCATTGTTGTGAGATTCAGCCACAACACGTTGCAGGTCGTCTTCTGGTATCCTCCATGTTATCCTTTCAGCTCCAGGAGCATAGAGTCACCTTGGTAAGTCATCACCAAGTACCTTTATTTACTGCTGAAGCCAAGATGTAAATTACTGTCTCTGTTGTGTGGACAACTAGACAATACTAAGAGGAAAACCTCACACAATCGCTCACATCCGTTCCCTATATGGCAGCTTATTAGTCACTTATTTTGCAAAGATATTGCTTGCTGATGCCTGTATAATCATGCACATATATGCTTCAGTTGTATAGCAAGACTGCAGTCAAGCGACAAGAACTGACTGGATGTTTTAGGTGTACATTTAGTTTAAATCAGGTTGAAGTTTAGTCAGTTTAGCATTGATGTTTTAATATAAGCAGAGCCTCACAGCACCAGGGATTACATGGAGTTTGCACATTCTCCCCATGTATTTATGGATTGATCGGTGTCAATGAGTTTACTGGCTCAAAATCATTGTCCTGAGTTATATAACTGCAGGTAGATAAGTGAGCAAGAAATGTAGTCTAGCCTCAAAAAAAACTGTACCAAGAATATGTGATAAAATTAAATTAAGACATGGTTTGTCCAAGCAGGTCACAGAAACACAGAAGGCACATTTTATTAATGAAATCTTTACTGCTTCAAAGTGGGCGTATATTTGGTAAACGTCAAAGCTTTTTTGCCACATTGGGACCTCTGTATCCTTCACTCCTCTATAAAAGGTAAGAGCAGGCCAGATATTTTTAAAAATATACTTTACTTCAGAACACAATTTCATGTGGCAAATTAATAGATGCATTAATTGTGAACAAATAACTTTGACTTGAAAAATACCAAACTTATTCTTTAATATTTCCTGTACATCCTGAAATATGGATCTTTTAATAACTTTGGATAAATAATGTGAGATGAATTTCTAAAATTTTCTCTATTCTCTCCATCCAGCTCCTTTTGTCCTCTTACAGGTTAATACAACTATGATCATACACAATTTCTTTGAGACCCCGACCCCTTTGAATGATTTTTACAATTCTTCTGAGTGAACTATTCCTTCTGTGATATTGTGCCTTATTGAAATGCTACACATTTGGGGAAAAATGCCATCTTGTTCAGATGTCCTCCTTTGGAGATTTTAAAATTGCTAGTTACAATTACCGCCTTGCTACCCAGGCCCTGGGGAGCCTCTTCCTCTTTGTAGGACGCTTCATCTTTGAAGATGGTTTAAAACAAATGCTTTCTACATTAGACATTGTTTCTTTATAACTAAGTTGTGCTGACTCCTCTAGGTGGCAGCAGTTTTTTTAATAGTCAGGAGTAGAATCTGGGTTTTACTAACAGGCAAAAAGAACTTAGCAGGAGAATTGATAACCAAAATAATTTGACATTACCAGAGCAGGAACATAAAATGAAAGTTGCAGTTAATTAACAAAACAATTTGTTGCAAAAAATCAGAATAAGAATGCTCAAGGTTTCCGTATTGCGCCCACAACCTTGGACAAACCAGGAAATGCACGACACTGACCTTTACACCCTTGACCTAATGATGTCATGTGCCACACTCTTTTGTGAACTTGACTAGCAACTGCTTGGTGTCATAATTTAGACTTTTGTTGATATTCTGTTGAGTTTTTTTTCCACTGTCTTATGAGATCAGATATTAATTTTTATTTCTAGTCACTGATTTTGATTCTGATGTCATTTTGCAATTATTTTGTGTGCTTCTATTGCTGTAAATAAGCTGCCATTTAGTTTTTTCACGGCAGTGTGAAATTGTACTCCCTTCATTAGGGTAGTTGTCAGGGGCCTGTCCTCAGTGGTTGTGACCTGTGGGAAACGACACCATTGGTTAAAAGTTTGCCCAAGGAAATTTCTTCCAATTCCAAGCTGATGGATTCCAAACACCCTTCTTCCTTGTCTCACAGCTCCAGAGTCCAGGGGCCTCATGTATAAATGGTGCGTACGCACAAAAATGTTGCGTACTCCCGTTGCCACGCTCAAATCATGATGTATAAAACCTAAACTTGGCGTAAAGCCACGCACATTTTCACGCCAGATAAATGCTTGGCGTACACAAGTTCTCTGCTCGGTTTTGCAAACTGGCGGCACCCAGTGTCAAAGCATTGCTTTTGTTCCAGTGTGGTTTCCCTTTCTTTTTTAGATCCACATCCCTGACACGACTTTATTATATACATTGAAATTAACCGCATATTGTTTATTAGTTTAAGGCATCTGATTGTAATTAACCTGTAATGATATAATGGTTCACAGAATGGCCAATCTATTCCAAATACCATAGCTGCTTTAGCGTTGTTCCTCTCGATGCACCACTCAGACTATTTATCCCACTGTAACCGAGTGTGCAATCTGATCGGAAAGAGAATTATCGGTATACAGCATCAAGCAAATGCTGCTTCAGCCATGTTGTCTATTCGACTGCTCTCATATGGCAAACGCTTCAGAGCCTTTCCTGTACGGACCTCGTGGTTCAGAAACAGTTTCATCCCAAGAACTCTAAACGCACTCAATCAGTCTATCAAGTGCTCCTTGTTGAACTGTTTGTACTTATTGGTACAATCACCTCATTGTAAACTTGCGATACATTTATAATATTGCACAACCTGAGCCACTTTAAAAAGCGCATATTTACATATGATGACGATGTCATTTTGAAGATGAAATGCAGCAAAATATGTTTATTACATTATACAGATAAAATTTTAACATTATTTAAATAATCTCTATTGTTAATAATTAAACATGTGAGGACATGGTGTCGCAGTGCTAGTGGGGAGCTGGCGCCCATTCTCGGATTGTTCCTGCCTTGCACTGTATTCTTGCTGGGGCTGGCGCAACACTGGAACGATAGATGGATAGAATAATTAAACATGTACTACGAAAATATTTCAATGTTCCTTAAAAGTTTTGAAGACTAGGCGTTCTAAGCTTACAGATGGCTTAACGTCTATTACAGAGCTGATTGTGGGCAATTGGTTACTTGGAGAAAGAAAAGGAAGGACAAGAATTGGGGGTTAGTACATTTGAAAGAAACAGTACTGCTGCGATAAATTATTTTGTTGAAGGTCACGCATGGCGCAGCAAGCATCTCTGGACAGGGCGCCAGCTCGTCACTATCACTGCGCCACCGTGTTCCCATGTTTAATAACATGCTTTAACTCCTATCATCATGAAAATGATATCATGTATACATCTCAGTATTTTAATTATTCAGAGGGCAGTAATATCATGAATGTAATGGATTCTGTGTCCTGTCGGAGGAAGAGAAAGCCCACTTAAGAAGCACATAGTGATTCACACACATAGAGCACATAGAAGAACACATAAAGAACAAAGCATTTAAAGTAGTACTTCAGTTACGATGGAATTTGAGAAACTAGTAAATTAAACGATTTAAAGATGAAGTTTATGATGTTCTACTTTAATGACAAAACTAACAACATGATAAAAGTGGAAATTTCGAGATTAAAGATGACGTTTCGAGCTTTTTTCTCACTGTCAATATTTTTTTTTTCTCTGTACACTAATAAGCTTCCATATGACACTCAGACAGTGGGCTACGACTCGCCTTTTCACGACGACTTTGATATCTGACCACTTCTTTTTTATTTTGGGCACTGTGCGAATTTGTGAACTTGAGCTTTCAAGTTTCTCCGACACTCTATGTCACTCGATCAACTTCCTTTTGTTGTTTACAGGTGCCGGTCATAAAATTAGAATATCATGACAAAGTTGATTTATTTCAGTAATTCAATTCAAAAAGTGAAACTTGTATATTAAGATTCATTCATTACACACAGACTGATGTATTTCAAATGTTAATTTCTTTTAATTTTGATGATTATAACTGACAACTAACGAAAGTCCCAAATTCAGTATCTCAGAAAATTAGAATATCAATTAAGGCCAATGCAAAAAAAGGATTTTTAGAAATGTTGGCCAACTGAAAGGTATGAACATGAAAAGTATGAGCATGTACAGCACTCAATATTTAGTTGGGGCTCCTTTGGCCTGGATTACTGCAACAATGCGGCGTGGCATGGAGTCGATCAGTCTGTGGCACTGCTCAGGTGTTATGAGAGCCCAGGTTGCTCTGATAGTGGCCTTCAGCTCTTCTGAATTGTTGGGTCTGGCGTATTGCATCTTCCTCATCACAATACCCCATAGATTTTCTATGGGGTTAAGGTCAGGCGAGTTTGCTGGCCAATCAAGAACAGGGATACCATGGTCCTTAAACCAGGTACTGGTAGTTTTGGCACTTTGTGCAGGTGCCAGGTTCTGTTAGAAAATGAAATCTGCATCTCCATAAAGTTCATCAGCAGCAGGAAGAATGAAGTGCTCTAAAACTTCTTGGTAGATGGCTGCGTTGACCTTGGACCTCAGAAAACACAATGGACCAACAGCAGCAGATGGCATGGCACCCCAAACCATCACTGACTGTGGAAACTTTACAATGGACCTCAAGCAATGTGGATTCTGTGCCTCTCCTCTCTTCCTCCAGACTGTGGGACCTTGTTTTCCAAAGGAAATGCAAAATTTACTTTCATCAGAGAACATAACTTTGGACCACTCAGCAGCAGTCCAGTCCTTTTTGTCTTTAGCCCAGGCGAGGCGCTTCTGACGCTGTCTCTTGTTCAAGAGTGGCTTGACACAAGGAGTGCGACAGCTGAAACCCATGTCTTGCATACGTCTGTGTGTGGTGGTTCTTGAAGCACTGACTCCAGCTGCAGTCCACTCTTTGTGAATCTCCCCCACAGTTTTGTTTCACAATCCTCTCCAGGGTGTGGTTATCCCTATTGCTTATACACTTTATTCTACCACATCTTGTCCTTCCCTTCACCTCTCTATTAATGTGCTTGGACACAGAACTCTGTGAACAGCCAGCCTCTTTAGCAGTGACCTTTTGCGTCTTGCCCTCCTTGTGCAAGGTGTCAATGGTCGTCTTTTGGACAACTGCCAAGTCAGCAGTCTTCCCCATGATTGTGTAGCCTACAGAACTCGACTGAGAGACCATTTAAAGGCTTTTGCAGGTGTTTGGAGTTAATTAGCTGATTAGAGTGTGGCACCAGGTGTCTTCAATATTGAACCTTTTCACAATATTCTCATTTTCCGAGATACTGAATTTGGGACTTTCATTAGTTGTCAGTTATAATCATCAAAATTAAAAGAAATAAACATTTAAAATACATCAGTCTGTGTGTAATGAATGAATCTAATATACAAGTTTCACTTTTTGAATGGAATTACTGAAATAAATCAACTTTGTCATGAGATTCTAATTTTATGACCGGCACCTGTATACCACTGTTAAAACCAACAAACAGTACGTTTTTCCTTTGCCTCCACTTGGTATTCACTGTGCTTTTGCCATTGTCTTTTCACAGAATGCTGAGCTTAAGGGCTATTTATATTTATTTGCATATTCAAAGAGGCGTAATTCTGGAAGGAGATGGGGTGGGACAGCAGACACGTGCACATGCGTTACTTTTCACGCTGACCGGGTTTTATGGGGCGGAAGAACGTGGAAGTTGGCGAGCACACAGATTTATACATCTAAATTTTTGGTGCGTAAGCACAAATCCACTTTTGTCCTTACGCCATGTTTTATTGTGAATTCTACGCACACCGTTATGCATGAGGCCCCAGGACAAATTCAATGCAAAATTAGAGTCGCTAATTAAACAACCGCACATACCTTTGGAATGTGATAGGAAAAATCAAGCACCCTGTTTTTAAACATTGACTTATTCATTTTATTTTGGGCACCCCAGCAATGCACCCAGCCTCAACCTTGCTCATACACTCACATATATAGAGGCACAAATGAATTAGTGAAAGTGCATATAAAACAAATAAAAAGGCAAAAAAAAAGCAGTTAATAAATAAAAAATGTGTACACAAAGAGAGATTGGGAGCAAACACCCACCATGCAACGAACCACCTAGTTTAGGACCCGAGTGTTGCTGAGCAAATGGGTGACACCTCAGCACCACACTGCAACTGTGTGAGGTTTTTTACAGTGGCTGTAGTGCCAATCCTGCCACCAACCCATGAGTTTTCTCTGCATGTTGGAGGACCTGTTTGCAGGGCTGGTGGCAGGTTAATGTCATACGCAAGATGAAGAAATTGCAGGTTAAGGGCCATGCTCAAGGGCCCAAAGGAGTAGAGTCACTCACTTCATTGCCAGCGCATATCCCTAGCCTCAGAGCCACCACTAGGCAAAAGCCCTCACTAATTTCCCAACGGAGACAATAATTCAAAAGTTACTTGACAACAACTTATGAAGCTCTGTGTACAAAACGGTTAATGGTAAACACTCACAGTACAGTCCACAAACAGTCTGGTTTGACAGAAGGGCTGATGGTGAAAATGAATTGAGATGCCAAATGAACAGTTTCCTGAATGTTATAAACGTTTTGTCCTACCATTGTTGCTTAAAGATCTGTAGAAGTTGGGAACACTCCCTGGACAAAGACGTTAACCAACCCAGACAAAATGAAGGCAGAATACAAACACAAAAATTCACAATGGACCTGTAATTCAACGTCGGTTGTATTGTAGAGGTACAGTGAGAAGAACAGAAATGAATAAAGACAGATGATTACGATCCCGTTTGTAGTCTTTCAGCACCTTTTTAAAGAGAGTGCCTAATCTCCTTTCTTCTCAGCAACCCCTGCGCCACACTGAAGCTTCTCAGTGGTGTAATATTACCAAGACTGCTGGGGTTTGTAAGCCATTTAAACAGCACCACTACAGACGTATGGGTAATGTACCAACTCCACACAGGCAGTGCCGCACTCTTAAAAATAAAGTGTTATATTTCCGCTATGGTTCCTCCCCTGGCTGGGGTTTGAGTCCTTGTTCTTTTGTACATGTTGTTATTTATGTTTATGCGCTATTGATTGTGTTTATGTTTCAATGCCTTGGAGATGTTCCATGTATTTTGTGGGTTGTTTCCTAAGAGGTCAGCTGCCAATCACCACCAGGCACTGACTGCCCTGTGCCTATAAACCTGGAAGGTATCCCACAGTTCCTGATCATTCACTGTGAATGCCCTCTGGCGATGGTGAGTTTGTGTGTCTGTAATTTGTAAAATTATAGATTTTTTTTCAACCTTCTCTGTATTTTGAGATTGCTGTTGAACATGTTTGCTTTGTGTTAAAGGGAATTTAATTTTGCATTATGTGCCTCCAGTCAATTTGTGGAAATAAAACCTTTTTATTTTATGTATATTCTACATAGCCCTTTTTGTATCTAACCAGGATTTTTGACAGGATTTCCAATCTGGTGGGCATTTTTGGAAGTGTTTTTGGGAATTACATGCTTTGGAACTCCTAGTTCATGATATAAAGGTGCCAAAAATGTTTATCATAGTGATGTCACTGGGGAACGTTTTTAATTCCCTAAAGAACCATTCACATGGAAGTTCCACAATGAACCTTTATTTATTTAGATCTGTAACAGGTTCCATAAATAATCAAGAACAGATGACAACAGATTAGTGAAATATCAATGGATTTATGACTTTGAAAGGACTGCACATATTGTAATAGCACAGGCTAAGTTCAGGTTTTCTTGATTTGTTAGTACCCTGTTAGGTTGCTAGTCATACATTGAATATTTCTGTTTTGCCCACAAATTAGGAACCTTTTCACACCACCAGGAAAACAACTATACATACAGAGAACCCTTCTCATGATGAAATGGATCTTGGTCAAGCAATGGATCTATGAGGAACCACAAAATCTCAGTACAATGCCATTCCAGAACCATTAATATTAAGAGTGTGGACTGGAATTTAAAGTCTGTCTCCTGGTTCTTTAAGGATGCAGTGTAATCACATGCTACCACCCTTATTAATCAGTGAAACCATTTTTAAAAATATTAGTGGAAAAATTGTGGTGCAGTAATTATCAAAGCTGCCACACAGTTGTAGTATTACGGACCTGTTTCTTGACTCAACTATGTGTATAAATTAGGCCAGTTATCCCATTGTTCAAGTATTTATTCTGGTTTACTCCCATATCCCAATGACATATGGATTAGTTTGATGGTCAGGTCTGAATTAGCCTGGTTTGTCTGCATGATGGCGCCTAGTGATGCACTCCAGCATGATTCTTTCTGTTAGGAAAGGTTCTGCTGCTCCAACACTATGAAGATGCTGGCTTCACAAAATGTGTGAATAAAAGATCACTAAAATAATCTCCTTACCATATGTTTTGAACTTACTAGTCAAATGGTTTTCTTTCTGGAGATAATTATCCTTCCTAATGAAGAGGCTCTCTTCCTTCACCCTCAGCACCCACAGAGAAATTGTCATGATTTCTCAACTGCACGCTGATACAACTCCAGACAAGATGAACGCTGACAACATTTTGCTTTGCATAAAGGGACACGCACCAAGGGATACGAGAGACTATGCCGTTTATGTAAATGTCATTTGGCCTTCCTTCTGAAATGCTAGTTTAAGCATGACTAGTGTCACAATGAAGTTTTAGGATTTAAAAGAGCAGAACTGGATATGTCAAGCTTGTGATGTATTGAAGGCTAATCAAAAAAGAGATAAAAAAAAAATCTATTAGAGATAAAGATGGAGCACCAAATGAGAGCAGAATTTTCGGAATGCCTCCCATCCCCACCAATACAGGTAGGGTGCAGAGGAGTTGCAGTAATGTGCATCTCTTGTCGGCCAGCATTAGTCTGGGCAGCAAAGATAAATATCTTAATAGGGTAATAAGCTGGCAATAGATCAAAAGAGCTTCCGCAACAAGCCAGATGATTAGCACCAAAGGAACTTGAAACAGCCTCCTGTTACATTCATTCCATCACTAATGACAGATTCTTCCAAATAACCTTCTTTGGAGTTGACACAGTTTGTTACTGCCAGGCCAGACAATAGCTTGTCAGTTGCAAGGCTTTTACGCAACCTCGCTCTTCTTTTTGTGAGCTTTCTGTATGCAGAAATATACTTGTACTGTACCTTTAAATCTGAATGGGAATGCGTTTTGTATCCTTTGCTGTTTCACAGTATGGCTCAACTGGGAATTCTCATTCCAGTATAATTAGAATGTTTTTTTTTTCTTGCCTGTATCTCAGAATTGCTGATATGAACAATCTGATCCCAGTATGCAGTAAATCCCGTTCCTAGTTTCTTTCTAGTCCATTTTAGTTGGAAAGGCTAATCCCACTATTATTGGAAGCTGTTTTGTTTACTGGTTTCCAGTATACCTGTCTTGTTCAATCTGGTCACAGTTGTACAGTAAATGGCCAGATTATTCCAGATATTTTTTCTTTGTAATTTGATTAGCCAGTCAATTCTTGGTATTAGGTGATAATACTTCTTTTAACTTTTCCCAGAACATTTAGCTGGGAAGCCTGACCCCACTATAAACTTTTTTTTTTCTTAATATGCTTAAATTAACTCATCTCTTGCCAGTATACAGTAAACGGAGGTATATCTACTACAGCTACCCACTATAACTGAGTTAGCCAGTGCCCCCTTGATATTCCTAAATGATCATTCTACTCAAAGTATATTATGCTGGCAAAGTCTGAACTCACCATAACTGAAAGGTATTTTCTCATCTGTTTTCTAGTATAGCTGATTTATAGAATCTGATTCCAGTATGCAGTACAAGGGGCTGGCCAGTCTGGAACTGGAAATACTAAAATATTGGGTTTTTTTTGCCAATCCTTGCACTATTATTGTATAATGGAAGAACATTAGGTGCAAATTTGGCATATTCTCTATTGTATCACTCACAACAGAGTTTTAGACTTCGTCTGGAAGTAACATCCGAACAAGAACTGTGCATTGGGAGCTTTGTGAAACGAGTTTCCATGGCCGAGCAACTTCACAAAGCCCAAGAACACTGTGTGCATTGTCAAGTGTTGGCTGGAGTGTAAAACCTGCCACCAGTGGACCCCAGAGCAGTGGAAACATGTTCTCTGGAATGATGAATACCTTTCTGAACACTGGGTTTGGCGGATGCCATGAGAATACCTACCAACTGGAAGGATAATAGGCTGGGGCTGTATTTTAGGGTTCCGGCCAGGCTTTTGTTCCAGTGAAGAAAACTGTTCATACTACTATATACAAAGACATTTTTGACAATTGTGTGATTGCAACTTTGAGGCAACAGTTTAAGACCCCTTTCTGTTTAAACATGACTGTGTCCCTGTACACAAAGCCAGGTCCATTAAGACATGGAGAAACTTGAGCCAGGTCTTGTTGTCCAACATAAGTACCTGCTGTCACAAATGGTCTTTTGGCTGAGAAAATCCAAAAGCTTTCCCAGAAGAGTGGACAATGTTATAGCTATAAAGTTGCAGCCAATTCCTTATTCATGTCTCTGGTTTTGGAATTGGACGTCTATCCATCCAACCATTGTCTAACCCGCTGAATCCGAATAGGGTCAGAGCCAATCCCAGCCAACACAGGGCACAAGGCAGGAACCAATCCTGGGCAGGGTGCCAACCCACCGCAGGACACACACAAACACACCCACACACCAAGCACACACTAGGGTCAATTTAGAATCACCAATCCACCTAACCTGCATGTCTTTGGATTGTGGGAGGAAACCCACGCAAAAACGGGGAGAACGTGCAAACTCCACGCAGGGAGGACCCGGGAAGCGAACCCGGGTCTCCTAACTGCGAGGCAGCAGCGCTACCACTGCGCCACCGTGCCGCCCTGGACGTCTAACAAGCTCTTATAAATGTGATGGTCAGATATCCACAAACGTTTGGCCATATCTTGGCCTAGAGTAGAATACGTGCATTCAAAAATAGATAGACAAATGAATTTGATTTATTTTATAGACAAAGTCATCCAGTATTTGCCGATTCTGTGAAAATAAGAAATTACTAACAATGCAATAATTAAATGGATGAGCTAGTCCGGCTTTAGTATCTTCCATTACAGCATAACCATATCCCAGTCTGATTTAACACAAATGACATATTTATTTTACTATTCCCAAGAAAAACTGATCACCTCAGTATGAGCTCGAGACATCTGTCAGATGTTCCCACACCTGCTTCCCTTTCTAGCCGAGGCAGCCCTGTGAGGTATTGCCATAGTAGTAGTAGTAGTGGTAGTAGTAGTAGTAGTAGTAGTAGTAGTAGTAGTAGTAGTAGTAGTAGTATCATGTGTACAGAGTGCAGTGAGTTTCCCACTTGCATGTCCGACCAACATGCAACTCTCTCTCTGTATATATAAATATACATATATATACATATACTATATATACAGTATGTATATATATATATATATATATATATATATATATATATATACACAGTACAATCCCTCTTAACTGGCCACCTTGGGATTGGACCTATGGCCGGTTGCCGTTTTGGCCGGTTAATCCGACGCATACCTATTTTCATGTAGAAAAATATTTCTAAGGTATTTACTGTACCTCTACAACGTTCCTGAAGAAACCATATCCACAAGGCTTCATCCACGATTTTGCACACGGGTTTTTTTTCTCGTACAACAACTGGACAGTGTGGTGTAGCAGGTCCACAGCTCAAGTCAAAAAGACCACTTTTTAAATAAATAATTGCCGCACTCGCGGCTTGAGTGGGTGTGGTATGTATGGCCGATCATTCCCAGGAAATTCATGATGCTGAAGAAAGCGGTGGCTCCAGCTGAGTGATCATGGAGCTGGAGTGACCAGTATTGAAGACGACTGGCCGTCGAAAGGCAGCGACAGTCGTGGAGGCTTTTGGGTGGTTTAGCCCCAGCGTGAGCACCCCGGCTGCTGGGGAAAGAACCCAAGTCTCGGTCTGGATGGAGCCCGACGTAGCCAGGGATTGGAGGGCTACCAGGCCAGTGTGGAAAGCAGCTTCACCTGCAGGTAGGGTGACTCCCCTGTTGCGAAGCCCGATGGGAGAAGCAGGGGAGCTGCCAGGTAGAAAGACGAAGGCACCATGCTTTGGATTTTAAGAGACCGCTTCCAGCCATTGTTTTAACCTCGTTTGTGTTGTTTTAAAAGGACCTGTTTATTTAGTAATGGATTTTAACCTCCACTAATTCACTCGTTTTAATGGATTATTTATTTAAAGAAGACTTTTGATACACTGCACTTTATTTAATTTGAACACTGTTTTGTTGTTTGCTGGTTTTAAAATACCTCTCACGTTCCAGGAAAGAAGGAAGTGCATACATACTGTATAATATAAAAAAGAACTCAGGATTAAAAAAAAAATTATTTTATTTTAACAGGCCGGTTAATCCGTCAGCTGGTTAATGCGAGGCCAATTAAGTGGGATTGTACCGTATATATATATATATATATATATATATCCATCCATCCACTTTCTAACCCGCTGAATCCGAATACAGGGTCACGGGGGTCTGCTGGAGCCAATCCCAGCCAACACAGGGCACAAGGCAGGAACCAATCCTGGGCAGGGTGCCAACCCACCGCAGGACACACACAAACACTAGGGCCAATTTAGAATCGCCAATCCACCTAACCTGCATGTCTTTGGATTGTGGGAGGAAACCGGAGTGCCCAGAGGAAACCCACGCAGACACGGGGAGAACATGCAAACTCCACGCAGGGAGGACCCGGGAAGCGAACCTGGGTCTTCTAACTGCGAGGCAGCAGTGCTACCACTGCACCACTGTGCCGCCCTATATATATATACAACCCCAATTCCAAAAAAAAGTTTGGAACGCTGTATAAAATGTAAATAAAAACTCATAAGCCCACATTTTATTCACAATAGAACACGGAAAATATATCAAATGTTGAAAGTGAGAGATTTTACTATTTCATGACAAATATTAGCTCATTTTGAATTTCATGGCAGCAACATGTCTCAAAAAAGTTGAGATGGATGGAACAAAAGGGTGGAAAAGTAAGTTGTACTAAAAAGGAACAGCTGGATGAACATTTTCCAACTAATTAGGTGAACTGGCAACTGGTCACATGATTGGGCATAAAAAGAGCATCTTAGAGAGGCAGAGTCTCTCAGAAGTAAAGATGGGCAGAAGTTCACCAATCTGCAAAAAAAACTGGGTCGGCAAATTGTGGAACAATTTCAGGCTAATGTTCCTCATGTAAAATTGTGAAGACTTTCAATATCTCATCATCTACAATACTAATATTATCAAAAGATTCTGAGAATGTACAGAAATCTCTGTGCGTAAGGGACAAGGCCGAAAATCCGTATTAGATGCCTGTGATCTATGGGCCCTCAGACAGATCACACTGCCTTAAAAACAGGCCTGATTCTCTCATGGAAACCACTGCATGGGCTCAGGAACACTTCCAGAAATCATTGTCTGTGAACAGTTTGCTGTGCTATCCACAAATGCAGGTTAAAGCCCTATCATACAAAGAAGAAGTCGTATGTGAACATGATCCAGAAACATTGTTGTCTTCTATGGGCCAAAGCTCATTTAACTGAGGCAAAATGAAAACTGTACTTTGGTCAGATGAATTGAAATTCTTTTTGGAAAACATGGATGCTAGGTCCTCCAGATGAAGAGTGGGACCATCTGGCTTATGATCAGCGCTCAGTTTAAAAGCCTGCATGTCAGATGGTATGGGTGTGCATTCGTGCCCATGGAATTAGCAGCTCTCACATCTGGAAAGACACCATCAATGCTGAAAGGTATATACAACATATGCTTCATCGAGATGATGTCTTTCTCATGGAAGGCCTTGCATATTTCAGCAAGAAGACAATGCTAAACCGCATACTACATCTATTACAACAGCATGACTTTGTACCAGAAGAGTCCGGGTGCTGAACTGGCCTGCTACAATCCAGACCTTTCACCAACTGAAAATGGCGCATCATGAAACGAAAAATATGACAAAGAAGACCCAGGACTGTTGAGCAGCTAGAATCCTATATCAGACTGGGACAATTTTCATATCCCAAAAGTCCAGCAACTGGTCCCCTCAGTTCCCAGACATTTATGACTGTTAAAAGATGAAGGGATGCTACCCTGTGGTAAACATGGCCCTGTCCCAACTTTTGTGAGACGTGTTGCTGCCATCAAATTTAAAATGACCTTATTCTTTTCTTAAAATGGTACATTTTCTCAGTTTCAACATTTGATATGTTTTCCATATTCTATTGTGAATAAAACACGGGTTTATGAGATTTGCAAATCTTTTCATTCTGTTTTTATTTATATTTTACACAGTGTCCCAACTTTTTTGGAATTGGGGTTGTACTACTTATCAATAGCACCTGATGACCCTGATTCTATTGATTCACTAACAGAATGTCTGACTAGTATCTCAGAATGGATGAATAGTAACTTTCTCAAGTTAAATAAAGAGAAAACTGAAATCTTAGTGATTGGCAATAATGGATACAATGAGGCTATTAGAAATAAACTGGATACATTAGGATTAAAAGTCAAGACTGAGGTAAAAAGCTTAGGGGTGATTGTTGACTGTAATCTGAATTTTAAATCACATATTAATCAGATCATTAGGACAGCATTTTTTCACTTAAGAAACATAGCTAAAGTTAGACCTCTTATATCACTGAAAGATGCTGAGAAATTAATTCACGCGTTTGTTTTCAGTCGACTAGATTACTGTAACGCACTCCTCTCAGGACTACCCAAAAAAGACATAAATCGTTTGCAACTAGTGCAGAATGCAGCTGCTAGAATCCTAACTAGGAAAAGAAAATCCGAGCACATTTCTCCAGTTTTGATGTCACTACACTGGTTACCTGTGTCATTCAGGATTGACTTTAAAATTCTTCTTATGGTTTATAAAGCCTTAAATAATCTCGCTCCATCTTATATATTGCAATGTCTGACACATTATATTCCAAATCGTAACCTCAGATCCTCAAATGAGTGTCTCCTTAGAATTCCAAGAACAAAACTTAAAAGAAGTGGTGAGGCGGCCTTCTGCTGTTATGCACCTAAAATCTGGAATAGCCTGCCAATAGGAATTCACCAGGCTAATACAGTAGAGCACTTTAAAACACTGCTGAAAACACATTACTTTAACATGGCCTTTTTATAACTTCATTTTAATCGTAATTTAACTTAATCTTGATACTCTATATGTTCAATCTCCTCAAAATAACTATTCATGGTGGCTCTAAAATCCGTACTGACCCCTACTCTCTTTTTTGTTTCTTTTTCCGGTTTCTTTGTGGTGGTGGCCTGCGCCACCTCCACCTACTCAAAGGTTCATGATGCTCCAACAATGATGGACGGATTAAAAGGCAGAAGTCTACGTGACCATCATCATCATCAAGCCCTTCCGTGAGAATCCTAAATCCAAAGAGGACTGTTTCATTTATATTAGGTAGAATGCCCAACTGGGACTGGGTGGTCTCATGGTCTGGAATCCCTACAGATTTTTTTTTTTTTTTTCTCCAGCCGTCTGGAGTTTTTTTTGTTTTTCTGTCCCCCCTGGCCATTGAACCTTACTCTTATTCGATGTTAATGTTGATTTATTTTGTTTTATAATTGTATCTTTCATTTTTCTATTCTTTAATATGTAAAGCACTTTGAGCTACTGTTTGTATGAAAATGTGCTATATAAATAAATGTTGTTGTTGTTGTTGTTGTATACTGTATATATCTATCCTTCTTGGCACAGCTGGGAGATAATCCAAAATCGCTCTCTCCTACCGAGCTTTTCCCAGGGCCACAAAGATCTTTCACTGGGCATCTAATGTTTCAGTACACAGCTCTGTGCAGACGCTGAAAGCTGCTTTCAAGACAGACATGCAGAGAACAACGTTCTTAAGATGACCTTCAAAATGTAAAGAAGACAGATTTTCTGACATTTTACTGGTGGCTCAGTCTTTCTGCTTTAAAGGACCTCACTGTGATTTCCACAGAAGTCCACTTCCAGGCTTAGCTTGTCCTTCATCAGGTCTGGCTCTTATATATACCAACCACATGCTACATTGTAGGCACAGTATTGAGCCAAGTTAAGTTTGACAGTCAAGGCAGTGCCACATCAATCATGCCAAACTAGATTTGACTGAATGCTCTCCTCCTGTTTATAAATTTTGTTGAATTTCTAAGCACCCTGAAGAAATTGTTTAATAGGAAACATGGAGCTGCCAGACTATTTTCACAAAATGAACACAAAGACAATGCTTGTTGCTGGTGGAATCAAGAAACTGGCCAAGCAGGTGCAGGAAGAAGGTAATGCCTTTTTCAGCACATTCCCAGGTCAACCTAGCAATCAACTGTTTGATTAGTGACACAGACTTATTAATTTCCAACAAAAGCTGTTTAAGGTGAAAGAAAGACATACTGTAGTAAAAAAAAGTACATATTTAGTGATGGCCAAGGGAGAATAATTCTTATTTTGTAAAGATTACTTGCTCAACTCCAGGTTATCAATTTTTGATGTCTTCTCCTAACCCTGTGAGGTTAATGCAGGCAAAAGGACACTGCTATAAAGTAAGAAGGAACTTGTCAAGGTTGTGATTTAGTTTACCAAAAATAGCAAAACCCAAGCAAATAGGAGGAAATTAAAATGTCAAAAAATTAAAATTCATATGACAGGGATACAGAGACAGTGCAGGCTTTCCTGTTCCTTAATGTTAGCTGGGTAAACAATAGCTCCCAATGGTAGTACATCCCTGAGACAGAGGCTGGCATGCTGAAATTATGAATGGACTGCAGGCCACACCCCTTGTCTAGAAAAACATAGCAGATGACCAGTGCTGAGGCGCACACACGCACACAACGACTTCTCAGACACACACACACACACGCACACACAGAGGGGAGAGAGAGACACACACATCGTGTGCCCTGCTTTCCTCCCTCCCTCCCTCCCTCTTCCCCCCCACCTCACCTCTCTCTTTCTCTCTCTCTCTCTCTTCCACTGACTGTCACTGAGTTTAGAGCAACTTCACAAGCAGGAAGGCAGCCTGCAAGGTGCAGGCAGGAGGAGAGCTCAGGAACCTAGAAATAGAAATGGGATAGAGGTAGCACTTTGGGCAGGACAGCTGGAGTTTCTTTTCTGGACTGAGATCTCTCTATTTTTTGTCCACTTTGCTTTACAGCTTTCTGCTGTTCTTTTTTTCTTTTTTTTTTTTTTTTGTTTTAATTTGAGAGCGCCAAAGGAAGGGAACCTGCTTCCTCACTTTGTTTCTCGGCCTCTCAAGTGTGATGGATATTGCGGTGCTGGCATTCGGAAACTCACTGCATTCACTCCTGTGCCTGCACGGTATGCCCTGCCTGCATTTTGCTGCCACATTGGGAGTCTGACCCCGCCATGTGGGAATGGATGTCATTTGCCGCCGGGCTCCTTCCTGCTGTTGCTTCCACCTCCTCCAGCCCTCTCTTGATCCGTCTGGTGGTCTGCATCTTGCTGCTGCAGGCAGGTGCTGTCCTAGGGAGGTGCCCTGCTGAAGCGGGTGCTGCCGTTGGCCTTGAGCCCCTGCGGGGTGTCAACTGCTCTTGGAGCCTTGATCGACACACCCGAAGCTACAACCACCTGGAAGGTGATGTGAGATGGAGACGACTCTATTCAGCTACAAAGTTCTTCTTGCGCATTGAGAAGTCGGGAAAAGTGGATGGTACACGTCGAAAGAACTGCATTAACAGTGAGTATGTGAAGCGGGTTGGAATGGGGGTATTGGGTGCTGATAAAATTGACAAAAAAACTCTTTCTTGACCAATGAACATATAATTACAATTCTTTTCTTTACATATGCACAGATAAAAATGAAAATATTGAAGAAGTCTGCCTTCAGTAAATTCTACCATACTTGACTTTACAGTCCTCTGAAACAAATTAGCCAGACAATAATATATATGCATGACAACTTCTAGATGACTATGCATTTTATCATAAAGATGACCATCTGTACTGGCCAATTGCACGTTATAGAATTAGGGATGGCAGTACACTTCATTTGCCAATTTAGACTTTATCTTGACCCACTCAAAAGATACAAATGATATGGTGGGACTCTTCTATTTGATGAGCAGCTTATCAGCAGACTGATGCATACATCAGATGGTAAAGCAAGACAAATTGGCATAGGCGAGGTGTGCTGGAGATGTATTAGATGCCACCTTGATTATGTGTCCCTGACCATGTTGGCCTTTACCATTTTCAAGCAAACAGTCGCCATTATAGTTGCCAAATTCTGAGTTTCCAATTCATCCTGGGGCTCTGCTCTTAGTGCCTGCTGGGTGAAAGTGGCAACTCTGTCCTGTGCAGTTCCACATCATGACAGCAGTGGCACCCAGCTGTCTGACAATCATCTTTCTTATCTCTAAGGCATCACCTCTGGGAGATGATAAGACCTACATTCTTGTCCTTCAGCAATCACATCCTCAAATGTGGCTGAGCTTCAGCAGGTCAAGGGCTAGTAATGGATATGATGAAAAATTGCCTGACTTACTTCAAAACTCACATTGGTTCTTCCTCAGCCACTGCTTGCTCTTTTCTTTAACCTTTAACCTCCAAAATGCTCTTCTCTGTGGCCAATCCATCTTTTTTACTGCAAGCCTTTACTGTTAGCTATTTGACTTTTTCAAAGGAAAATGACACCTAAGGTGCAAGGAGGTCAATAAGTCTAGGCAGATTTCTACCATTGCTCACCCTGCCCACTTTGTAATATCATTATTACCTTTTAGAACTAGACCAGTTCAAAATATTCTGCAAAAGAACCAGCTGAAATAATTTATTTAAGACTGAAGTGGCATCTTGCTCAATCTAACACATGCAAATTGAGTCCGGATGGGTTATTAGCTTGAGGGTAGTTGATTATAGTAGGCACTAAAACATACTAGCATGGATCGAATGTCCTCATATGTCCATTTATTTATTTATTTTTTTTGAAGTTTTATTCATTTTATTGCAATCATTCCATGCAAATCAATCAATTTTTACAAAAAATTAAAATTGAGTTAAGAACAAGTCGACCCCCACCCCTGAGAGAGAGAGCAAGGCAAACGGCGTAAAATTTAAGGCTTGTATACATACCTAAATTAATAAGTTTGATAAGTCCGGATGGGTTATTAGCTTGAGGGTAGTTGATTATAGTAGGCACTAAAACATACTAGCATGGATCGAATGTCCTCATATGTCCATTTAACAGACTGTGTTGTGCTTGACGAATTAACCCAGAGTAATATAATAGGAAAATGAAGCAAACGGAATGTTTTGGTGTAATAATGTCTATTTTGTGAATTAACCCAATGGAACTCTCTGACTTAACAACCAATTATCATTTCATTAGATAAACATACGGCACGGTGGCGCAGTGGTAGCACTGCTGCCTCGCAGTTAGGAGACCCGGGTTCGCTTCCCAGGTCCTCCCTGCGTGGAGTTTGCATGTTCTCCCCGTGTCGGCGTGGGTTTCCTCCGGGTGCTCCGGTTTCCTCCCACAATCCAAAGACATGCAGGTTAGGTGGATTGGCGATTCTAAATTGGCCCTAGTGTGTGCTTGGTGTGTGGGTGTGTTTGTGTGTGTCCTGCGGTGGGTTGGCACCCTGCCCAGGATTGGTTCCTGCCTTGTGCCCTGTGTTGGCTGGGATTGGCTCCGGCAGACCCCCGTGACCCTGTATTCGGATTCAGCGGGTTAGAAAATGGATGGATGGATGGATAGATAAACATAGAAGATTATATTTATTTTATTATATGCCCACTCTGTCAATCAAATACTATGCTTGGGTGCATTACTGGTGGCAGGGGCTCAGCAGTGGGAAATGCCTTGCTGAAACAAAATCGGCAAAAAAAAAGTTTTTTGTCTTCTTCTTTCTCAAAAGATGCTCTCAAATATGAAGAATTGTATAATGTTGATCATTCATTTAATCTGATCAAGAATCTCCATCATAAACTTTGAAGAAAGAAAGTGCTTTCACATCTCAGCTCCTTGAGGTCAACGACGCTTTTGTGTGTAATGTTATCTATAAGCTCCCAAAAGAAATAAAGAAATAAAAATTACTAACACATTATGCTAAAAAATGACAATGTAATGCGTTGTGTTAATAAGCTTAGTTTAGTACACTTGACTAATCTGTCTGCTTCAGTATTCTGGGTTTAATACATTGAACTAACAGCCTCAGATGAGAACATTAGCCTAATAAGTACATGTAGCTAAATATGATTAACTTGCCAAGTTTAATGCAGTGGGCTAGCAGAACCAATTAAAGTCCTTGTGGTAAAGAGCCTAGTTTAAAAGTATTGTTTCAGTGCACTTAATGTAGGCCATTGGCTTAATGTGTCTAGTTACATGGATATGCCAAATTGAACACGTTTAGATAAATGCATTACTCAACATGTCTAGTTTAATGCAATATTATTGGTATAACCATAACCTTTAAGTTAATTAAAAGCAATGACTTTTGGGCCATTCTACCCAGTTCATTATATTATATTTTATAATCCCATTTAATGCATTAGGGCTGCTTAACACAGTTTAGTGCATTTGATGTTGTCCATCCTTTTTCTAACACCCTTACCTATTTCAGGGTCATGGGGATTAGCCATAATCTGGGAAAGAACCTTAAGTAGGGTGTCAGGTCAATAGGAGGCACATTCACACTAGGCCAGTTTAAAGTTGTCAATCCATCTAACCTTAACGTCTTTACAATACAGAAGATAAACCTCACCAAGACTTTAGGAGAATACATAAACACACAAGCCGTGCCCCATTGCATTCAAATACAGAACTTTGAAGTTGTTAGGTAGGCAAATGACATAACCCCTGTGGCACCATGCATAGATTAATGTACCATGCTTGAATTTTTGGATTAACAAATCCATTTCAGTGTCTTTGGGCTAAGAAGTCCAAATCATTCCACAAATAAGTCCAGTACATTTTACCGATCTTGCACATTTCAGTGCATTTGCAGAATAGTCAATCTGTCAGGAATGCAAGGATTTCGTGAACATGCTTAATTTACTTCTTTGGCATAGTGTGGCAGTGGCTAAGGCACTGCACTTTAAACCACACAGATACAAGTTCAGTCCCACACTGGCTCAGTGAATGATCCTGATCAAGTCACTAGACATGCATTGATAAGAGCATCTACAAAATACATCTATCTATCTATCTATCTATCTATCTATCTATCTATCTATCTATCTATCTATCTATCTATCTACATATACATATACAGTATATATTTATATGTAATAATAATATAATAATATTTATATATATATATTAGCAGCTGGAGATCCACAAAGGGAAAAAATGAATCACGTATCATAAAGTAGTTTTATTCCTGAGCTTTCAACCCCTACCAGGGGTCTTCATCAGAGGATAATGCTTAGACTTACAAGAATCAAAGGCAATATATAGCAATAACTTACGTGGGTTGCAAAGGGGTGGCTAGGCCAGTGGTGGGTGTGTGAGGGGTCTAGGTTATTGGGTGTAAAGTCATGTTTATTATGAATAACTTCTTCTTAAGTTTGCATATGCTGGATTTATGTCCAAGTGTCTGTTGATGGCAGCCAGCTCTCTAGCACTTTTAGTATTGGCTTTAAATTTTACTTGTACATCGTCCCAATTAAATGTATGTCCTGTTGATTTAGTATGCGTATAGATCAATGATAGTGAGTCCTTTCTTCTGACGGCGTTGCAGTGTTCCTGTATACGTGTTGCGATTCTTTTTGAAGTTTGTCCAATGTATACCGTGAGCACGAACTGCATGGAATGCTGTACACTGTGTTTCGTGTTTCTGCTGTCGATTTCTTGTTTTTAGCATTAAAGAGGACTGTGCGCAGATTGTTCGTGGGTTTGTGTGCTATTCTGACACCTGACTTGGCCCCCACGTAAGTTATTGCTATATATTGCCTTTGATTCTTGTAAGTCTAAGCATTATCCTCTGATGAAGACCCCTGGTAGGGGTTGAAAGCTCAGGAATAAAAAATACTTTATGTTACATGATTCATTTTCTCCCTTTGTGGATCTCCAGCTGCTAATATACAAACCGTATCACAGACCTTCTCTTCCATATATATATATATATATAAATATATATTGTGGTCCACGGCCGGGGCTGGAGCCCGGCTGGGACGCCCAGGAGGACGAGAGGAGGGCTTGTGCTTCCTCCAGACTGCGAGGGGGCATCCGTCCTGGTTATATTGGGGGCCTCGGGTAGAGGGCTTGGAAGCCCAGCCCTGTAGGGGCCCGTGGCCACCTCCAGGCGGCGCCCCGATGCCGGTGTATCCCTTGTGGTCCCCGGCCGGGACGCCCAGGAGGACCAGAGGAGGGCTTGTGCCTCCTCCAGATCGAGAGGGGGCGTTCGTCCTGGTTATGCTGGAGGCCTCGGGTAGAGGGCTTGGAAGCCCAGCCCTGTAGGGGCCCGTGGCCACCGCCAGGCGGCGCCCCAGTGCCTTATTATCCCGGGAGCCCGGCACTTCCGCCACACCAGGAAGTGCCAGGGGGAAGACGACAGGGGACACCCGGACAGCTTCCAGGTGCGCAGCCGGCACTTCCGCCACACGGGGGTGTGTCCGCGGAGATTGCCGGGAAGCAGCTGGAGCCCATCCGGGTTCCTATAAAAGGGGCCGCCTCCCTCCAGTCATGAGTGGAAGTCGAGTGGAAGTGGATGGAGCTGAGAGAGAGGACGGGACGCGGCCAGGAGAAAGAGAGGCACAGGACTGTGTTTGGCCTGGACATTGGGGGAATCGGTGCTGGAGGCACTGGGGTTTGTGAGTGCACTGAACTGTAAATATTGTATAAATAAACGTGTGTTGGGTGGAACTATGTTGTCCGTCTGTGTGTGTCCAGGCCAGCGTTCACTATATATATATATATATATATATATATATATATATATATATATATATATATATATATATTTACAACTTAATAAAAGGGTAAGTGTCTGTGTGAGTGTATCCATCCAATTGTATCCATTTCCCTCTCATTTGAAGAGATGGTGCATCACAGATATTTATAGTAATGCATTTTATTGCAAGTGTTTGTGATACACCATCTGTTAGTTTACTAGAAATGTTTGGTGATGCACCATTTGTTGGAATGACAACTTAATTTTATTACTACAATACATTCCAATAGAATGTGTACTTCAAAAGTTTATGCTAAATGCTATGTTGATTATTTAGATTTTAACCCATCTTAGAAAGGTAGCACAGACAATATAATGTATAAAACGTTAAGGGTTGTTTATCCATCACACACATATTTGCAAATCACTTTGATCTGAAAAATTGAGCTTGGTCTTAATCAAGAACTTATGCTGTGGTACACACAACACAACCCATGAATTGGATGTGTGGACTACCTTCAGGTCATTCTAATGGCAAGCAGCAGCAAAGCCATGCACCACGCCTGATAAAAGAATAAGAGCCATGCATGCAATACAGAAGATAAACCAGGATAAACCAAGAAAAGAAACTCATTGACATTTTATGACAGTGAAGCACCTTGCAAAGGCCAATTAGACGCAAGAGAAGTATACATCAATATTCCATGAAAAAGAATTTGTGGATGACTGATACTCAAGTCATACACACTGGGCACAAAAGAAAGTCATAGGAAAGGTGGTCCACCCTTGGCTGCTGTGTTTTGTTATGACCACATTTTTGTCTGCTCCCTGTCAAGTACCTTGAATTGTTACATTTCTTCGAGGATCAGAGGTTCAAGTATTTCTAGTAATAATAAAAACGCAGTTTAGTGTAGATGTGCTAATAGGTCCAGTATCGTTAATTTGGTAAATGTCCACTGTCAATTATTTTGTCTTGAAAACACAGGGTGTTGCAGTTGGGAGAAAAAGAATAATCTACTGCTTTTAGAGAATGCACTAGAATAAGTTAGTTACGCTACTAGTCATTTAAAATAAAAGTTTTAAGTAATTTTCTCCTAGTCTGGCAAATTTGATTAACAAGATAGGTTTAAATAGTTGGCCTATCAGATCCGAGCCTTATTTCTAATGGGCCAGTTTAATACATTTGGTGAACATGCTAGGATTAATGAATCGTACCAACAAACTCAGTACAGTATAGCTCAGTACATTTTGGTGGATTTACCTAATGAAGTGCATTTGGTGAAAATGTGTTTGTTTGTTATTTTCTGAACTCACTTATTTCAATAGAGGGTTACCTGAATTTGATTAAAATCTATTTATCCATTACCTTTACACAGTATTTCAATTTATGGTCATGGGGCAATAACAAGGGGTACAATGCAGGATGCAATCACTGGTGGGGTGACAGTCTGCCGTGGTAATAGTAGTAGTGTTGTCACTGAGAAATTCTGCCTTGCATTTTCATCCAAAACATTGTAGGATACATTAAGACCACATCGATATAAATGCAGGTTTTCCTAGCCTGTATGTATTTAGGATAAGGGAAGAAAACCACAGTACTTATGAGAAAAACCTGGTAGAGATACAGAGAGAGCAGGCAAGCAAACTGGGATCTGAACCCTGTCTCTTGGATATGTGAGGCAGCAGTGCTCACTACTGTATTAAAAGTGGAGATGCTATTTTAAATCCACTGAGCTCAAAAACAGTTAGGTGAAGTTGGGCTATAGAGTTGAGGCAAGTGAATGTATTATGGTTAACTCATTCAATAACAAGTCCTTTTCAATTACTTTGGGCTAATAAGCTTAATTCAACGTATTTGGTGAATAAGAAAAAATAAAGACTGTGCTAAAAGATGTACGCATAGCACTTCTGTCATAGCAGAGAAAGGGACAGATAACAGAAGGTGACTTTCCCTGAACAATGTTTGACTAGATGAATTGCCCTTTCAGCTCAATTTAAAGCCCTTTCATAAAGAGAACCTTTAATAGTTCCTATCATCCCTCAGCATCTTTGTGCTTTCATGGTGGGCTCGTTTATTTGCTCCTACCTGGACACTGCTGGGAGCAGTAATACCTTGATAGGACAGCAGCTCCCCATTCCCTTTCTGAGTTCAGATATCAGCACAGTGATGCCACTTGGGGACCTCATCCTGCACTGAATTTGAAACAAGAACTCTGCGTTAGGCAAGTTCAGATTACATGGCAATGAGAGCTGCTTTCAGCAGAGTCAATGCTCACAGCAATTGTTACACTAAAGAGGGTGAGCTCCCACTAACTTAGACATACATGTAGACTGGGCCAGTGATAGACATCTGACAGCTTAGATGTTCACATGCTCACATAGTGATTGGGTGGGAGGCAATCATCAAAGGAAAGGACACATATAAACTCAGTGGATCTGCATCAGAGATCAGTTACACACAGTTACTTACAAGGGATGGACACAAAAGAGCCCAGTACATACAGAGATGATTACATGGGCTCTGAAGTGCTCACACCCCACACGATGGGGGAATAGCTCACGAAAGCCCAGACGCGTATAAACACGTGCACACAGACTGTCTGGAGAGCAGCTCTCTTTCAGGGTGTGCTCGCCGACTGACAGTTTCACCCCTGAGTGGCAGGGTCATTTTTTCCAGCCCCTAGTCCCAGCCTTTCAGGTGCAAAAACAGTAGAAATTAGTCAACGGCTTTGCTAATTGACACTGGAAAAAATTGTATCAATCCCAGCAGACTTACATCTGGCAGCGTGGAGCGTGCGTCTGTCGACCGCTAGGATTTGGTGCGTTTACGGGTTAGTCTGGGAGGATGGAGTTACAGGATTTCAAAGATGACGACACTGTAACTCATGTGCTGCCTGGCATATGTGGGGCTCCAAGACTTGGAACGGTATTTAGGTGCGTAGCCTTTTAAAATGAATGTCTGTTGTGGGAGCTGTGGGGAATCTTAACTCTCCTGAACTTGGTGGTCCTGTATCAGTGGAGCTCCTGTACAAAGCTTATAAGTTCTCCACTTTGGGTCAACGTTGATTCTTCCCCTGTAACAGTGATCCATACACATGTGTGCATGTAAACTTTGCTCTGATACCCTGTCTGTAACATTCTTCATCACTGGTAAGAGATGAAAATATAAATGAAAGTATGCCCTAGAGATAAAAAAGGTTACAAGCCTGAAAATGAAGTATGCCCCAAATCTAACTTGTCTTCTCCTTCAGCTCAGGGGTTTTAGATCCAAGTTGTTATTTTTAATTTTAGTGTCTCTCCTTATGAAATATTGTTGGCAACCTGCTAATTTATGAGTCGTTTATATTCTGTTTTAAAAGGACAGCCTGTTGAAATATGGGTGTGTTTACAAAAAATAAAAAAGTGAAGAAAAAAAAAAGAGCAAAATCAAAGAGTTGACTGGACTCCAGTTTCTGACAAGACGCTCAGCCTAAGGAAATAATGTCATAGAATGAAAGGAATCAAGGAAGTCATCTGTAGCTATATGTTGCCATTATACCCGCGTGCCAGGAAGATGCAGTCTGTCAATGTGGCCCTTCTTGGCCGTGTGCATCAAAGACAAAAAAGAAAGAGTTCTCCTTTGACCTCTAGGCATAGAAGGGGGGAACAGTGCAGAGGTCAAGAAGAATGCCTGCGGGTTTGCTACGAGTTCTGCCATCAGATACCCAGGATGACTGGAGCAGAGATTTGAAGGTACAAAAAGAACCAAAGATGCTGGAGTTTATGCTGGTTTTTAGTGACAATCACAATGTGACCTTACTTTATCATGGTCCCCTAGGTCGCTGATCACTGCCCACATCGCAAAATCAGAACTGGCATTAGTAAGGATCCTTATACGGCAGCAGTAGAAGTGAAGGGGTCCATAGAGTTTGAAGATGCTGACTTGTAGCCTGTTGAACTGATTTTCTTCACGACTCCACAATGGAAGCACAACAGGGTAATGGCTCACTGCACCAGAGAGTGGTTCATTTGTTAGTACTGCTGCCTCACTGATCCAGTATCCTGGGTTTAAACTCTGCACATGGTCACTGTCTTTGTAGAGTTTGTGTGCTGCCCATGTTTGTGTTGGTTTTGTCAGATAAGAGGAAAAGAGGAAGGCCTAAGAGAAGGTTTATGGATGTGTTGAGAGAAGACATAAAGGTGGTGGGTGTAACGGAGCTAGATACAGAAGACAGGAAGATATGGAAAAAGATTACCTGCTATGGTGACCCCTAATTACAGCAGCCAAAAGAAGAAGAAGAAGACTCCAGTTTTCCTTCCACACTGTTAAAGATTAATTGGGTGTGTCTGCTTGTTAGTTTATCCTGAGATTCATAGATATCCCATACAGGGTTATAGGATCTTGTACCCAGTGCAAGTGGAATAGGATCTGGCCCTCCCACCCTTTACTAGATGAAATAAGCTGTATAATGTCATGTTATGTAGAAGACTTACAGAGAATGGAAGGATGTGTTTGCTCAAAAGCCAAGTCTGAGGGAAATGGATCTTTGAAACCTGAACAGGGTCAATGGTAAGAAAGGAAACTGCTCGGAGGAATACGTCTTATTACCTACTCTGCAGAGTAGAATCTTGTGGTCAGAAGTCTATGTTTTCTACTCAGGATGGAAATGAATTGATTATGGAGTCAGACAAGGCTTAGCTTGAATTTCTTTTAGGCATCAGAATTTTGATAAAAAAGCAATACCTGTAGTTATGGTAGCCTATTTTCCTAAAATAAAGTAAGTCATATATATGGAAGAACTTTGTATGGGATTTAATGTTCTGGGAAGGGAAATAAGTATGGATATTTAGACATTATTAAATATTTGGATATTCTTCTTTTTAAAAGTTTATAGGCATGGTAAAATTCCAAATACGAATAGTCTACTTAGACAGGCTCAGGCACTGAAGAAGAAATTTTGTTTGAAGCCTACTCCACTGAGAAGCTAGCATCCTGGGAAGTATCATAGGTATGGAGAAACCCTGCTAGAAGTCTAGTCTTCTTAGGCAGACCATAGTTGTGGAAGAATCCAGTTTGAAACCCACTCTACTAAGGGACACCACACATGTGAAGGAAGCCACCTTGGTGACTGCTTTACTTGAATGATAGCTGGAAAAAATAAGTTGGTGGTAGAGCAACCTTCAGTACCTTTAGAAAGTGTCCAGACCTCTTCACTTTTTCACATTAGTTATGTTGCAGTCTTGTGCTAAATTTGTTTGAATTAAATTTTATCCCTCATCAAACAATACTCAATACCTGGGAAGGTCAATATCAGAACAGGATTTAGGATTTTTTTGTAAATTTGTTAAAAATGAAAAACAGAAACGTCACATTGACTCAAGTATTCAGAAACTTTGGTATGAAACTAGGAATTTGGCTCAGATGCATCCCATTCTATTGCTCACCTTTGAGATGTTTTTATACTTTGTTTGGGGTCGATCTGTGGTCAATTAAATTGACTGGGCATTATTAGGAAATGCACACACCTGCCTATTGAAGAAAATGTGTATCAGAGCAAAAGCTAAGTCATGAGCTTGAAGGAATTGCCTGAAGAGCTTAGAGATAGGATTGTGTTGAGGCACAGATCTGTGACAGACTACAGTACAAAAAAAATCTGCAGTATCACAGATTTCCAAAAGAACGGTTGCCTCCATAATTCTTAAATGGAAGAAGTTTAGAAAAACCAAAACTCTTCCTAGAGCTGTCCACAAAGCCAAACTGCACAATCTTGGGAGAAGGATCTTAGTAAGAGTGGTGACCAGGAACTCGATGATCACTTTGGCTGAAATTCAGAGAACCTTTTTGGAGATAGAAAAAACTTTCAGAAAAACAACAACCACAACTACAACAGTCTACTAATTTGGACTTTATTGCAGAGTGGCCAGACGATACATAAAAGTCCACTTGGAGTTTGCAAAGATACACCTAAATTATTCTCAGACTGTGCGAAACAAAGATTAATTCAATTCAATTCAATTCAATTCAATTTTATTTGTCATTCAGCAGAACATCCAATATGTGCTGCAGAACGAAAAGACGATGCACAAGACATTAATAAAAACACTTGGTATTTAAAAGACGAACGGCGGTTGGAAAAAAACTGTTTTTAAACCTGGTGGTTCTGCATTTCAGGCTATGGTATCTTCTGCCTGAGGGCATGAGGGAAAAGTGTTCAGAGGCAGGATGAGTGGGGTCTCTGGAGATCCGCACAGCTCTGGCCAGACAGCGTTGTTTTGCCAGATCTTGTACATTAGGCAGCGGGGCTCCAATGATCCGCTCAGCAGCCCTCACCACCTTCCTCAGTGCTTTCCAGTCCGAAGCGCTGCTGCTCTCCTGCCACAGAGAGCTGCTGCTGGTTAGCATGCTCTCTATGGTCCCTCTGTAGAAAGTGGAGAGGACTGACTTGCTGAGATGGGCCCTCTTTAGCCTCCGCAAGAAGATCAGGCGCTGGTGAGCCTTCTTGGTGATGGAGGAGGTGTGCAGGGACCAGGTGAGGTTGTTTGTCACATTGACTCCTGGGAACTTGGTAGAATGCATAATTTCCACAGCAGTGTTGGTTGATGTAGACCGGGGTGTGTGTCAGCTGTTTCTTCCTGAAGTCGATCACCAGTTCTTTCGTTTTATCGACATTCAGTATCAAATTGTTTTTATCACACCATTCCACAAATGACTTCACCTCCTCTCTGTAATCCCACTCCCCATCACCTCGAATGAGACTCACCACTGTCGTGTTATCCACATACTTAATGATGTGGTTTTTGCTGAACTTGGCCACAACAGTCGTGGGTCATGAACGTGAAGAGGAGGGGACTCAGAACGCACCCCTGTGGAGAACCTGTCACAGTTCTAAACATTACGTCTGGATGACGCCAGGCACCCTTCATCAACTGTACAATACAATTTTGAGTTGTGAAGCAAGGCGATGGCTGCATTATGCTGTGATGTTGTTTCTCTGCAGAAGTGATTGGGAGGCTAGACATGGTTGAGGGAAAGTGGAACGGAGCAAAGTGCAGAGTACTTAATGAAAATCTGCTCTAGAGTACTCTGGGCCTCAGACTGAGCTAAAGGTTCACCGACCAACAGAACAATGACCCTAAGCACAAAGCAAAGACAACCCAGAAGTGGCTTTGGGACAACTCTGGGAATGTTGATGAGTGGCCCAGCCACAGCTCAGATTTGAACCCAATCAAATATACCTAGAGAGACTAGAAAATAGCTGTTCACTGGCAGTCTCCATTCAGGCTGATGGGGCTTGACAGGATGTGCAGAGAAGAACTGCAGAAAATCTCCAAATCAGGGTGTGAGCAGTTCGTTGCATCATATCCAAGAAGACTCCAGGCAATGATTACTTCCAAAAGTGCTTCAACAAAGTACTGAGTAAAGAGTCTGAATACTTGTGTTAATGTGATATTTCATTTTTAAAATTTTAATAAATTTGAAAAAATGTCTACAGTCTTGCTTCACTTTGTTATTCTAGGCCATTGAGTGTAGATTGATGATGGTCAAATGAATTTAAATTATTTTAAAATAAGGCTTCAATATAACAAATGTGTGAAAAGCAAAGGAGTCTGAATAATTTCTGAGATCACTGTATTTTCGATTCAAGCTTGATTAGGAGGATAACTGGAAAGCAAATGTAAATTGGCTGTGATGTCAAAAGCAGCTGACAAACTCTGCTGTTTTCTTTACGATTTCAGCATAATTAGAAGGGTGAATGAGTTACATATTTTGAAAAATCTAGTCACATTTTTACCTTTACTACTGAATGAATATTAGTAGTAGTCAAGATGAGCCATGAACTGCATTAAGCTACATTTGAACCTAGCCTACTGAAATTAGTTATAAACCCTAAAGAACTTGAACACAGAGTAAGAAAGGCCGTGCAAGCGAACTGGACATTGGTGTATGACTTGCTTGACGGCTTTCTGTGAAGGCAGAAAAGAAGCAATCTCACAGTCAAAAAAAGCTGCATTTGGTTTTTTGTTTTAGGAATCCCAGAAAAACATGGCTGTGTACAGAAAGTTAATCAAAGACTTTGTTAAATGGTGCGACTCAAACCACTTACACCTTAACACCAGCAAGACCAAGGAGCTGATGGTGGATTGTAGGAGGCCCAGGCCCCTCATGGACCCTGTGATCATCAGAGGTGACTGTGCAGAGGGTGCAGACCTTTAAATATCTGGGAGTGCAGCTGGATGACAAATTGGACTGGACTGCCAATACTGATGCTCTATGTAAGAAAGGTCAAAGCAGACTATATTTTCTGAGAAGGTTGGCATCCTTCAACATCTGCAGTAAGATGCTGCAGATGTTCTACCAGACAGTTGTGGCGAGTGCCCTCTTCTACGCGGTGGTGTGCAGGGGTGGCAGCATAAAGATGAAAGATGCTTCACGCCTGGACAAACTTGTTAAGAAGGCAGGCTCCATTGTAGGATTAAAGTTGCACAGTTTAACATCTGTGGCAGAGCGACGGGCACTAAGCAAACTCCTGTCAATCATGAATAATCCACTGCATCCACTGAACAGTGTCATCTCCAGGCAGAGGAGCAGCTTCAGTGACAGACTTTTGTCACTGTCCTGCTCCACTGACAGAATAAAGAGATCGTTCCTCCCCCACACTATGCGACTCTTCAATTCCACCCGGGGGAGTAAATGCTAACATTAATTTTATTTTAATTTTTTTTTTCATTTTTATTACTATTTAATTTAATATTGTTTCTTTGTATCAGTATACTGCTGCTGGATTATGTGAATTTCCCCTTGGGATTAATAAAGTATCTATCTATCTATCTCTCTGTCAATGTCTACCGAGTTTGAGGTTGCTGGTCTGACTTACAGCTGGGTCACAAACTTAGTAGAAGACAAATAAGTCTTTGCTTCCCAATGGATTTCTCTTCTCACATCAGTTCTTCCATCATGCTTAATGTCATGTTGTCTGATATACTGTATACATCACACTTCAGAGAGGCCTTTGAAAACGAGAGAGGTTACTTCATTCATGGAAACTCTCTTTTCTTATACAGATGCAGATTGATACTGACTTTAAGATTAGCAAACGGTAGCTGGGATTGTCCACAAAACTATTTTGTTTTTTTCTTTTTTATTACTGCTTTGCAGACTCAGAGTATTGCATGCCAACTGGAAGCACCTCAGATTACCTTCACTGATCTAATCCAACTCATTGGCAATGATCCCCATGTCTGGCTGCTTTGCCCGAACTTTATGGCAGCTACAATATTCCTAGTTTGAAGCTCCCATTGATTTTTGCTGGCCCATGTTGCCATGCACTGCAGCTTCAAAGCACCCTTGCTACCTGAGGTCACTTTCCATTAGGAGTGGTGCCGGATACAAACAATTTAAGGGTGGATGACATGGAGGTCTGAGAAGTAATTGTCAGCTGAACTGGGTGGTTGCAAAATCTCCAGAGACAGCACAGAAAGGGCAAAAAGGAAGCAGTGCCAGGGTGTGAATGGTGCCAGCTATTTCAGTGGTGACTGATGGGCCACCTTCACAACTCCTCACTTGTCACCAGCTGCATCTAAATACAATATTTCATTTATTAAAATGATTTATATTAGTCTTTTATATGTAGTGGTATAAAAATTAAATCTGGGAGTTCTAATTGTTAGACTACAGAAGAGACAGTCACAAATATTCAAACTTCAATGCTGATTTTAAACGAGACTCAGTGGGTAAATCTTCTTAACCTGTGAATGTCTGAATCGCTCCAGAACAGTGCAGGTAAACCTGAAAAGACAGCATATTCGGTTGATTCTGCTATTTTCACATGCCAAAATCTTGAAAACTTTCACTGTGTTGCTTATTTTTGAGGCTGTTAAATGTTTGTGTGTTTTGATCTCCTTATTTATTTTCTGGGGCTTGTGGTGTCCTGGGTGTCATCACGCACACTGTGAGGTGTGTATTTCTATGAAGTGGTTGAGGCCAGCTGCAGCTTCTGTCCATAAGATCAGAGTCATCATCAGCAACAGGTCTCATTGTGTCTTACACTGGCACACAAGGCTCCTGAAAGGCCTTTTCACAACAAACGGTCTATGGCCTCTTTCCCCTCTGACATAAATATTAGATCATGCTTTTTCTGTTCTTTTTCTAATGTTCTTTGCCTTACCTCTCTAGAATGCCATCTTTTTCAACTCCCTTGTGGTGTCCAACATATATTAAATTTTGTTAGAGGTTTCAGTTACATATGAAGAACATGTCCTAACCATTTCCAACTCCTCTTTTTGACAACTACTCACTGACTCTGTGTTACTTGACTCGAGCAGGTCTTTGTTTCTGATGGTATTTTTTCTCAGAGTAATTTGAAAATGCTAAACAGAAACCATAGTGTGGAACAAATGAGAATTAAATGATCAAGCAAGCTTTTGTTTAAATCAAACCAGAAATTGCAGTCTATACTCCTTAGTCAGTAATAGTGATGAGCAAATCCCACTGAATTTGCTTTGACTTGAGTTTGGCAAAATCATGGAAATATTTGCAAATTTCACCAAACTCCGCAAAATGCATTAAAGTCAATAGAGAAGGAGGAATTAACTCGCTTTGAGGATTATAACGGTCTTTTAACTGTCCCAGTGGGCTAGGGGAAAAATGACCACCATCTTTGTGCAAATAACACCAGAAAACATAAACATTGGCAGATGCCGTCCCACCCTGACTCCTCCCATAATTTTGCATATTTTATTATGTAAATCAATATAAATATCATCTTCCATTTAGTGTTTGGTCAAAAGACAATGGCAAAATGCACATGAAAAAAATTAATTCAGCGAATGCAAAGTAGAGGCAAGAAAAAATGTACTATTTGTTGGCTTAAGCAGTGGTATGAACAACAAAAGGAAGTTGATTGAGTGATAGAGAGTGATGGAGAAACTCAAAAGTTCAAGTACAGAAAGTAGCACAGTGCCCAAAATAAAAAAAAAAGAACTGATCAGATATCGGGGAGTTGTAGTTCAATGTCCGATTGTCATAATGAAGGGTATTAGGGTACAGAGAAAAGAAAAAAATACAGTGGAAAAAAAGGCTGAAATGTCAACTTTAATCTCATAGTTTATTTTGTCATTAAAGTAGATTGTCGTAAACTTAATTTTAAAATCAATGTTTAATTTACTAGAGTTTCTCAGATTCCATCGTAACTAAAGTAGCACGTTAGATATTTCACATTGTATTTGTTCTTCTATGTGCTCTATGTGTGTGAATTACTACGTGCTTCTTATACAGGCTTTCTCTTATGCCGACGGACACAAAATACATTACATTCATGATATTACAGCTCTCTGAACAATTTAAATACTAAGATGTATACTTGATATCATTTTCATGATGAAATGAATTAAAGCATGTATTAAACATGGGGGCACGGTGGCGCAGTGGTAGCGATGAGCTGGTGCCCCGTCCAGAGATTGTTTCTGCCTCCCACGAGATGCTTGCTGGGATGTGCCTGACCCTCAGTGAAATACCTTATTGCAGCAGTGCTGTCTCTTTCAAACGTACCAACTCCCAATTCCTGTCTTTCCTTTTCTTTCTCCATGTAACCAATCGCCACAAGCTTACGATGATGATCTTCAAAACCTTTAAAGAACATTAAAAATATCTTCTTAGTACATATTTAATTATTCCATCCATCTATCCATCCAGGGTCGTGCTAGTCCCAGCAAGCATACAAGTGTGAGGAAGGAACTCATTGCTACTGCTGCACCACCATGCCCACATGTTTAATTATTAACAGTATACATTATTTAAATGAATTTAAAAAAATATCTGTAAAATGTAATATATATACTTTAATGCAGGGGTCTCCAACCTTTAGTCCCCTGAGAGCTACTTTTACAAAACGAAAATGGCCGAGTGCTACTCCTGTTTTCTAACGTTTATTCTCACAGCTTATTTCAACCCAAATAAACTGAATAAGCTTATTTTGCCTGAACATTTACAAAATGTTGGTGTTCACAACTCACATTTTGCATTAAAATATCACAAAAAATATTTAGTTCAAAACAAAACAATGCAATTCCAAATGCACAGATATGACTTATTCATTTGTCATTTTATTCCATGCACTGTTTCACTTTATTCACATGTCCAGTTGTGTGTATGATGTGTTTTTTAGTTGGTGAGATGACTGGCACTGCATGGAGTCAACATGACTGCTGTATGGTGGAGTGGAGCCACTGAGGTTCACTCTTATGGAGTCATTTCAATGTTCATCTGTTAGTCTTGATCTGACCTTTGATTTCATGACATTCATGTCAGACTCACAGAGGTATGGAGACCCAAACAAAGCAGACATTTTCAGAGCTGCTTGAAGATTCTTAGAGTTATCTGGCTCTACTAAGCTCCAGAAATGCTGAGAATGCTGTTGAGACTTTGACTGCACATTATTTTGAAGGTTTACTAATATATAATACTAGCAGACCATGTGCGCTTCGCTGCAGTCGCTGTAGTTGGAATAATTATGTATCTACATGCGACTTATAGAGCTTCTTTATATACAGCATTTTTGGTTTGTCCTCCTGGAGCCAAAATATATAAATTTTCTCTATGACTAATTCGTGAACATGTTACATAAAAAATAGAAACGGGAAAAACGGCAACACCGCTGGGAAAAACAGTAAATGAGATAAAGTAAAAGTCTACTAAACACTAAAGTCCAAAAACGAAGTAGAAAGTAACAGTAAACCACTACACTGCCGGGAACACTGGCACACCGCGTCTACTAAACACTAAGAAACACTAAGTAGAAACACTAAAGGAAAAATACTATTCAGTAAGTACTGTGTCTAGTAAACAGTAAATCAGTAAAGGAGAGAGGACTAAACACTAAGGAAAAAGAACGTCAAGACCGCGTCAGCTGCGGAATTCAGCTGAGCTCAGCTCGGAGTGAAATGATGTGAATGAAATGACGTGAATGGGAGGGGAGATGATCACGTGACTCCTCCACCCGCCTTAACTCTCCATCCCTCCACAAACACACAAACACAGTCTCTCGGATCCCAACTCTCCTTTACATGTATAGATATAAAATCCAATGTCTGTCTGTCTACCTGTCCTCATTTCATGTGAGAACTACTTAACAGATTTAGACTGGGTTTTTTTTCTAGAATTTGCTTTAACATTCCGGTTGATTTCGCGACTTCTCTCATTTCACTGTGTATCATAGTTCACTTGCAGTACAGATTTATTTATGCGAACCTGAGATCCACGCAACAGGCCGAGGGGAGGGGCCTTCTTCACTCACTCGCCACCTTCGGGACATGTTCTTTAACTCTGCTTAGCTAGTGAACGAGAGAACAATTGAATTCAACTTTGTTTGATATTTAAAATAAAATGTTACTTAGGTCTTGATGAGTTTTTTTTTTTGTTCTTTATTTCGCCTTGTACAATTTCTTGTATTAGGAATTTGTTAGTTTTCGCATACCCCTTGGGGTCAGAGCGCAGGGTCAGCCATTGTACAGCGCTCGTGGAGCAATTGAAGGTTAAGGGCCTTGCTCAAGGGCCCAACAGAATAGGATCTCTTTTGGCAGTGACGGAGATTCGAAAAGGCAACCTTCGGGATACCAGCGCAGATCCTTGGCCTCAGAGCCACAACTCCGAGTCAGGATATTCTCTTAAGTGTATGCCACATTGAAAAGATAGATTGCAATTCAGATTGTGGTTCGTGATTTTTGTGTTAAAAGGATCGTGATATGATTTTTTGGAAAGATCGCCCAACCCTAATTTGAGTAATCAAGTTTTAAAAATTTATGTAGGATTTATTAACCCTTTGGCGAGCTACTTGGAAAGGGGTGGCGAGCTAACGGTAGCTTGCGAGCGACGTGTTGGATACCCCTGCTTTAATGCATTTCATCTTAAAAATGATATCAATAGCTTGAAGAAAATAGCTCTTGGAAATCTAAATCGACTTAGAAGCCAGTCGTCATCATCTGTAAATACACACTCTCTTGAATTGAATTCCTTTATTGTTACTGTATGGTACAATGAGATTCAATATGCAAACCCTCCATAAATTTATTTTCCTACAAAATGATAAAATAATAATAATAATAATAATACAATAAAAAACAATGCAAAATATGCAATATGAAAGCATAAGTACAATAAATGCCTTGAGCATGGGAAAGGCACTATATAAATAAAATGTATTATTATTATTATTAATATACATGTACAAATAGTGCAGATAGTGCAAATGGTTCATAAGTGGCTCAGGTTGTGCAATATTACAAATGTAGTGCAAGTTTACAGTGAGGTAGTTGTATTTAAAAGTACAAACAGTTCTTTCAGGAGCACTTGAATGACTGACTGAGTGCGTTTATAGCTCTTGGGATGAAACTATTTCTGAACCTCAAGGTCCCTACAGGAAAGTCTCTGAAGCATTTGCCGAATGGGATAAGTTTAAAGAGACTGTACGCATAGCTGACGCAGCGTGTGCTATAAATGTTCTCCAGGGCTAGATGCTGCCTTCCGATAATCCTCTGTGCTCTCGACACAATCCGCTATCGAACTTTCCGATCAGCTGCTGTAGAGCTGTGATTCCACACTCAGATACAATGGGTTAAAATACTCTGAGTGGTGTACTGAGAGTAACAATGCTGAAGCAGTTATGGTATTTGGAATAGTTTGGCCATTCTGTGGATCATTATATTATTACAAGTTGATTACAATCAGATGCCTTAAATTTATAAACGATATACAGTTAGTTTCAGTGCATTTGATAAAGCTGTGTCAGGGATGTGAATCTAAAAAAGAAAGGGAAACCACACAGGAACAGTAGCACTGCTTTGACACTGGGTGCAGCCATTTTGCAAAACCGAGCAGAAAACATGCGTACACAATGTGTTGTGCTGCCATGAAAATATGCGTGGCTTTCCAACAAGTTTAGTTTTTATACATCGTGATGTGAATGTGGAAATGGGCATACGCAACATTTTTGTGGGCACACACCATTTATACATGAGGCGGCTGGTGATGAAGTGAAGTCAAAACCAGAAACAAGTTGGAACCATGAAAATGAACCCTTTTGCATCAAAGTATAAACTGTAATCAAACAGAAGGAAAAGAGTAAGTTCAGAAACCAGATATCTGAGGAGGAAATTCAGGTTACGTTTGCTTGTGTTTTTATGTAATAAGTAACAGATATTTAATGGGTCACACTGATAATGTAAGATGCGGTGCCACCTACAAGCACATTCCTTGTTAACTGGTGGCAGCGTGCTGGTAACAGAAATCATAACATTGCAGCAACCATATGTAAAACAAAATAACATTGTGGCACCATGAAAAAAAGGAAATATTATAACACAGAAGTAACTGTACAGAAATGTCCCAAGAAACTTATATTCCCATAGGTACTTTTGATTAGAAAAATACTATAAGAGAAACAGATTTTTAAAGTGAACATCTCTAAACAATAGCTGCCAGAGGCAACCTTTTATCTCTTTTGTATAATTGACCACGGATGTTGTGACCTTTGTGACCATGCCCCTGACAACTAGGAAACGCATCCCAAAAACAGGAGCACAAAACAGAAGCACTCACAGAAAATAAAGAGGGCGTCATAGCAAGACACTACAAAATATTCAAGTTAGTCAATTTACTTAAATACAAAAACTAACAAAATGAATAATCCTCAGGTCCCAAAACCCTTAAATAGACATATGGAGTGAATCAGCTCGTCGAGGGTGAGCTGCAAAAAGTTTATAAAATCAACTAATTCGAACAAAGACCACTTATTATTAATATCACTTCTTCATTAGTTATTTATTCGGTTGAATTTCATGGAAACAACTCCTTGAATATTGTTACTCTATGATGAAAAGAAAGATTGCATGTTTTTCTGTGTCTTCAAGAATTTTCTCAGTTTACTTTGGTTTCCCATGTACATCACAAATTTGACAAGATTAAGTTTATTGTTAATCTATTATCAAGTTCACTTAAACCAATACAGTACATGGTAACGGGAGCCTATATTGCCATTATTAGGCAAACGATAGTAACTGGCCTTGAATTTGGGGCCAATCTATACAGAAGAATAGAATGCACAAATGCTTACTCATACACAGCAAATTTAGAATCACCAAGGTAAGGTTAATAAGCAACTTTAAACTGTCCTACACTCCTCACATCCCTGTTAAGGAATACAATAAGCTGGTTCAGAAAATAAGCAAATAAATGAATGAATGAATAGTGGTAAAACAAATATTTTTCCATTGCTCAAAAATGTTCTGAAGCTTTTAACCAAATTGAATTGCCAATCACAAACGCAAAGTTCAGATGTTGCCATATTCATACAATTTATGCAATGTCAGTTTAAATGACTTGCTCAGGTCACAAAATCTGTTAGTGGTGAGGGGCATTGTGGTTTTCAAACACTATGCCATACAGTCTTCTATTTTATAGTGATCTTCTTCAATCATTTCAGGCCACACCAAAGTGATGTGCAAAACAAAATGTGAGCACAGCCACTGAAGAGTGTTCTTACATCCATCCATTCATCCATTATGCAACCCGCTATATCCTAACTACAGGGTCACGGAGGTCTGCTGGAGCCAATCCCAGCCAACACAGGGCGCAAGGCAGGAAGCAAACCCCGGGCAGGGTGCCAGCCCACCACATGTTCTTACACTGTTTTGTGAATTTAAAACATTTCTTTACAGACTCGGTCCCAAGTGTGTGTTCATAGCAGATTATTGGAAATTAGATACCATTGTTTGGTTTATGTCTTTAAGTGTTTTTTTATTATCTTTTACTACATACCAGTAGATTGTAAAGAATTGTTATCTGTTGTGATTCCTGTCTCTCTGCAAATAGTTTATGAAGGCTGTCCATCAGAATTCACCTCTTTATTATGTCTTGTGCAACCAGACAGGCTGACAAGAGGCTCCTTTTACTTGGTCAACAGTTTGTCAACAGGTTGGTAGAAGCCAGCTTTGCTCTGTAGCAATGCACACATGACAGGCCATAGTCGCCTAGCCAAGCTGTACAAATTAGATAAAAGCGTCAAACCATTTGCAATATAATATGTAAAAAATTCATAAACCCATCTATCCGTTGTCTAACCCAGCTTGTGGGGAGCTGCTGCTTATCCTGGATGGGAATCATCCCTGGTTAGAATGGCACTCAATCACAGGGCACACTCATCCACACACCCATGCTTACCCACACTGAGCCATTTAGAGTTTACAATTTACCCAGAATGCAGATCTTTTGGGATGTAGACAGAAAGCTGGAGTAGAATGGTAAAGCCACACAGACACACAATCCACTTTACATTTACATGTATTCACTTAGCAAACACTTTTATCCAAAGCAATTTACAAAAGTTGCCCGAATATGTAAAATTTTTACTTAATACGTGATATGCATTGAAGGGTGCTTGAAGACTTAGTCAACAGTTTTAGAAGTTGAAGCATTTACATTTTTATAAATTTACTTAAACAAAGACAGACATATCACAATTTTTCAATGTATTTTGTAACAATGAGTCTTGTTCCATAATGACAGAGGTAACAGACTGTAATTGCGCATATTAGTACAGTTCATGACATGCATGTTTTTTAATAGCATTTTACAGTATCACATAGTTAAAAATGGAGCCCAAGTACACTTGTGGTAGCTTTTATAGACACCAGATTCCAACTCAGGACATGCAGAAAGTGAATAGATGTACTATGGGTAATGAGCTATTATTTCCTAAACCTAAAATTCTGAAAGAACAACATATGGAAAGTTAATTCTTTGTGCATGGAATGACAGTGCTAACTCTGCATGACTCTGCCGGTATTAAAGTAACTTGCATCGGCGATTTGTTTGGCTGTCAGGAGTGGCTATTGAACGTTTAAAAGAGAGAAATATGCAAGGTACAATAACTTTGCTTAAATTACATTTTAAAAAGCATTAATTCAAGTCACACAGCGTGTTTTTATTTTTTAAGTTAGGTCACTTTGAAAATTTGTCAATACAGTACTTTTTAAATTGAATTTTGGAAAATTCAAAACTTGGTACAGCGCTTTCTATTCAAGGTATCACAGCAAAAATTAAATTTTTTTAATTGAACTGAAGAATCAGTGTACCAAATTTCAATGGACTCGGTCTACTGGGAGCCAAGTTAATCCAAGTGGACAGATGAGTGGACAGACATATAGATATGATGACAACAATTGCTTTTGTATTTTACATATATGCATCTAATAATAATAATACTACTATTAATAATAATACTAATAACAATAATAATAATGCATTTACATTTAAATTTAAAAAAACTTTTTGCAGCAGTGGAGGTCCTGGTACTTCACATTTAAGTTGCTAATACCTATGAGTGCCAAAAGAGAAGAAGAGGCCTCACTTTGAACCCCAAAGACAGAAACCCAGAGGATATAATGATCCGGGATGCTCTTTCTATCTTTCAGGTAGTTCTGGAGTTAATGCACATGACCTCAAGCAATGGGCATCATGACAAACCCTCCCCAGACAGCCTGCCTACACCCTACCATTGCAGTTGTCCTCTTATTTAGTATCCACTTCTTCTAAAGCAAAGAGAGATTTTTAAAATGTAAGAATTTGTAGTTATAAACACCTGGTGACCATCGCTGTCCAGCAGGGTAAATGCAGAATTTTAAGCAAACCATTCAAGGACCTAATTTTTCAATTATAGACTCACAGAGAACTGCAAATCTGAGATAATCTTGAAAGCTTTCAAAGAAGAGACTCACATGCAGATACACCAGAGAACTTTACCCTCATATGTCTGAAATGTGGGAAGAAATGTGAGTTGTCAATGAATACCGTTGTGGACATTAAGAGACACACTACCTCCAGGCAGTAGTCAATTCAGACATTGAATTATGGTCAAAAGAGGTATAAGACAGTATCACTAAGCACTGTGATATTAAGCCACCTGTCAGTTAGTCACATTATATGAAGAACAAATCAAACTGGGCTGCAGAGGTGTGCGTTTGGATTCCGCGCAAGGTTTGTGGCTTTTGTGTGCGTACGAGTATGTTTTATACGCATGTGTGCCTGTATACCCATCTGAGTGTGCATGTGTTTTTTGTCTGAAATAAACTAGAAAGAGCTGCATTTCCTTTTCCAGTGCTGTTAATGAAGAGCAGACTGCACCTTTACTGAGATCTGATGACTTCAAATGCGTTTCAAGTCCAGTTGTTTAAATAAAGCAGATGGGATTGCCTTAGGTTGATAACGCAATTGCGCTGAGGAAAATTGCTCAGAGGAGGGACAAACAATGAACACATTTATTCTGTTTACTCTAAAGCTACAAGTAATCTGAAAAAAAGAAGGCTGATGCGGTGCGTTTAAGAGAAAAGTCGTCAGTGGCGGGGCAGACGTTGTGCCCTGTGAGGTTGACATGGCTTTTTGTTGATTGCTATCTGCGCCAATTTTCCAACATCAAAACAAGGAGACTGTGTGGTCCAGTAGTTAAAGAAGGCAGTCTGACATTAGGAGCCTCTGCTTCACATCCCAGGTCAGCCTCTGACTGTTGGTGTGTTCTGATGGCAGCTCTCTGTTTACTCACTGATAAGTAGCCAGTTTGTACTTTTTTTATCTTCAACTGTGTCCCTCTGTCCCTTCACCTTAAATTCATCTTTTCTGCCCACTCACAGACTCATCATCCATTCCAGACACATTGCCCTGCTCTCCCTCTTAGCTACCACTTCACATTAAGACCCTACAAAAGTCTCCCAGTCACGTCATGTCCTATTTCATTAAAGGATTAAGTTTGGTATTTTTCAAGTTGAAGTTGTTTCTTCACAAACATGGCGTAGCCTATATGCATTTGCCATGCAAACCTTTGTTCCAAAGTCCAGCATTTTTTATAAATTATAAAAATATATATCTTGCCCACACTGGCAGTTTACAATGGAGGCAACAGCACAAAGCACCAATGGTGAATAAAAACCTAAAACTTACCAAATATGTCCTCTTTGAGTTAAGATAAAGGAAACATGCCTTCTTTGTTTTCGACACATGTTTATAACAACAAATGAGATCTGAAAATAATCATTTTATCTCATATTCCTGGTGCTATTTTTCTCAAGGTAAAGTTACGTGTTTGATTCACTTGGGTGACTTCTCATATACAAAAATATGGAAGTAAATCTAAACAAGATCAACCAACTGGCACAAAAAGCTTATTGTGATTTGGTCTTCCAAGACTAAAGCATGCCTCTGGGGGTGATGTGTCCGGCTAGTCTTCTTTTAAAATGGCTGAATCTCATAATATTGGTGTTTTTTTGTATTGAGATGAGGATCAATATAGTATACCAAATCAAAAATCAAACAAAATATTCAACAAATGTCTTGGTTTTAAAAAATGTACGCATTTGATAAGTTTTAATTTGTTTTGCTGTGGTGTTTCATGCCCAATAATTCTAATGTCAATTCTGGACAAGATCCTGTAAGTGTTTCCCACCATATCTCTCAGGCCTATTATCACCCAATTCATTGTGGTGACATGTCACCTTATATTCTGGTTCAGCCATTGACTTTGTGTACATCTCTCATGTAATTCCCAGTAGTGATGAGTGAAGCAGCTGAGTTTCCATTTGGATACTGTTTTACAAAACTGTATACAGTTTGTAAAAATAACTAACATTATTTTTGCAGGTGATTTTGCAATTGTAAAATGCAAAACTCACTAAAAAAGTTTTTTGGGATTTTTAAGGTTTTTTGGGTTGGGAAATAAGGAATATTGCTCCATAAAGCCTCATCCGCACTTCCGTAATTAATAGTGATCTTTTCTGCAGTTATGTAATGCCTGCACATCAGTAAAATCAATTCTGTGCTTGCCTTCCGTTCACTGTACTGTAGAGGTGTGCAATGTGCGATTAAAAAATGTGCCGTGCTACATATTTTCTACACAAAGGCACATCAAAACACCAAACTGTGGTGTTTTCTCTAAAGAAGAACTAACTATACAGAAACTGCTTAGCTATCAACCACCCCTTCCAATTTCTTAATTAATGTAAATGAACCTGATGGTGTGCGTGCTACATGTGCGCTGGAGTTTTGAGTTTTGCTTCTGTCTTTGATGCATCTTTAGGACTGTGATTGCCAAGATTATACCATTAGAACAACCACAACACATGGCTGACGGCTCAACAAAACGTCTACACATGGCAGCAAATGAGTTGGGATTTTTTTTTTCCGTTAGAGGTGACTTGCAGATGCATGTGGAATGAATAAATATAAATGCTTCCAGACAGGATTAAACACCTTTGTTCTTGTGTTAATGGCACAAATTTTAATGGAAGCAAAACACAGTCTGACACACACTTTTTAGAAAATTGAAATACTGAGTTTTGCAGTGAAATCAGTTTTATGCTGATTGTTTCACTTATCATTACCTGTAAGTTTCAGATGTGTATACCTAAGGCATCCACTGTCTCATAATTTAGACATGGATTTTCAGTTTATTTCTCAGACTGAATAAATGTTACAATTCTGATAATGACCCATAGTGTGGCTCCTAATCATATCATTATCAAGTTTAGAGACTGACTCTATATTTGTCAATATTCATCCCATCTACCTCTTGAAATACCCCTAAACACAGTGTCACACATGAGTGTTTGAGTATAACCTTCCAGGCTCATGAAAAGGGGACAATTCCCTGCCAGGACCAGAGGGGGCGCCAACACTAACAAATCCAACTTTTTTCTCCACTGTGGCTCTGAGAAGCCTCCCAGTGAAGGCACCTCAGCCATGCCCATGTTAAACTAAACCATGCCTCTTCTGATTGGTACAACTTCTTTTTCGAAGTTTTATTAGTTTTATTGCAATCATTCCATACAAATCAATCAATTTTTACAAAAAGTAAAATTGAGTTAAGAACAAGTCAACATACAACATAAATTCAAGGGCTCCTGGAAGGTGGCGTCTCAGTCTGAGAAACTCAGTCCCATATGATGGAGTTCCCCAACCCAGACACATATTGTGCCTGATTTCTGTTGTGGTACCACAACATCATTTTTGTTTTTTATTTTAGACACTGGAAGTAAACAGGGTGGCTCGGTTGGCAACCCAATTTCTCCCTCATTTGCATCTCACAATAGACTACCATACAGTCTTAGTTTATCCTGATCTAAAAGTATCCTCATTCACATCCTAATCTAATCTACATTATTTCACCTTATATTGTTTTTTACATCCAATGCAACCACATTTGACCGAGTCTTTACATTTGTCCTTCATTCATAACCCAGTTCAGTTGTGTTATGCCAAAGATAGATACTGGTTGAAGGTTTTGTGTAACAGACCATAGAACTGAAACACAGTCGAACTAATGGATGTAGATCAAAAAACAGGGATATGAAAGACTTAATAGTTTATACTGTTGATCATAAACTCATTTTCAAAAAAGTCTGCCTTCTCAGATATTCACAGTCTTGGCTACTACACAATTTATGGCTTTTAAAGCATTTTGTGAATGGCAACAAAACTTCTGGCAAAGACATTCCTAGCAACCAACTAATTAGTGTTAACAATGAGGCCATATAATGTTACCAAAAATTAAACTATTCTAAAATCTATTAAAAAGTAAAAGAATGTTTTTAGAAACTCTGACTCTTAAACCATCAAAAAAACTCAATCTGGAATGTAATCAAGTCACTATAAAGTCCTAAATATAACATATTACAACAAGCTAAGTCTTTGAATCATCTTTGAATCATCTCATCTCTCATACAGTATGTGCTTCAGACTCCAACCAGTTTAGCCACTTGTTAGCACCAAGTCTTTGAATTGTGCTCATCTCACAGACAAGATATTGATTACCACAATGTCTCTGAGTTACCCTATTGACTGGTATGTCCCTCATTTCAGCTGCTATTCACCACAATGTCATATTATATCCCATTATGATTACTACTGAGTCTTTGAATCTTCTTATGCCCCCCAGTGTGTCTCTTATAAACCCCACAATTTACCCACTCATGGTCACCCTGTCTTTGGATCCTCTTAACTGCCAGTATGTCCTTCTTTCACTGCCCAAATCACTTAATGAGCCTCTGAATCCATATCTCTCCCAATATGTCCTTCCTTCACTGCCCAGTTCATCCACTGTTTGCCACAGAGTTTTTGAATCATCCTATCTCCCAGTGTATCCCTCAGTCACATCCCAGTTCAGACACTGACTCTGTGTAACCAGGTGATTAAGTGCTCATTTAATAATTTTCAGCTAGTCATTTCCCTTTTTTTGTTATCTCAGGTTGCAGAATGTTATTTGATCTTTAATGTGAGTTCTAAGTGGTTTTTGAGTTGAAGGGGGGCTGGGGAAGTCGTAAGTGTAACCATTATCACACTGTACCCTATTGCTCCTCGCGTCACCGACATCTGAAATTCTCCAATGACGCCTCCATCTCTGAACGGGAAAGAAAATCACCAGCGAGGGCCACTTGGGCTTTTGCTGGCTTTGACAAGATTTGCTGATAGCTGCTTTTGACTTTCCTCTTTTAGGGATGTGACGCCCAGCCTCATTTTAATAATGGAAATCAAACTCGGAATGGGAGTGGGGGTGGGTAGGAGGAAAGCCAGATTTTTTTTTTTCAGAGAAGCCTTCAAGGTTTCTGGTTTCCTCTTATTTCCATCCTCATTTTCATTTTCCCTAAACCTCCTTCCATATGCCCAGTGCCAGTGTGTCTGGAGAGGTCACCCAAACTGTCAAGATGGCGTACAAGTCCTACAGAGCAAAGTGTCGGCTTATGTCTGGACAGGTTCAGTGACTAACTGGGAAAAGGACTGCAGGTAAAGTGGTCTAAAACTGGAAGCTTTCCTTGACCTTGAGAACTAAGTGCATAAAGTTCTGAAGAAGGATTTTAGGCTTACTAGCAGTCACAACTCTGTGGATCAATAATATTTTTTTTATTAATTATTTACATTTATGCAGCACATAGTGAGTGGGGAGCCACTTTAACCACTACTATTGTGCAGCAGCCACATGGATGATATGATAGCAACCATTTTGTGCCAGTATGCTCACCATGCAATAGCTTTTAGGTGGTGAAGAGGTGAGAGACAGTTAGCCAATTAATGACAGAGGATGATTATGGGGCCAGAAAGACCAGGATGTGGTGGGCAAGTTAGCCAGGACCTCAGGATACACCCTATTCTTTACGACTCGTGCCCAGGGATCCTTAATGAGCACAGAAAGTAATAACCTCAACTCTGTACCTGCACTCAATGAAGTGTGCTACACAAAAATAATTGAAATGAATTGAACCTGTGAAGACTCCAGTGTCCCAACTGATTTTTTGTGTGACTTTGACAGTCCTGTATGATCAAATTAAGACAAACTACTGTATTTCAGGTTGTACCAGGCAGTGGGTGCCTTTAGCAATTTTTGAGGTGTTGGTGGCGCCAGCGGGGGGGTTGTGTATTTGGCTTACCCTGTGGTCTGAATGTGGATCTCAATGCCCCTGTGCAGTGATTGGGACACTGTGCTGTTAATATGTCCTTCATTGAGTGCAGGTGCAGGGCACTGCAACAAGTTCTTGAGTAAAATGCAAGTATAAAATGCAAGGAAAAATTGTATAAACTACTAAAGACTAAATTTAATAAAACAAAGAAATCAAAGTAAAAACTGATTAGCATACATAGAAAAAAACAATATCTGTCTGTCTGTCAATATCTACAAGTCCTGGGTGCTGCCAGCACTAAAGCATGGTATGGTAACTTACGGGGAAAAATAACTTAAAACAACAAAACCGTGCACACAAAAATAGTGAAGAGGTGGCCGTGGTGGTGAGGGGAGCATGACCTGACAGAGTGTGTCATCAGAAAGCACACCGCAGCATCTCTGCATCACAAACCTCAGGGGCCCTAGAAGGAGTTCTGCCAGTGAAGCAGCCTGAAAAGAGATCATTGGTATGATGGACTCACTACATGCCTCTTGTGTTCCCAAGACAAGGCTCACACACACGTCCATATGCATTTGCTTTGCATGTGTGTCAGTATTCATACTTGCGTGTGTATGCACATTTCAGGGTAATCGTCAGTGTGTGTGCATATGCCTTTTCATATGGGAGTGTGTGCAAGTTTGTCTGAGCATTTTTCCATCAGAGAGTGTATGAGCTTTAAAGTCTGTGTGCTTGGGAGGTGATGCCTGAGGATTTGCTTCTTCTTTTCTGTGTATTCCTCTAAGAGAGTGTGTGCCCTTTGGTGTATTTGTATATGAATTTTTATTGGGGTTTAGTCACATCCCTGTATTCAGGTGTTAAAGTGTTTGCTTCTGTTACTGTGCTTCACTCTCAAATATTAAATCTGGAACAAGGTGACTGAGGGTCATATGTCAAGCGCATGTCTAAACTGGGAGATGACTGCCAGACTCACTGCAAATCACTGTCTGAACTGGGACATGACTTAATTTCTGTCATTAATTTTTGAAGAGGTAAATGGGATGAGTATTGTCAAATATGGTGTGTTCATGTTAGTATGTGCCTACATTTATCCCTTAGTTGCAGAGGCATTTTTGGCACGGAAATTGTGGTGGGGCCATACCATAACATAAACTTACCTAACTAATGATGGAGGTCCCTATTGTACTGATAATTAGCGAAACCTGCAAGTTCATAAACCTTTCAAGTCACAAAAATTCAATTATGGAATGGATGTTGGTACCTAGGTACTCCGGTTTCCTCCCACAGTCCAAAGACATGCAGGTTAGGTGGATTGGCGATTCTAAATTGTGCTTGGTGTGTGTGTCCTGCGGTGGGTTGGCACCCTGCCCAGGATTGGTTCCTGCCTTGTGCCCTGTGTTGGCTGAGATTGGCTCCAGCAGACCCCCGTGACCTTGTGTTCGGATTCAACGGGTTGGAAAATGGATGGATGGATGTTGGTGCCTAGTCTATCTTGATGGGTACCACTTCATTGTGATGTCCTCTCACATCATCATCCCCTATCAAAATACAGACATACAGTACAGATATAAATGCTACAAAAAAGTGAGAACCTAAACACACAGACTACATCTACTGTATATATTCACATAGCAAATTATTAGGGATGCTCTACTAATACTGGGTAAGGCCTCCTTTGCTCTCAAAACTGCCTCAATTCTTGGTGGCATGACTTGCACAAAATGTTGAAAAATATCCTTTGAGATTCTTCTCCAGGCTGCACATTCATGGTGCGAATCTCCTGTTCTACCACATCTCAAAGGTGTTTTATTGGAATGAGATCCAGTGACTGGGAAGGCCACCGAAGAACTCTAAATCCATTGTCATGTTCATGAAACAACTTTAAGTAGCCATTAGAAGATGGGGAAGTTATGGCCAGGAAGGGATTCAGTTGGTCAGCAACAATACTCAGATAGGTCGTGGCATTCAAGCGAAGTATGTTTGGTATTAACAGGCCCAAAAATGTGTCAAGAAATCTTTACCCACACAATTACACTACCACCACCAGCCTGGACTGTTGACTCATGGGAGTTTGGGTGCATGGATTCATGATCTTCACGTCAGATTCTGACCTTTCCATCTGTGTGCCTCAGTGGAAATCGAGATTCACCAGACCAGGTTATGTTTTTCTAGTCGTCAGCTGTCCTGCTTTGGTGAACCTGTGCTCCCAGTAGCCTCAGCTTCCTGCTCTTGGCTGACATGAGTTGAACCTGATGTGGTCTTCTGCTGGTGTAGCCCATCCACCTCAAGGTTTAAAATGTTGTGTGCATCATAGTTGTAGTAAGTGGTTATCTGAGGTACCATGGCCTTTCCGTCAGCTGGAACCAGTCTGGCCATTGTCCTCTCTCATCAACAAACTGTTTCTGGGTTTGAATCCTGCACACAGTTGTTGTCAATATGGACTTTTCACATTCTCTCCACATCAGTGCAGATTACCCTCCGAATTCTCTGGTTTTATTCTACATCAGCAAAGACCAAAGATCAAAGACATCCAGGTTGGGTTAACTGGTGACTCTAAATTGTAACATACTGATGCTGTCTCTAGTGCTGCCAGGAGTGGCTCCAACCCTTCATGACCCTGCATTGGATGGAGTGCTTTGAGAGTGGCATGTTGTCTATCTTTGTGTGCACATCTGTGTCAGCACATCCACATGCCCGCCAGTGCGTTAGTATATCTGTCTGACTGCTACTGCTACTGTGTGGGTGTGTCAGTATCCCTCTCCCATTCTTTGTGTGTCCTGTTGTGTCAGGGTTTGCCTTTGTCGGCCATTCATTTTGTATACATGTGTGTTAGTGTCTTTGTGTATTTTGTGTGCAGTTGTGTCAGTACATCAGTCTGTACATCTGTCTCACTACCTGTATACGGGAAAGCCTGGCCACGATTTCTACTTGATCTTTGAGAGCTACAAGTCAGGACATTAAAACAGCTGCAGATGGTGTTGTGCTCAGCTTAGTGCCACTTGAGTGAATTCCTGTCTTTAGCTTCTCCTGCCTGCCCTGCCTTGCCTTATTCAACTCCCACCCCCTGCCCCCTAAATACAGGAAACTGCAGAAGCCGTGAGTCATGAACCGATTTTGCTGGTAACTATCTGTGAACTCTTTGATAGTGCTTGTTACGGATGTGATGCGTGATTGGCAGCGCTTCTTTCGATGATTAAAGAAAATCTTGCTGCCGGCCAGCCGGCTGGGGGCACGCATCTCCAGAGGCCCACCCACATTTCAGGGGACAAGCTCCATTTAACCCTTCATGTTTCACTGGCAGTATGTTCAATGAAATACATAAATGGATAGATAAATAAAAATATGCTAAAGCACTAAGCCATCTACATCTCAAACAGGCTGATGACATGCACATCCATTGAAAGCTTTTGTGCCTGAGGTGGGAAAGCAAAAAAGACAATGACCTGGAGATAAAACATATCAAAGGTAATGAAACAAAAGATCAGAACCAGAGAGACTTTTTAATTGAGGAAACCAGAGCTGAAACACATAGTTAATGAATGAAAAGCAACGTTTATAGACCAAAATGTTGTTACAATTGGTGTTTTGAGCCAAGTGTGCATCTATTCTATTAAATGAAAAATTCAATTCTGGTCTTTGTCTTTATCTAGACGAGTTCCTGAATCATTTTAACATTATGCACTGACTCCATTGTTTTAGCTACACCTACCACCAGTTTCAGATGTTAGCATTATCAGTGTGGTGATTTATTTATTTATTTAAAATTGCTGGCAATTTAATTTGCACATCATTTATGGGGTTTAAATACAAAAAGGAGTAATTTTTCACACTTATTTTGTGAGAAAGTTTGTTATTTTTACCGTTATACTGCAATGCCATTTTGTTTTTGATGTTGCCATATTCTGGCACTTGTGCTGATGATTGCCATGTGAAATCATCAACACAAACATGCACACAACAATTTGTCCTTTTTGTTTTATCCAATATTGGAAAACATGTTATTAAAAGATTTGTGATTGTTTCTTTTTTGGTTTAAGGCTTATTTTTCTGAATTTTCCAATATGATTCTTGTTTTACCCTTGTTCTGATGAAAGATTGGTTGGATTCCTGGTTTTCTATCCTTGTGTGTCTCTTGCTTACAGCTTTCCCAGAGTCCTTTCCAAAAAATATCCCCTAACTATGTTTTGGACAGAATAGTCCAAGGCGTGATATCGTTGGAGTGACAGTATAAATGTTGGCCCATGCATTTCTGGGGTATCTGAAGTTAGAATTAAAACAGTGTTGGTATGTGATTGTTGCTACAAAACTTTTGGAAAAGGTTCTTCCTTTTGGTGTTAAGATCTTTGATTTTTGATTAGCATTTCAAGCCTAAAAAGTCTCATCTCCTGACCAAAAATTCTCACAGTCTTCTCCTACGTACGTGTAGAAGTATTTACAATTTTGGATCGTGATTTGTCCTGCATGGTTGACTTACATACCATCTTATCAATGACATCATCAACCTGTTGTACTGCCTCAAAAGAGACAGTAAAATAAAAAAAAGAAAAATAAGCAGGAGAATCATAATCAGAGAACAGGCAAAGGTCAAAACAAGGAGGAAATGCAATCAAGCATCGAAACAAAATGAGAACCAAAAATGGAACAATAAATACAAGAGCAGAGATTCAAAAATCAAGAAAGGCAAAAATAAAGTTCTATAGTACAGTGAGACAGGGTTTATCCGTGAAACTATTATATCCCAGAACCACTGAGGATGATCTTTAAGCTGTTCCTCCAATGATGACCAACTAGCACGTTGCAAAGCTTGCTGGGAACCATTCCCAGGGAGGCAGCAAATAAAATAACTTTAAAATTGTGGCATGGTCTTCTGGAAAATGGAAATGAAATATGAACTTTTTAAATGTGCCAGATGCACCATTTCTGAATAAATATTAAGAATCCTTGAGTGTCACATTCCCTGATTCCATATATAGATTGTCTGGAATGCACTCAGAAAGGACATAAGTAATTTATAAAAATCAGAGCTCATGACACCTGTGTCTTCTGGGTAACAGCCCTTGGGGAACTCACTGCCACGTCTTAATAAATAATTTCACAAAATTGCAGTGGGCAAAACAAAATAATAATTCAAAATAAACGGCGACATGAATAAACATATCCAAAAGCAAAATTAATCAACAAAATAATTGTGTCATTAAATTCTCTATAGTTCTAAACTTTGCAAAAAATGTCTAAAGAGACAAAAATTTCTAAGTAATGAAAAAATTTTGCAGAAAAATGGCACAAATGCTCAATTATGACAAAAGCAGAGTCGATCTCTCCGATGGTGTTGAATCGAGAGGATAACAAGGTAGCTTCTGTTTTGAAAAAAATGATTGCAATGATTAATTCTCTATTTTGAATATAACTTTGTTATTTTCAGAAAAATATAATTATTTTATTCATAATTTATAAAGTAATGCTTAAGCCAAATTAGCAATCAAAAATATTGGCAGTGACAAATTACTGGCTATTATTTATCCTTAAAAACATTCCAACTGACTTTATGTTTGATTTGGAAGTTCAGGTACTAGTAAAAATAACTTTTAATTATTGAAAACAAACAGGCTGTTTTTGACATGTTTTCTTAATTTTGTATTATGCTTTAAAAATACAGGCAGTGTAATAGCGCAAACAGCAAATACAATTTTGCTCATAAATGTAAGTTCAAAAACAGGCCCCTTGTCAAGACTGTAACAAAAGTACAAGATGGTAAAAATCATGGTCTGTGTATGGGGCCTTCAAATATTCTCATAGTCTGTTGAGGGGCCTTTGAGGACTAGGGGTTGAGGACCACTGATAACTTTATTCTGGTAACTGTTTAAGGAATGCAGCCCTTTTCTGTAAAACTATTTCACTGCCATTTTTGATCTGCTTTGAAAATGTGTTTGTTTATTCTGTATTTAAAGTTTTATGCTCCTACATACTGACCCCTGCCAGTCTGTTTCTGACTAAATCTCAATATTCTCAAGATGTCTGCCTGCTGTTCTCACATACTGCATATCTAACCAGTACTGCACCTGGAATTTCTTGTCGTGGTATATTCCTTATACTAGAAGTTCAATTGAAAGCTTAAATTTATTGTTTAAAAACTTAGATTGCTCACTTAGAAGAAGGCAAGGTGGTAATGCCGGATATGTTTTTAATGTACATTAGGTTTTATTTATTTCAGAAGAGGTTTTATTTATCTATCAGCTGTAGAGATTTTAAAGGTCTTCTTACATGGCCCGTCCTGGGTATGACGTTAATCTACGTCCAGCCCTGCATGTAGGCCCTCCAACCTGCAGAGAAAAACCCGGGGGTGGGTGGCAAAATTGGCACTCCGACCACCATAAAAAAAACCTCACACTGGTTCCATCCCATGTGGTGCTGAGGTGTCACCCATTGAATGGCTGCACTCGGGTCCCAATCTGGGATCCTGAGTCGATTCGTCATGTGGTGGGTGCAGCAATGCGCTGTATCAGGGCACGATCCTAACCTCTCTCTCTCTCTCTTACACGGCTAGAGCAGGACAGTAATCAGATACGTTACAGGATCAAAAAGACCAAAGGCGTTTTACTTTTCAACATATTAAAAGAGCAAAACCAAATGCTAATCTGAAAGAAAGAGGCACAGAAGCAAACCCTAAAATCAGAATGACTTTCCCTAAGAATCTATTCATTTTCTTAAGCACTCGCAAGTCCCCCATGTAGGTCTCCACTTTGTAACCAAAGGCTGAAGAATTTGTTGTGCATACAACCTTCATGTAATTGACCCCCCATAATGTGCCATGCCCGCTGACATCACTTTGCATGGCATTGCATCCTTCAGCATGGATAATAATTAAAAAGTAAACACACATCAGAACATAATGCAAACATCAGCATTAAATATTGGTTCACCGACAAAAGCACGATAGACATATGAGCGCCGACAAAACCGCGATGGACAAATGAGTGCCGACAAACCCGCTAACTGGTTTTCGACAAATGCGTGCCGACAAAATCGCAAGAGAGGCCAAGAGAGTGGGACGCGTATGTGCGCATTATGTACACATTCTTCCTACATATGCAGGGCGTGATCTTAAAGACTATCTGCGTGCCGTGTCTCATAATATTGACTTCTAAAATAAACATTCTTATATATGCTTTAAGCTAGTAATTCATGTTTAATGAAACTTTTGCGATTTTGTCAGCGCGATTTTGACGCCGCGTTTTAGTGGCCGCTTTTTTGTGGGCGCGCATATGTCTATCGCGCAAATGTCGGGTCACATTAAATATTAATGTGTTTCTGATCTTAATATTGTAAAATTACCAACCACAAAAAAATGAATACACCATTCAACAATGCATACTGTATCTATATTATTGAGGGTACGTTTTGAGATAGACACATGGGCAGGCCACCATCCACCCTCCCACTTAAATAGAGACATTTTTAAATGAAATTATGTTTGGCCTTAATGTCCACCATGGCTTATCCTCATTTTCTCTAAACTTTGATGTCCTGAATTAGACTGAACAGAAAAGAGAAACCAGAGTCTGGCCTAAGAAAGCTCTTCTGGAGCCTGGGTGGCCAGCACCACTGCTGGTGCCATCTCATCTGTAAAAACCCGCACATCAGTCTCATTTCTAATTGTTCACCCTTACAGAAAACCATTCTATTTTTCTCACCACAGTATCCAATATCATGTTTGTCCTTGGCACCTGCCACAGTTTTTGCTCACCTCTAAACAAATCCCATTCTTTGTGGTCACAGTCTGTCTGGATATCATGGTTTGGTCTGACCTGAGTTTTGACCACAATCCTTTCCGTTTGGTCTTTTTAGCCTTGGCCTTACTAACTCAGGTCTGAATTTCCTCTTGGGCTCAGCCATTGCAATGATTTATTCATTAAGTCAGTTATGTTAATGCCTTGAATGGCACTTTGGCTTTCTGTTTTCAATTTTTCCCAAGTGGGCTCAATTATGATGTGGATAATTAAAAAGGGAGCCATACCTTGTGACAGTGCTGAAACATTATGTCAAGTGGCATCAATGTTTTCAGCAAGACTTTTGCTTCCTCACAGTTTTGTGCTTTATGGTTTTGAAAATCTTTGGTGTTTCTTCTGTGTTTCAGAAGTATAATGAAGAGTCTTGAATTTTTTGTATGTTAATGTTTAGGTTCTGAGTTTTGTGGATTTATTTGTTCTAGGTTTAGTTAGTCTTGCTGCATGCTACAAGTGTTCACACAATTTCTAGTCACATTGCATGGAGACTGTGATGACACTAATGGCTGATTCTCTAAGGTTGTTACATTATATGACTGGGAAGTACAGGGGCTTATACATTACATGATTCACTCCTTTGTCATCATGGTTCATAATCTTACATTGTGCTGTGAAGTTGTTGGGAGACCATCTTATTTTGGAAGCCATTCAACAGGGAGCACAACAGAATAAGAACAGAAGCACTATGTGGAAGTAAGCAAACAACATGGAAAACAAGGAGATTGTTATCACCTTTGTTGTAGTACAGAAAAAGAAAATATTGAAAAGATCTCTGTGCTGACTCTGAAGTTCCATAAACGCTTCACATTTGCACATTCAAAAATGCTCAGTGTCCTTTTATGATGTTACTATTTCTCACTGTTTCTGAGTATTGTATTTATTCTGGTTGAGTTCTAATTGGTTTGTAACTGGCTATGTACAAACTGCTATGTTTTCATTTAGAAAGGCAGATTTCTTAAAATAGTTTCTTCTGTCAGCTCTCTCATGTGCCTCGAGTGCACTGCAGCTTGTTCCAGCTGCCAGGGTAACCTTTCCCATTGTTCGGGTGGGGCATGGCACCTAGGTTAGTGATAACTGCAGTGATGGGTTGAAATAGCTGCCTACTTCACCTTTATCTGAGCCATGGATAGAAAAAACCTTTGCTAAGCCTATCATGAATATTTCTAGTTTTCTGAATTGATCTCTCCGGTTCCTGACTTTCCTTTTGTCTTACTGACCTGGATTTTTGTCTTTCTCTTTCAGTATTTTTTTGACCTCCTGGTTTTGACCCTTTTCTATTTCATGCCTCGTCCAGCTTGGCAATTTCCCAAAACAACATTAGTTTCAATTTTTGTCTTTCATCCACACTGAAAACAGAGACTTTTGCAAACACTTTCCAGAGCCATATATTTCCGAAAATGCCGACTTGTTAATGGAAGGATGTGAGAATGAAAATGTGATGTTTTGTAAAAGCAGACTCTTATTGATTTTTGATTGGCTTTTGCGTTTTAAGTGGACCTTCCCTGATTGGAATCTGCTAATTAGAACATTCTTGATTGGTCACCCTTCATGCAAGAAAAACATATTCCAACCTAGTGGACGAAGAGTGCTTGCCTTCCAAGGTACTTGTTGTGTTACTTGCCTGCATGCATCTTAAATTGCATTTTGCACGGTTACAATGTTGCATACATGTGCACAAGTCAAATAATTTACCGCATGCTGCAGTTTTGCTGAACACAGCATGGCCATCTCTGGTTTTACAAGTTCAATTCTAAAAAACTTGTGACGCTGTGTAAGATGTAAATAAAAAATGAATGCAATGATTTGCAAATCTCACAAACCCATATTTTATTCACAACAGAACACATAAAACAAATGTTAAAAATGAGACATTTTACTACTTCATGAAAAATATTAGCACATTTTGATTTTGATGGCAGCAACACGTCTCCAAAAAGTTGGGACGGGGATAACAAAAGGCTGAAAAAAATGTAAGTGGTATTAAAAAGAAGCAGTTGGAGGAACATTTTGTAACTAAATAGGTTAACTGGAAACAGGTCAGAAACATTACTGAGTATAAAAAAGCATCTTAGAGAGGCAGAAGTAAAGATGGGTAGGGGTTCACCAATCTGCCAAAAACTGTGCTTACAAATTGTGGAACAATTTCAGAATAATTTTCCTCAACGTAAAAGACTTTGAATATCTCATCATCTGCAAAATCTTATGTCATCAAAAGATTGTGAGAAACTGGAGACATCTCTGTGCACAAGGGACAAGGCCAAAAATCAGTTTTGGATGTCCGTGATCTTTGGGCCCTCCGGCGGCACTGCATTGAAAGCAGGCCTGATTCTGTCATGGAAATCACTGCTTGGGCTCAGGAACACATCCAGAAATCATTGTCTGTGAACACAGTTGGCTGTGTCATCCACAAATGCAGGTTAAAGCTCTATCATGCAAACAAGAAGCCATATGCGAACATGATGCAGAATGTTCTCTGGGCTAAAGCTCATTTAAAATGGACTGAGGCAAAGTGGAAAACTGTTCTGTGGTCAGGCAAATCGAAATTTGAAATTCTTTTTTAAAAACATTTGACGCCACGTCCCCTGACTAAGTATCTATCTATCTATCTATCTATCTATCTATCTATCTATCTATCTATCTATCTATCTATCTATCTATCTATCTATCTATCTATCTATCTATCTATCTATCTATCTATCTATCTATCTATCGATCTATCTAAAAAGGCTTGTTCAAAAGCCTGCATCTCTGATGGTATGGGGGTGCATTAATGCCTACGGAATTGGCAGCTTTCACATTTGGAAAGGCACCATCAATGCTGAAAGGTATATACAGGCTTTAAAGCAACATATGCTCCCATTCACAATGCGTCTTTTTCAGGGAAGGCCTTGCATATTTCAACAAGACAATGCTAAACCACATACTGCTTATATTACAACTGCATGGCTTCGTAGTGGAAGAGTCTGCCTGCAGTCCAGACCTTTCACCAATTGAAAACATTTGGTGCATCATGAAACGAAAACTACAACAAAGAATACTGTGGACTGTTGAGTAGCTAGAAGTCTTCATCAGGCAAGAATGGGACACCATTCCTTTCTCAACAGCCCAGCAATTGGTCTCTTCAGTTCTTAAATATTTATGCACTGTTGTTAAAAGAAGAGGGGATGCTACAAAATGCTAAACATGGCCATATCCTAACTTTTTTGAGACATTTTGCTGCCAGCAAATTCTAAATGACTTTATTCTTTTCTTAAAATGGTACGTTATCTCACTTTAAGCCTTTAATGTTTTCTATGTTCTATTGTGAATAAAATAATTGTTTATGAGATGTGTAAATCATAGCATTTTGTTTTTACTTACATTTTACACAACATTTTTGGAATTGGGGAAGTAAATGAAATTATAATAGTATGTACTGTCGCAGTAGAGGGCGCTATCGTTCCCCTGAACCCTCAGGTACCACGCCAAAACACCAGGTAATAGTGCAAGAATTATTATTTATTATAATAATCAAGTGCACAAAGCACCACTTTTCTCAAATAAACAATACTAAATAATCAATAAATCAACAATACAATAACCAATCCTCCGAATCCCAGACGCGTTGCCCTCCTACCACCCAGCACAGTCCTTTCATAGTCCCTGACCCGGAAGTGTTCCTGGCCAACAGTCCACAAGTACTTTTTCTTCACCCCGGAAGCCCGACGCTCTTCATGTGACGAACTTCCGGGTCATAGTGCACAAATGAGTCTACTGGCCTCCTGACAGTGACTCCCAGTCGTCTCCAAGGTATCCAGCAGGGCTGCGCATAAAAACTACATAGTCCATGAGGCCCTGCTGGAACTCGAGACCCGTCCATGCTCTCGGGAGAGCTCCTCTTGGCGGCCTGGGGGTGAGGGCTGGAATATGAAGCCGGCCATCCATCACAGTACATAACCTCTCACAGAAGCCTACACATGTGAATTGTGTTTTGCTATGTGGAAATCAAGCTGGTTTGACTTTGAATTAATGACTTGTACAGCAGCTATTAACAATCTGACATTTTCCAAAAATGATGTAAATAAAGGCAATGATGGAAAATTGTACAAAAAGTTATGTACTGTTGATGATGGCCACAGTATTTAGTGTTCCATTTAGAGTTCCACCCTGATATCTTTTTTGGAGATACCTTACATCTTAAGATTTTAAGTACTTTGCTATTTTGAGGTACTAGGTAGTATGGCGAAAGAAATGCAGTTTTTGAAACTCTTTGTAGAGATTTTTGGTTAGCTTTTTGGGCTTTGTACTTTGTTGAAACATTTGACTTTGGTAATGACCCCCTAGAACTTTGTCTCTGATTTGTCTTCTTCATCTACCCATTTTACTGATAAATTTACTTTGGTCTAGTTTACAGTCAGGCATAACTTTTGGATCTCAGCTGTTACTTACCCTATAAACCTACAGTAAAATAATATGTAAAATTGGTTGTTTGATAAGAACACTGGGGCACAGATAGAAATTATTATGGAGTAATTTTGCACAAATGTAGGAGTCTTTTTCCAGAAAGAGACTATAGACACTTAAAATAAAATATCAAGTACTTGGGTAAACAGTAAGACTTTACAAACCTTTAAAATTCAGGTTAATGGCATGTTGGAGAAAATAGCTGACAAGCCCGACTAGGACTGAGAAGATTTTATTGGGTTAGATGGCTTATTTTCATCAAAACTGTTCTAATGTCTTCGGGACATTGGAAGAAAAACAAAGTTCCCAGAGAAAAAACTTGACATGGATATGATGTAACCAAATGAGATCATCAAGAAAACATTATGTCTCGTATAGTTTTAATTCATTGAATTCTTGGGTGGCAGTGGTTAAAGCACAACCTCTTGTAATCGTAACCATATAAAAAACAGACATTGATTAACCAATTAACCAGTAATAGGCAAAAGTAGAGGCAGTAGGCCAGAGTAAATGACCATAACCTGTCATTTTTAAAATATATCTTTATTTGGCAAAGGATCTTTATTTTTAAGTTCAAACAAATCATTTAAATGCCATCTTCCATGTCATCAATTGCTGTATGTACAGCATGACCACAATGAGCAGGACAGCATGTCCATGAAAACAAAATATGAAACAACACAAATTGTCAACTTTCTGATGAAAACAGCATAAACAAAGTTGTATATTATGTATATTCAAAAAATCTAAATAGAAAAAACTGTAAAAGTGGTCAAAGTGGTCATGACACACTTTGATACCATGAAATCTCCAAGCAGTATGGTCCAGGCCAAAATTCAAAGTCATGTCTCTCAAGATAAGTGGCAGCAGTGCTATATATCTATACTAATAAACGGCAAAGCCCTCACTCACTCACTCACTGACTCACTCACTCACTCATCACTAATTCTCCAACTTCCCGTGTGGGTGGAAGGCTGAAATTTGGCAGGTTCATTCCTTACAGCTTCCTTACAAAAGTTGGGCAGGTTTTATATCGAAATTCTACGCGTAATGGTCATAACTGGAAGCAGTTTTTCTCCATTTACTGTAATGGAGATGAGCTTCAACGCCGTGGGGGCGGAGTTTCGTGTGACATCATCACGCCTCCCACGTAATCACGCAGTACATAGAAAACCAGGAAGACCTCAAAAATGCGCTGAAGAAAACATGCATTATATAATTGAGAAGGCAGCGAAACAATAAGAAGCGAGCGAGTGACATATACAACCATATTCATGAGTTCTGCTACTTCGGAAACAAAGCACGATGTAAACCTACACTTTAAATTAAGTTCATAGACAGGCTCGCTGGCGTTTGTAATTTAGTGCCTGCCCATATAAGGCCGTCCGTCAGCGGCAATCCAATAGCAAACTGCCACGGGTAAATATTCACGGGTGAAGGACTGTGCTTATGGAGAGGAAGATGAGATGGTCAGGGTGGTGTTTGACACAAACTCAGCGAAACTGCGAGAGAAAGTTTTAAGTGCCAGGACTAAGGTAACATTAAATACAGCCATGGACATAGCACGAGATGGCACCAGCACAGCTGGGAACCTTCGATGCATGTACACCGAGTGGCTCACGTGAACTGGCGCAGTGCACAGATAAAAGCAACAGTTCCAAAGAGCGCTGAACAAAAACCGAATTACACAATTGAAAAGGCAGCAAAAAATATGTGGCGTCTGATAAGCCTATTCATGAATCCAGCTACTGCGGAAACAAAGCACACGTGGAAAAAGTCAATGTCCGCTAAAGGAAGACAGTGTAAAAAACCGTGCATGCAGTGTGTCAGGTCTCAGATAAAGAAGAAGACGAGCTGTTTATTGATGCAGTAAGAAACGAATCGATGAATGAAACCTGTCATCTTTACAGCGATTGACAAACACGGAATGTAACTTGAACACAACACATCCTACAAATATGAACCTGATTGAAAGAAATAATGATAATCAAATCCTTGATGACAGCAACACTCAGTAACACTCACAAAACAAATACTGTATATTGACAGTCATGTTACGTTATTTTTAAAATGTTCCCTTTTCTTTTCTAGCTTTTTAACACACTACTTCTCGCTGCGATACGCGTATATATATATATATATATATATATATATCCCGATCTACATACTCGAATAATGGATACTTTATTCGCCATCAATGATTGTTTTGGTAAAGCCATACTCAGTGTATTCATTAGATGAACGGTAAAAAAGTAAGAGCGAGGGGAGGATGACTTATTGAGGCATGCAGGCTGTAGTCTTGCGTCAACTCTATCTGAATTGCGCGATCACATTTGAAAAAATATATCTTTTCAAGTTCTATTTAGTCCATATGTGTCAAACTCAAGGGCAGCGGGCCACATCCGCCCGGCGTAATTATATCCGCCCCGAGATCATTTTATATACTGTATTATTGTTATTAAAGCCCGGGTATATGAAGCGCTGGTAACACAATAAACTACAGATCCCATAATGCAGCGCTTCAGCTGCCTTGCCGAACACTTATCGCGTTAATCAAGTCTACCTTATGATGCTGCAAGTTATTGCGAAGCTAGCTCACACGATGCTGAAGAGAAAAGTTGATTCTGAAAATAGAGCCTTTAAAAACCGATGGGAGGCTGAGTATATGTTTACTGAACCCGTGTGTCTCATTTGTGGAGCTAATGTGGCTGTAATTACAGAATTTAATCTAAGACGGCACTATAAAACAAAACATCAGGGTAACCTGAATGCAATGCAGAAGATACAGAAAGCAGCATAATTAAATAAGAATCTGACACTTCAGCGGACGTTTTAACCCGTGCACAATCACAAAGTGATTTCAAGTGAAGCTGCTTTTATGGGAGACACAAATGCACCAGTTCACCTTGCCCCACTTTCCCTGTTGCCAAGTAATGTTAAACCAAGTCGTCACTACGGTGTTCCCAAATCGCACTTTGCTGATAAACTGAGCGCACTGCGCACTGAGTTTGCACGGCGCTTTGGTGACTTTGAAGAACAAAAAAAGTCCGTCTACATGCGGCTCGAACCTTGTGCATGTTTGGTAGCACATATCTGTGTGAGAAGCTCTTCTCAGTGATAAAGACTAACAAAACAGCACACAGGAGTCGCCTCACTGATGAGCACCTGCAATCCATCCTGAGAATCTCCACAACACAGAACCTCACACCAAACATAAACGAACTTGTTGCCAAAAAGATGCCAGGCGTCCAGCTCTAAAATGACATATGAGCAAAGACAACTGAATGATTTGATTTGTTATTGCTGAAAGGAACACATTTTATTTATATTTCCAGGTTTTGTTATGCAGCATGTTCATATTTGAATTTGTATAATTTTGACAGGATATATTTTTATGGAGAGCAAAATCTTTTGGGATATTTAAAATCTAAGTTTATTTTTATATAAAATTACATAAGAGTAAAGAAATTTGAATGTTTGTTCTTTTAACGTTTACTTTATTTCTAACTTGTATAATTTAGACAGGATATATTTTTATGGAGAGCAAAATATTATAAGGTTTGAGTTGATTTATTCACGAATAATATTCCTGTCTGTTTTTACCATTCCTACCAAAGATATTTCTGTCGACTAAATAAAAATTCCTTCTATTTAAAATTTAAATAGAACTTGAACAAATCGATAGTTCATAATATCCACGCAGACTTGCACGTAAGAGCGGGAGTCATCCGTTTTAACAAGCAGCGTATTGCACTGATACGAAATAGCTGTGTGTGTATATATGTAGATATGTATGTATATGTATATATATGTTTATATATGTGTGTGTGTATGTATGTATATATATATATATTTGTGTGTATATATGTGTGTGTATGTATTTATGTGTGTGTGTATATGTATGTGTATATATGTAGATATATATATGTATGTATATATGTATAGATATGTATATATATATATGTTTATGTGTGTGTGTGTAAATATATATATATATATATATATGACAACAACACTCATCACTCACAACAGTGACAAAACAATTACATTGACAATCATGTTACGTTATTTTCAAAATGTTTCCTTTTCTTTTCATTGCTTCTTTAACACACTACTTCTCCGCTGCGAAGCGCGGGTATTTTGCTAGTCTATACTAATAAAAGGCAAAGCCCTCACTCACTCACTCACTCACTCATCACTAATTCTCCAACTTCCCGTGTAGGTAGAAGGCTGAAATTTGGCAGGCTTATTCCTTACAGCTTACTTACACAAGTTAAGCAGGTTTCATTTTAAAATTCTACACGTAACAGTCATAACGGTCGATAACAGTCGACAACAACCGCCATGTTGAACTTTCTTATTTATGGCCCAATCTTCACGAAATTTGGTAGGCGGCTTCCCTGCAATAACCAAAACCGATGTACATAGTTATTTCAGTGGTATGACGCCACTGTCTGCCGCCATATTGAACTTTCCAACGTCACTAATTCTCCAACTTCCCGTGTAGGTAGAAGGCTGAAATTTGGCAGGCTCATTCTTAACAGCTTACTTACAAAAGTTAAGCAGGTTTCATTTCAAAATTCTACGCGTAACGGTCGACGACATCTGCCATGTTGAACTTTCTTATTTATGGCCCCATTTTCACGAAATTTGGTAGGTGGCTTCCCTGCGCTAATCGAAACCAATGTACGTACTTATTTCGGTGGTATGATGCCACTGTCGGCCGCCATATTAAACTTTTCAACGGTCTTTGTTACTTATGGGCCCATCTTCAAGAAATTTGGTACGCGGGTTCCCAACGCTAACTGAATCCTACTTACGTACATATATACGTCCATAGCCTGCACCTCAGTCACCGTGTGAGGTGGCGTTGGGTCCACCATTCCAACGCATCCCACGTTGTTGGCTGCCTGCCTATATAAGGCCGTCCATCGCTCTGGTCTCTACATTCCCTTCCTTGCTTCGCCACGGGATTCACGTCTCCCTGCTGATAACTACAGCCTTTTTATTTAATCCACGGCATCTCCGCTGTTTTATTGTTCATTTATTATGATTATAGTTATTGTGTAGGTATTTTAGACTTACTTTACATTGTTCAGGTACCCATTTCCTTTATCATTCCAACCGTACCCCCATTAACATGTCTATCGAGATGATTACTATCGATCAAAAAACTGTCACTTACAGAGTGGTTTCCATGTCCAGAGATGGCACCTGCCTTTTCCATTATCTTTGTTACATATTGCACGGCCATATCAGGCTCACTCTTGATATCCGGAGGAACATTGTGTCTTATGTATTGAATGACTGGGACAGGTTCACGATGTGGACTGATGACGGTACAGTAGATAATTATACTACACAGGAGCACGATAAGAGTGAAATGCTTAAGTCCTTCACTTATGGATCTGCATGTGAGTTGATGGCTGCCGCTGAATTGTTCGGTTGTCGCTTTCAAGTGTACCGAAATGTCCTAATATTTTACACTTTTGGACAACTGCTAATGCCTCTTAAACATCTTAGATTCACAGGTGACGATTTCAGTAGTGGACACTTTGATGTTTATGAATGTTTAAACTCTCAAAAGCTGGATGTGAAGTTATCGATGAAACCGGTTGTATGCTTACAATGCTTGACAGATGCAGAATGTCACTTCAACACAAATCCTGCAAATACTGTTGTAAATGAAACAAACCAGGAAACTCAAACCGATTATGACAGCAACAATCCAAGCTGTGAGATTTGAAACAAGATTACTGTTCACATGGCCAACTGTACGTTGCATGCTCAAGAGTAAGCTCAGCTTGGTCATATTACAACCAGAGGGCCGAACTCACAATGTGGTATACAAAGAGATCCTTAACAAATAATTATTGGTATATTTTCCCTCAGTTTAAAGAGGTTTTCTTTTCTTCTTAATAAAAATTTTAAGGCAGTACTTCACCGCTGCGAAGCGCGGATATTTTGCTAGTATATATATAAATGAAACATGAATGTGTAAAGTGATTTGCTCAAAGACACACAGTAAATGAACCATATGGACTGAACAGTCTGTTATAAACTTGAGGTCCCAAGTCCCAAAGTCTACAAAAACACTTCTGAAAATGTCCACTTGGTGGTTCGTTTTGTGGTGGCATGCTTCCAACCTCTCCTCTCGTCTCTTCTCTCTCCAGCTAGAATGAGAATAAGCACACAATCCTTATAAAGTAAAAAGATTATGCGCAGCACAAGAGGCAAAAAGCAGTTGCCTAAAACAATGAGATAATCCAAAGCAAACACATTCCCAACACAGAGTCAAGATTCAATTTCCAATTTTCTCGCTCGATCACTCTCATCTCACCCTGTTCAACCATCTCGCAGTTATAGACCCTCACGAAAGCAGTCCATTCTCAACTCCACATCCACTGGGACACGGTAAGCCCGACTCAGTGTTCCCTCAGCCTCCATTGGGGTCTGCAAGATCCTGAGAAGCCCACAATTATTCCTGCTCTGCATTGTTCATCAGGAGCAATTCAGCTTTGCAGCAGTACACAGCTGCACCGATAAGCCTGAGCCGCACTGATTTTTATATTTAAAACTCTGCACTGCTACGGACCCCATACTCACTTCACCACACATAAATGAATTGAAAGTACTAACTGGAGTTAGGGTTGACGACAAATTCCAATTCAACTTGAAAACATCAATTTGTATTCAATCATCATGTCAATTACATCTCAGGATGTGACTTTATGAATATGGTGGCGATCACATCATACTTTATCCCTCAGTGGATTAAATTCTTTGTTCAATAATTCTAACTTAGTTTCAATTCCTAGCAGATTCTAGTGTCAGTTATCGTTTTTGATTTTGATCATCTTTTGACTTTGACTTCTGGTTTTCTTTTTATGTTTTGTTTTTTTCTGGAATTGGCCTGTTTCCATGTGACTATGATTTTTGTCTCTGTAGTAAAGCTTATTAAGGGTCTGTGGCATTTCAATAGTCTTTAAAATAGTGAGGCAGCTCAGACCACAGGACGGTGGGTGTCTGAGAGAAAAGCCATGTGGCAGTGAAGATCTTTATAAGAGAATTTGTTAATTGTGTTTAATATGCTTGCAGGCAGTTAATGTAGCTGTCCATCAAGGCCCAGTCTGTCATTTAGTGAACCTGCACTCACTTGGGAAAAAAGTAGTCTGTGAGCAAGACGTAGACAAATCAAAAAAGAGAAGAAAACATCAAGATAACGATGGTGGCTAAAATCAAGTGGAAGAAAAGGATAGGGTGAAAGAAGACATCAGGGCTGAGGCAAAGCTGGTGCAGATAAAAGGAGGCAAAGAGATTGGGGAATCCCCAGGTGAAGCAACAGCTCTTTGTGGGCAGAGTTTAGCTGGGAATAGAAAAGTAGCAGGAGTGGCCGATCATGCCAATGAGGTTCAACAGATGCTGATGAACTGAGGTGGGACAAGCCGATGAACGGTGGTTGTGGAACAAGCTGAAGTCCAGGTAAAGCCTATATCACATTATGCGATTTTTTGTCATATTTGCTGATCACAGTCCCTGATCTTGTCACTGTACCTTGATTACACAATTACACAACTATTAATCACAGCCCAAGTCACATTTACCAACTGAGCACTGATCTTCCAGCACTGTCTTTCTTGCTTGCCTCTTTTTCTGACAGCCAATAGCGTGCTGCCTTATGGAGTGGCACTATATGAAGGGTTAACAGGTGCAGTGAGTTTAGCAGCAATCTCTGCCCTTTTTTCCATTCTGTTATGGTATATAACATACAGGACATCAGGCAGACAATTTTCTGTTCTATTTGGGAGGTTCAAAACACATGTGTTCCTTATCCTCATTGCTACATTCTATGCATTGCATTTCTGGCTGAGCATTCATTGGTTTATTTGGTTGTCAGCTGTCCTGTGTACAGAGTCCAACCGTCTGCCAATTATCCTTCAACACCAGCCACTCACCAAGCTCAATTAGTGTCAAGACATAGAAAAGCTGCATGTAGGACTTGCAAAAATAAGAAATAAACACATATTTCTGTTTCTGCAAACAACCCTGGGTGCAATTAAAAGATCAAAAAAACCAAAAAATAACGGAGTGTAATAAAAACATTGACCATTTTACTTGTAGCAAATGTCAAGTCCTAACAGCTTCTCATCTGGGTGCCATTATGTGCTTCATAAAGAACACTACATTTGTGTATCTTTGTGTTGCTCAGTGTTTTGTCTACATTCACGTATTGCCTTTTAGTCAGGACACCTACTTGTAAGTTCAGTGCAGTTTGTTCAACCAAATTTCAGCAATGTGAACGCTGGCGGTTAGATGACTCACTCAGGATAACACATGAGTCAGCAGTGGGAACAGAAGTGAAGGCCTCGTTGTCAGTTGTGCCAGCCAGTGGAGCACATTTTGTGCTAACTTTATTTAGTTTTTTTTTATTTATTTTCTTTATTTTAAAATTTTGTTGTATTATTTGGCAAGCAATCTGTCCCTCACAATATATAAAACACAGTAGGATTAATCAGTTCTTATGAAATTTATGAAGCCAAACTTGATATTTTCAACGGCTAATTTTGTTACTATCTACGTTGTACTTTTTTAATTACTTGGCTATGCTTTTTTGTACAGTTTTTGTTTTGATTATTTATTTGGTTTATTTTGACTTTTACAGTAATGTGATTTGCAGTTGTTTTTAACATTTTTAGCACTGTTGATAAGTAACTGAACAGACTGGCCGCCTCCTGTAGCTTCTGTCCTCGGGTTAGCGTCACAGTTTTTATTCAGCACAGTTCTTTTGATTTCTCCATGCCAAAGCAGAGGTGACTCAGAGGTGTGTTGTTTTCCATCAAAGATGTTTTTGTGTGTCTGCTGAGTGTGTTATATAGGGTTTGTGGTCCAATCATTTAACCATTGCCATTTTCAATTTGGTGGCATCCTTCTGCTCACTTTCAACTAATTGTGAAACATCTTCATACATAACTTTTCTAAAGTTAGATGTTAGATCTATCTAGTCATCCTTTTACAGAAACTAGTAATTTTGCAGTTACAGAATATTTATTCTGGCAGCATTGGGTGCAAAGCATGAAGCAGCCCTGGACATTGCTCATAATAAAGAACTATATCTATAAAAATTATATCTAACAAAATCCCAAACAAATTAAAAGAGGGTTAGGGTGGTGAAGTCCATGTAATTGGTTGAAAAGAAAAATAATCTAAAAGACAAAGAAAAGGTGAGTACGTAATTAAAAATGGAAGTCAAAAGGGACCGCGTCAAGAAGGTGGCATATCCGATTCTAGATGGCCTAGGCAAGAAGGGGCGAGTCCAGGAGGGTGAATGATAGAAGTGACGTCAGAGGTGATAAGGCTGTCAGTTTTTCATTCAGCAGAGGGAGGAACAGAAAGGTAATAAGCAACAGTGCCAGCCCCTGGTTTGGAGGGTAACTGCCATCACCAGAGCCCTTAAGCTGTCTCCCATTTATATGTGTATGTCATGATGGTAGGACTTGTTGGATTGCTGAGTGATACCCAAACTGATTCCTCATAAGTGTCTTTCTTTATATTTCTCAAAGGACTAAAGCCTTACATCCGCTGAGTGTTGGGTTAAAAAACTAGCTTGTTGCCTATGTGTGCAGTTCGTGCACAATTTTCTGATTTTAACCCTCATCCCAAAGATGTATGTGATCGGCTGTTTATAGACTAAATTTGCCCAGTGTTCTTAGTGGTACATTTGTATTATTTCTAGGCATACTTGTGCCTTGGGTGTGCCAGGATGTGTGGATTGGTGGCTAAGGTTTTAGACTTCAAGCCCTGAAGTTGTGGGTTCAAATCCTGCTACTGACACTATGTGACCATGAGTAAGCAAGTCTGCTTGTGCTCCAACTGGAAAAGATTAAAGAAATCATAGAGACATTTTGTTTGTGCTGTTCTTGGCCCCGACCCTATTGTCAAATGCCATGTCTTCTCTAGCTGGGTATATGAGCCATCAGCACTATCCAAGATGGCAGTGTACCAGGCAGCAACCAAGTTGAACGTAATGAGCAAGATAGGAGCCATTAAAATGAGCAAGAGATAACATCAAAGCCAAACCATACCCAAAAACTGTAATCAAAAACAGAAGCAATAAGTCAGGAGCTGTTGAGTCAAATAAAGGAAATAAAGAAAGAAAACACACAACATTTTTATTCGGAATCCAACAAACTCAGATAATTATAGTTCTGTTACCAATGATGTTAATTCACACAACCTACAAGACTACTGTTTGTGGCAACCATCAATACGAAAACCAGCTACTGATTATATTGCATAATGGCTTTTAATTATATTGTAAATACTTTTGCATTTAAATCAAGGGACAAAGACTACAGTATGTAACTGAAACTGGTCTGACAGCATTTGGAGTAGTGTGTGCAGTTCTGGTCACCAAACTACAAGAAAGACATAGCAGCACTTGAAGCTGTGCAGAGGAGAGAAACCAAGTGCATCCCAGGACTTACGGACATGTTATACTATGAAGGAATCAAGAGAATTAAACCTGTTTAGTCTTGAGCAGAGTAGACAATACTCTGTGGGGACATAATGCAGGTCTTCAAAATTCTCACAGGCTTTGATAAAGAACATCCAGTAGAATTCACTGAGCTTAAAAGTAAATCACTTAAGAATACCAGTGGGAGTTAAGAGGAAGCACATTTAGGACGGAAAACAGGAATCACTTGTTTAGAGTTGTGGGAATCGGGAACAAACTACCGGGACATGTATTTGAAGCAGAAACCTTGACAACCTTTAAGAAGTAGCTGGATAAGATACTGGGGCAGCTTGCCTTTTAGCTAAACTAAAGAGCTTGTGGACTATATGTTCCACTCTCACTTGTCAAATTTCTTATGTCATTATGTACACTCTGATTCAAAGAGGCATTGTTTGGAATTAAAGTAAAATTAGGATCATCCATTTAAAAATACATACTATACCTATCTAAACATACGAAATTTAAACACAAAACAGAAAATCATCAGATACCACAGGACACCTTCAGTGATCTTGAGGGGTCCATGACTCTAAGGGTCAGAGCTGTTCTGATGGCATGAGGGGGACCTACAAAATATGAGGCAAGTGGTTTTAATGTTGTGGCAGATTGGTAAATGCTTGGGAGGACTTTGCTTTTAGTATCACACATTCAAAGTCATTTTCTTTTTCTTGCCTTTGACGGAGACGTTTGAACCTACACAAGTGTCATTGTTAGTTATGTCACCAGTTTCAGTACAACTTCTATTGTTACTCACAAAAGCTGCACCAAAACTATTTTTTCACACCAGGCGTGAGATGTTTGACACTTACACTTCTTTAGGGAGAGTGGAGTTGTGACATTTCTGGGACATAATGGCTGTCCTGTGGGTTTTTTCCCCATCTTGCTTACTTGTACAAACAATGTTGTCATTCTACAGTTTGGGGATGCAGTCAGACAACTGAGGAAATGCTAATGTCATCTTGCTTCTAAACAGTTACATTTAAAAGACACAGAGATCGGTAACTTCACAAGTCTAAAGGAGCTCACTCTAAATATAAAGTGTTATTTTATTTTATCTTATTTTATTTTTTGCTTTACCTCCAGGGAAGTTCATGCTGGGTTTCTGACACCTACATAGACTAAACGGCCCTGCAGCACACATATGGCCATGTTTACAAAGCTGAGAGATGATGGACCACCCGTTTTTTAATTTTTTCTTTTATGAACTAATAAATCTTTGAAATCATCTTCTCTCCACCCCATTACAGCTACTGCTCTGAGTGCTTTGCCAGCATTCTTGCCCACTAAGGTTCTTCCTGTTGCTTTTCACACCCTAATCTCCCCACCCAATGTTGAATGGCAGCTGAGAGTCCAGGCATTGCTGAGGGAGGCCCATGGAGCCACTTTTTTGGCACAGTCCACTGTTTATAGTAAAGACTGGCCCTAGACCACAGTAAAACTTTATAATCACTTTTACAAGCTTCTGACTGTGGTGGCAAACACTCCAACACAAGTGCAGCTGTTTGCTTCAGACAGATATTTGGGCACCCATTTTTGCATGTTTGAATCATTCCTATGTACTTCTTGATTTATTAAACCACCCACTTTCTCCCCACCACCACTTCTTGCCAGGAGACAGGTGCCTAGCAAGATGTTCCACATTCAAGCTATATTTACAAGTCATAATGCTGAGTTTATTCTGTTGCCAGAAAGATGACAGACTAGAGTGTTTGGTAGCAGCAACATGAAGTGTGTCTCTGGGTCTCCTGATTTTGAAACAACAGGCAGACTTAAAAACAAGTGGAACAACCCTTAATGCTAGACTAAAGCTGATTTCACATTATGTGACTTCTAGTAGTTGGGTGGGTCAGACTTGCCTACTGCAGTTGCTGATCTTGTTGCCATGTAAGTTTAAATTGTGCAGCAATTTACAGACTAAGTGCTAACCTTCTAGCACAGCCCTGCTCGGTTCTTTTGAAGACAGGCAAATAGCATGCTGCCTGACAGATCCAGTGCTGTAGGAAGGGTTAAAACCTACGGCAAATTCTCTGCCCCTTTTTTCTTTAACTAGTCTGTCATGATATGTAAAACATGCAGCATCAGACAGACAAGCTTCTCTTCTGTTTGCAAGGTCCAGAACACCCATCCAATGCATTATATGCAGTGAATTTTCGATTAGGCAGTCATTGGTCGTCAGTCCTCATGCACACACAGCCTGAAACTACAACTAAAGACAAAATCAAACCTGGGGCAAGTAGAGTACTAGTTGGACTGAGTCGCTGGGTATGTCACATTACACAGCTGCTTTATGAGATCACACCGTCAACTACCTTTGACTTGCTACAAATTGTTGTGTAATGTGACATGGTATTAAAAAGTAAATAAACTGAAGGCCTAATTGAAGAATCGGCAAAAACTTCATTCACCTGATCCTATGTTGTCAACACCTACTTGCATAGTTCAGAGTACAGTTAAAAAAGTGATAACAAAGTTGTTCATAAAAACAAAAAAGGAAAAATCATGAGGACTGTCACCTAGGTCTTTATAGGAGGCCAAAAAGCCTGACAGCTGACAGAGTCTCCATAGTTTATGTGAAAATGGACTGTGTCTGCCAGCTATTTCCACTGATCCCACAAGCATGTTCCTCACAGTGTATGATGGCCCTGTGAGCACTGCGGTGATATCATGGAGAAGAGCCATCTTGTAAACCCAAGAGAAGGCAGGAAAATGTTAGTCCGCCAAAAATAGTGAGTGTGTTTTGCAGGCGAGAACATACTCTTTAAAAGATGGTCTTTATTCATAGCTTTTTGCAACAGTCTAATTCTCCCATAACAAAAACATGCAAAACAGTCTATGGAAGAAAGTCAACTTTTAAGGGCGACTTAACATTGTAATCCATAGCAGAACTAGAGTATCAAATCCCAGTAACAATCAGGCACACTCCTCCCAGTCTGCACACTCCCAGTCTTTCTTCACGATTCCAGATGCTTTGGCTCAGAGGAAAAGCTCTAAAGGCTGACAGTCAATCTGATCTTAAACCATAGCAAAAACAGCAGCAGCAGGGCATGGTAGCTGTTCCTTTTATTGCTTAATTCATACATTGTTTGCAAAAAAATAGTCCAACCCATGATGGATATGCAATATTTGTCATTTAAGTATCCATATGTCTTAATTGAAGCATTCTGGAGCATTATGGCTAAAAAAGCTGTCACATAATTCTGAACCTGAACTTTGGGTTCAGTAGTTTTTATTAAGTGTGTCTCTGTTGTTTCACTTTGTTTTGTAGTTTTTAAAAATCTACTTTATCATTTTCTCTAATGTTCTACAGTATGTACAATATTCTTTACAGCATTAAGCTGATTTTGAAATTGTGGGAGAGAGGTACTGCTTAGATTAAAAAGGCTGAAATGAAACAAATCACATAATATTTATCGTAGAAGGGTTAAGGAGGTCAGTGAGTACATACATACTGTAAATAAACCTTGAACACATATTTTTCAAAAATCACTGCACATAGAGGAACTTTTACTGACTTGAGGCTAACAAATATTACGCTATTATATAAAAAAATAAGTGATTAAGAGATGAAATGACTGAATTTGTTTAAAATTATGAAGAAAAATAGTACAATGAGTCTCGGCTATTAATTTAAAATGAGTTCTTCAAGAACACGGAGACACAGATGTAAACTTGCTAACAGTAGATTATGTACAAACACAAGAATGTTTTTCTCACACAGATAATAAGTTACTTAGGAGTGTGGTAGACTAGTACTTTGGGGACCCTGAAAACTCAACATTATTTTTGAGAAATAAGGTGAATAGAATTGGTAAGCTTGTTGAGCTGAATGGCCTGGTCTCGTCAAAACTGTTCTAATGTTCAGAAAAAGCCACACCATAAATGAATCTGTACATCAGTGAAAATTATGTTTCCAATGCCATACATAGCACAAATTACAGCAATTAATTGTATACACTAGTCAGCTTCAACCTGAACACAAATATATTAGACTGACAATATCACACAGCAATATGGAGAAAACAGAATTTTCAAGAAATTGAATTTAGCATGCTCAATCACTTAATAATGTTAACACATTGCATTAGTTTAATAGAGCTAAAAATGCTTTGCTGCTAATTTTCATTTGTACTCAGTATCTAATGCTTCTTGTTTCAGTATCTAAGAATAATTGGCCATCACTGATAAATACATCTTGCTCTGATTCCACTTTTTCATCATTACAATGTCCTGGTGAAATCCCACTAACTGCACTAAGACTAGCAGGGAAGAAACACAAGTGTGAGCGTAAAACAAATGAATCTTTAGTAACATGTTGCATGTTATAGTTTGTACGCTTGAAGCATAGTGTTAATCTGTCTGATTTGAGGACCAACAGCACTGACTTCTATATCTCAGCATCAGTTATTTGCAGAAACAACTGTCTCAGATATTGAAATCATTCCCTGTGAGTATGTTCGGTATTTGTTAGTTTATTACAGGAATTTAATTGGGCCCTGTATTCTGCTACAAAGATTCTGGTGGTTACATCTGTTTTTCACATATTGGCTTAGATTTATTGGTACATTTTTATTTGTACCATTTACGCCACCATTTTGTTTATTTATCTGTGGCACGATTTTAAGCTCCCATGCCTGTGTTGTTAGGGCTTCAGTCCTCTGAGGTTGTGAACTGTCAATCATGACACACTAGTACAAAAGTGCACCTTTTATGCACTTCACCTTACTTGTTCATTGCTTTTATAAAATTTTCAATCACTCCAAGTTTTAAATGAAATGGAGGCAAATATGTCTTTGTTGGGTCAACAAATTGTTTATATGCCTCACTTTTCTGTCCTGGACCCAAATGCATATGTAGTGGCCAGTGCTTTTTATGTAATAAGACTCCTTAGCCCAGCTGTCGCATTCACAGGACTTGGTTTATCCAGCTACATTACTAGGAGCAGTGCCATTACTTTGAGAGCACCAGAGATGTTCCAGTTGTAGTTGATGCACTGGAGTAAATGGACTGAATGGTCTCCTCTCATTAGTCAAACTTCTTAGTTTCTCATTTTTATTAAAAGCTACAGTTGGTAATACAAAACAGTATTAATTCAAAATGTGAACAGTACCAATGACTGTAGAATCTGACAGGAGTCGGGTGAAAGGCATGTGCCGGACAGTTCCAGACTACAATGGAAACTGGGTAATGTGACCAAAGAGAGTCTCTCTGAAAGAATTCAAAGAGCATATTGTTAGTTTTGTTTTCTGAGTATGAGAGGTTGTAAATATTTTTAGGCAAAATACAGACTGTTTATTTCTCTCCTTTGACCTTAAGTAACAAGACATTTACAGTATATCACAAATGTATGCACTTATCATCAGCCCTGAAGCATGAAGAGCAACTAGCAAGATGTAGCTGTCAATAATGTCATGCATTATGCAACAAGACATAAGATGTAAGTAAAACTACATTTAAAAACCCAGATAAGTAAATTAACCAAAACTATTTAAAAATAATATCACAACAGGTAAGGAGCTTGTGTTAACCCACTACACTCATCTGCTTGAGAAAACTGCAGATCTCAGACCCATTTGGACGTAAGGAAGTCAATGAAATACAGGACATGGCCATAGAAGGAGCTGAATCCTGGAGAACACAGCAATAAAGCAGTAAAGTTAACAACTGTGCTGCTACTAATATAGCAGGAAAATTGTATTAAATATGATAAACGTTATGAAAATTTAATTTAACTTCCTATAAATATCTATCTATCTATCTATCTATCTATCTATCTATCTATCTATCTATCTATCTTAAACACTATCTTTCAAATCTATCTGTCCATTTATTTGTGATCTTTATTTCATATTTGTATTGAGGCACAATGGTTAACACTGCTGATTCACAGCTCTACATTGAGCAGATTTTTTTCCACATTAAAAAGACAAGCAGTTTTGGTTAATAGGCAACTCCAAAGAGGTCCTATATACATACATACATACATATACTGTATATATATATATATAGACATGTTTATAGGACCTCTTTGGAGTTGCCTATTAACCAAAACTGCGTGACATTTTACATACTGTATATACATATATATATATATTGTTATGCCCAGCCATGTACAGCCTCCCCAACCCCGACATAGACAGGCAGGACACTAGTTCTAGTCCACACAGCATACAATTTATTTACACAGTTGCCTTCCACAGAACACAAGGCCAGCACAGTCTTCTTGCTGTCACCTTCAGTCCTCCCTACAGGCTTTGTCATCTTCCTCCCAACTCTAGCCAATGACTGGTCCCTTTTTATAGGGCAGCTGGAAGAACTCCAGGTGCTCAACAAGGTTCTTCCAGCAGCTCCTCCAGGTGTGGTTGAAGTGCTGCTAAATAGGGCCCTGAAAACATCCATGTGCCCCCTAGCAGCATAGCTGGAAGCCAAGGAGGCTGCCCTCTGTCGGTCTGGGGAGAAACCCCCAGTCCTTCTTTAGTCAGGGCATCCAGGCCCCATAAGGGCCCCAGCTGTCCATCACAATATATATATACAGTGTATATATATATATTACACACACACTACTGGTGAAATGTTGTAGAACACCTCAGATTTTCCAGTTTTTCAGGTGCTGTGAGGTGCCTATCATGCAAGCTGAAGACCCTCACAAACTTGTTTTCTGTTTGGGTTGTAACTTTGGGTCTGCCAGATCTCTTCCTGTCATAGTTTCTTTCAGTTTCCACTTTCCTTTGGATTGTGTAAGAAACCATACTCACTGAAGGTTTTCTGTAATTTCTCTAAAGGAATGGTCTACAGTTCTAAGGTTAATAATGCTCTGTCTCATTTCATTTGTTTATTGATGTTTTCTTGCCATTATCACTGGAATATTGTCCAAGTAGTACTATAGAGGGTGTTGTAACACAGTCTGTTCCAACTGTACTTTAAGACAGACAGTGGGTTTTTGATGAATTAACAGAAGCTGCGACACCTGGGCAAACTGTTTGCTTCAACTTGCAAGGATTAATTTACTTTAATTGCTGCTGAGCATCTGTAGGTTGTAACATAATAGTTTTCTGAAGAAGGCCCATCTATATATATAATTCACTAAGGCAAGACACCCATGGAAAGCACGCCGGAAGGGGCGTGGATTCACTAAGCCGCCGACAAGTAAGACGCCCATGGCGCATGCAGGAAGGAGGCACGCCCACCAACTCTAAGACCATTGGATACGACGACAACTCGCAGAGCCATGCCCACCAACTTGGACGCAACGACACAGAAAAACCGGCGTCATTTATATTCGTCTGTCATAGAGGTCACATGCAGCTCCAACCCACGTTGACTGTTCATAGAGGCATGTTTCTCGCGGAGGTGAATCGCCATGTGCAGCGTGTAAAACTGTTTGCGAGGGGTATCCCATGGGATCCTTAAAACATTCCTTTACAACTGAGGATAAAACACAATGAAGTGCGCAGTTATTAAAATACGAGTTTTCGGTTACGACACACGACCGCGTGCACCATGCCAAACTGTTTTACACGCTACATACAGCAATTCGCATCCGTGACAAACATGCGTCTTCTTAGATACTCCTGCACTTTGTACACACCCCCTTCCCACCTCGCTACCATCGTGGTCGGGTGTCTTGGTGGATTATATATGGAAAGGCAGCCAAAACCGCACAGAGCAATGAAAAATCTACGTGAGTCACAGGTGCATCTGGACTGTGCAAAGACGACAACGACTCGAGTGACGAGTTGGAGGTGGGCACATGAGCAGGCAGTGTATACTGAACAAGAAATCAGCAGACTAGCATGACGGAGGGAGCGGAGTGGACGTCCTTCTCCTCTCCTCCCGTTCCACCCCCCGTGCCTGAACGCCGCACGGACGATTGTGTGTTGGTTCGTTCCATACATTGTTACAATTTTGCTTTTCTTGCTGATTTATTACATTACCGATTTTTCAAATGTTAATTTTCTCCCTGTGCTTGAAAATTATTAAAAAACCGGCCTGATTATGTGGTGTATGGTACGCCGCGGGTTGGCTAGTTTGTAATATTCTGATATTTCCTTTTTCAGTTTTTGCCAACTTAAGCTTTAACTTTAAACTTCTGGAAGTATATTGCTTACCTTTTCACCATTTAGGTCATTACTTGCATTTGAAGAAAAACTGAAAAAACTGAGGTGTTCTAAAACTTTTGTCCACTAGCATAAGTGTGTGTCTGTGTGTGTGTATACATACAGAGAGAGAGAGATACAAAGTATTATCGACTGGCCGACAAACCAAAAGTGTTAACAGGTAGGGAACCACCCAATTAATCAGATTGCATTATAAACCTAAATACTCTGATCTTCACCCTGTCAAATAAGCTAACCAGCCACTGTGGTGCAACATCAGAGGCTTTGCAGTAAGTATAAGTATATATATATATACGTACATACACATATATACATATATACAGTGGATTCAGAAAGTACTTGGACCCCTACACTTTCTGCACACTTTACTGTGTTAGAGATTTAATTTTAAATGGATAAAATTATTAAAAGTATCCTGACCCTTTCCTGAGCTGTGAGGCGCTTTAATTCTCCTTGAGATGTTTCTTGAACATTGTTTGAATTCACCTGTGGCAAAATGAATGGACTGGACATCTTTTAGTAAGGTACACTCATGTGCATATGAGGTCCCACAATAAACACTGCTTATCAGGACAAAAGCCAAGCCATGAAGTCCAGGAAACTCTCTGCAAACCTCCATGATAAAACTGATTATGTCAAGGCGATAAAAACATCTGTAAACCTTTGAGCGTTTCCAAGAGCACTGTGGCCACAATAACTGTGAAATGAGAGAGGTTTGGAACCACTAGGATTTGGTATTTGGTATTTTCATAGAGTTGGCAGGCAGGCAAGAAAGAAATTGGTCAGGGAGGTGAGTAAGAACCCAATGGTCATGTCCTTTACTGAGATGGGAGAACTTTTCAGAAGAATGGCCATCTCAGCAGCACTCCATCAATTAAAGAGATATGAAAGTATATAAAAGACTCTGAAAACATGAAGAAAAAAAATTCTGGCCTAAAGAGAAAAATAAAAACTGAACTATTTTGGCAGAACTCCAGGCACTATGTCTACTGAAGACAATGTACTACTCATTACCTGTCTAATACCATGTTTACAGTGAAGCATGGTCATGGTAGCTTCATGCTACAGGAGTGCTTCTCAGTGACAGAGATAAAGATATTGGTTAGAATTGAGGGAAGGATGAATGCAGCAAAATACTGAGAGATCCTTGAAAAAAACCTGGTACGAATTGTAGAGTAACCTCAGACTTGGGTAATGGATAACTGTTCAGACTGATAATGACTGGAAGCATACAGCCAAGACAACACTAGAGTGGCTTTGAGACAAACCTCTGGCTGCAGCCAAAGTTCCAATATGAACCCCAAAGAAAACCTGTGGAGAAACCGTAACTTGTAGGGACTTACCCAAGAAGACTTGAAGCTGTAACTGCTGCCAAAGGGCCTTCAGCAAAATAATTAATGGTCTTTGTACTTCTATGAATGAGAGATCTTAGTTTTTGATATTTATTAAATTTGAAAACCATTCTGAAAACATATTTTCAATTAATAATTATGGGGTATGTTTTGTAGACTGATGGGAAAAAATGGCAAATTTGTCCATATAAATTATACTTGCAACACAATAAAGTGTGCAGAAAATAAAGGTGTCTGAATACTTTCTGAATCAATTGGGTATATAAATATACATATATAAATATACATACAGATACACATACACATAGATAGATAGATAGATAGATAGATAGATAGATAGATAGATAGATAGATAGATAGATAGATAGATAGATATTGGACCACTGTGACTTGCCAATTAACCTACCTGCATGTCTTTCTGATGTAGACAGAAAAACTAAAAACCTATAGCCAAATATTGAACTATGAGTCAGCAATGCAAACTATTGTGCCACAATGTCATTTTTTCCAGTTCATTCTATATTTCTAAAATAAATATCATAAATAAATGGAGTAAGAGATCTGAAAGATGTTCTGTTAGACCGACAGACAGACGGATGGATGGAAGGACGGACTGACAGACCGACCGACCGACAGACAGATAGACAGACAGACAGACCGACAGATAGATAGAACACACATAGACACTCTTCTGTACCTGCTTTGTTCATAGACTGTATTTCCCACTCAGACTTTGAGATACTAAGCCAGGTAACCATCTGCAAAGAGGTGGGACATTTGGGAAATATCAGTTTCACTGTGATGATGGAAGAGTTTCAGAGAGCTATGAAGAGATGATGTGAGCAGATTGCTAATCACATTGAGAGCTTTGGTGCTTGCTGTTCCAGACAGTATGTGATCCTTCGATGCCCTTCCACTTAGCCACTAACAGAAATGCTAGATGCAATAAGCTATCGGCACACTGTATGCCACTATGTTAAAACACAAAGAAGACAGAGATAGAAAGAGAGAGAAAGAGAGAGAGAGTAGTCAAAAAAAAAATTAGCAAACCGAAGGGTGCCGGCGCCAGGCTGTTTAGTAATCCAGAGTGCTCTCCTTGGGGGTCAAGACCACAAGGAAATTAGGACGCACGTTAAACAGCGTTTTTTTTTAAACAGTGCCTCTCTTAACCCATTACATTTTGAAGACCAACAAGGTAGAAAGCCACCAGTATGAAGTTAAGCTGTTCTTTCTCTTTTTAACAATGGGCTGGGGGTCTAGACGGGTCTAAAAAGCAGCAGACTTGTATAAAGAACAAACTAGAAAAGGCCAAGTGGGTCTTTTGTCCTCGTCTGCTCGTTTTTTTAATTTTCTGTTTTTTCTTTTCTGCCCACAGATCTCTTCTCAGCGGGGCTATGATATGACAGGCGTTCTTTGAATGGGGTTGGGTACTGGATAGGGGGGTAGAGGGGTGATGGGGGGCAAGAAGTCCTCTGTCCTACACACTCACGCCTCTCTTTAAATCCCCCCATCATGTGGGAGTTGGAGTAGGAGGTTTTCACATCAAAGGTGCTGGTCAAAGCCATTAGGCTTCGGCAGTGTGCAGACTACATGAAAAGATGTCTTTTTATTTTGGGTGGGGGGTTGGCGTTCAGGCGGGGTGGGGTGGGAAGCAAAAAAAAGAAAAAAAAGAAAAGAAAACACAAGGCCCTCTCCATTTAAAAACCAGGCAAACTGTGAATTCCGTGAAAAGGTATGTCAATCAGAGATCAAGCCTCGGTGGGATCTAAGAGGTTCCCAGGCCTAGTCCCAGGGCATAACATGGCTGTAGAGAATGGCCAGGGCCCGCCCAGGAAATTAAAGAGAAAAAAAAATCCCCTGCTAATTCCTTTTCTTTTCCTGAACCTTGTCAAAAAAAAGTGTACAATTAATAAGGCTTTTCTTTTGCTGCTCCTGCTTTTAACAGTGTCTTTCCATCTCACTCTCTGTCTTTGTCTTTTCTTTTTCACTTAAATCAGTAAAGCCTGAATAATGTTGGGCTCAGATCCAGTAAAATAAGTAAAGTTTCTTTCTGTAATTCCTTCTGTCTGTTGTTTTCTTTTGGTGTGGGGGCTTCATATCTTACCCAACCTCAAACTATTCTAAGCCTTTAAAATACACCTTTGAAAAAAAATCTCAAATTCAAGTGACATTGAACATTAGAAAAGGTTTGTCATCACAAACAAAGGAGATAAATCAGAAATCCATGGGCAGCTCCTTCAGCCTCATCTTGAATTCCAGACAAACTCTCAGTAATAGAGTGGGTGGCGTAGAGGTCTAAGTGGGCTGATAAACATTTTAACCTCCAGTGCCATTCATAAGGAGGAGAGGCAGCAATAAAATTTCTTTCAGTTTCAGCCAAAAATTTAATTGTCAATTCTACAGTAAACTGGCCCCTGAATGTCATTGAGTACAGCCTGCAATAGGCTACTGTCCCATTCACAGCTGGTTCCTACCTTGCACCTAGTGATGCTGGGGTAGGCTGTGCCCACGTTTGTATATGAATTGGATTAAGCAAGTCTGAGAATAAAATGCTATGCAATCATCCACATGCTGCTCTTTAAATAAAATTTAGTATTATCATAATTGTTTATTATTTTGTATTTATGCTTTGTGTATGTATTCTATTGTCTTTCATTCCATATTCAACCACCAGAATACCACAACCTCCTTGCCCTCCTGTCTGACTTTAGCATCACTGGGACTGTAATTGAGACCTATTATATGTCCAGGCAAGGAGACATGTCAAAAGTGCACCAGACAATCAGGGGGGAGCCCCAAGGATCAGTGCTGGGTCCTCTACATTTTTCTCTATACAGCTGCCTTCCAGTCTCATGGTTTCTCCTATCAGTTGTATGCCAAAGATACACAACTCGACCTGTCTTTTTCCTCCAGAGGACCACACATTGTAAACTAGAATCTCTGCGTGTCTTACTGATATTGCAACCTGGAATAGTGATCACCACCTCCAGCTCAATATGGCAATGACGAACTTTTTCGCTTTCCCATTTTTTCCATCTATTTAACACCCCATCTCTGCTCAGCTGGGCTCACTATTGCTAACACATGTAAGATTGCAGCCTTGGAATGGTGATCAATGACCAGCTGTCCCTCACTGACAATACTTAAAATGTCTCTCGGTATTACAGTATTACTAAATATCTGTAAGATCAGACTGTATCAGACTGAGTATGCAGCACAACTCCTGGTCCAGGCTTTGGTCTTGCCGCATCTGGACTACTGAAACTCTGCTGGCAGGAGTATGGGCATGTGTTACTTAGATGTTGCAGATGGTTCAATATGCAGCAGTGCATCTGGTGTTCAATCAGCTGAAGTGAACATATATTTTGCCACTTTCAGATAACTACAGTACTTTGGCTACCTGCAGCAATGCTTGCCTACAGAGTAATCAATGGGTGAACAACTATATTTACATGAAGACACTTGTGTGGTACTACGCACCTTCTTGACCACTTAAGTCAGCTGAAGAAAAATGTCTGGTGATGCCACCTCTGTATGGCATCTTTTGTAAGTTGTTTTGGATAAAAGCATCTGCTAAGCAAATAAATGTAAATGTTTTTCGCATGGAATCCCAAGAAGCAGGCATACATTGAGATGACTGCTGAAGGGCCACCCTCAGCCTTTATATCTCGTGCAGGGGAGTAGATACTTCAGTGATTAATTGACTGTGGAAGAGTACGTATTATTGTGAGTACTCATTTTCTTGTTTATGAATTTTTGCTTCTGTTTTTGGTTTTCAATTTATAGCTTACAGAGTTGGACCTGTTTGCTGTTGGTTACCTTTTTAGACAAACCCTCCTGCCTCATTTTTGCCCTGTTTTGCTGTTTTTGTGCTTTATTCACATACATTCCTATATTTGTAAAGATTCCTCGTTAAACTATTTGACAGTTCCCATTCTCTAGCAAGGTACTTTAGTGTATTTTGAAACATGAAAAATATTTTGGAACATATAAGGGCAGCTGCCAATTTTGGGCCTCTGCAGGCCAAAGCCTGTCTGTGGAGTTTGGGATCTAGCTGTCTGGTGTAACACTTGGATTATGGGTTTTTTGGAGGCCTCACTCCTTTTTCACTATTTCAAATGTAATGATCACAGCACTTATATAGAGAATGTTGTATGATGGCATCAAAATTTTGACCTTGGGTTTTCAGATGATTTACACATTTTAGGAACCCTTAAATACAATTCAATCACTTTTCTAGAAGTAGGGTCGGTCTGTCTGTTCATCAGTGATTCCATGACCATGATTGTTCTGCCAAATGACTACAATGACAGGCCACAAATGCAACTGTTCTAGGAGATGAAATGTATATCAAAAGGATGAGCATGGCCGTAAAATCCTTCCAACTAAACTACCAAATCAGATTTGTCTGCTGGTACACTCCTACAAGTAACTCAGGGTCCACATAAAGGACAGGTTGGATTGGTCTTGTAACACTGAGGAACTATAAATGAAACAGCAAAGAAGGCTCTTTTTTCTTAGGCAATTTAATTTTTAAAATTTGGGTAGTGACATTCTTCCCATATTCAACATCTCTGTGATGGCCAGTGCGATTTTCTACACTGTGGTATGCTGGGCCGGTAACATCACTTCAAGAGAGACCCACTAAATCAACAAGCTAAAATAAAGGGCAGGCTCTTCTATGGAACACACTCTGGACCTCCTGGAGGCAGTAGTGGAGGAGAGCATTTAAACAAAATTGAGTGCCATTATGAACAATGCTGCCCATCATCTGTCTTACATACTAACACTGAGGACTTTCAGCCAACAAATTACTCAGCAGAAGTGTGTCAGGAAATGCTGATGGGACTCATTTATACCAACAGCAATATCTCTGCATAATGTCTCACTGGGGCTGTGACTTTCTTTTTAACATTCTTCCTTTTTAGTTTAGTTCCCATTCTGGTGTGTGTTCAGACCATAATGTGTATATATTTATTTATCTATCCATCTATTTATTTATTTAAAGAGAAAAATATAGTTCTATCTATATATTGATCAATATTTGTCATTTAACCTGTCCTAAGTCAGAGTCCTAACTGATCTGAACAAAAGCCTTGTACACCAAAAGTTTATAAGGAATATCCACAATCTTCAACAAAGTGTTGCCTACAATTAAATAGTTGCATTGATAATGTCATCATATATAACTCAAGTGACCAGACCCCTAGCAGCGCAGCACAAAAAGGAGAACCTGAGTGATAAAGAGTGCTCATGACATAGAGAAAGGAGCTGCTCCTTAGAGGCCTTGTCATCCAAACCCAAAAGTTTTATGGCTGCCCATTGGCAGGCACCACAATGCAACTGTCTGAACTGGAAGGGATTGTGGTGTGACTTGACGACAAAATAAATAGTACCACATAATGGTAACACATATAAAAAAAAGAACAACAGTGTTGTGAGATAAACTCTTATGTAAATGTGAAATAAAATAAATATTGAATAAAGTTTATCAAAAAAATATTTTCAGGCATTCCAAAACCCTAATAAAACATTTTAACACATGAAAAAATGTATTTCCATTTAAAAAAACAAAAAAAAAACAAAAAGAAACACAATTCATAAAAATAGCCTCAATCATGTGGCTCCTTAATCTCGGTTTGATTAAAGGAGTTGATCTTTTCAGTTTAAGCAAATGGAGATTAAGAGGTGACATGGCTTAAGTTTTTAAAATTGTGAAAGGAATTAGTATAGTGGATCAAGGCTGCTACGTTAAAATGAGTTGAACAAGAACACAAGCACATGGTTGGAAACTTGCTAAGAGATATTAGAAAGCTTTTCTTCACACAGAGAAACACAGACACGGAATAAAATACAAAGTTGTGTGGTAAAGAGCAGGAGTTCAAGGACATTCAAACAATAACTCAAAATGAATCACTCAATGCAAATAAAAACTAGGCAGAGTTGTTAGTACTGTAAAATGATGGATGCCTTTAGATTTTGAACAAAATTGCTTCTCTAGTTTTATTCTACAGTGGCAACTACATATAGAATATATTATAGAATATACTGTATATAGCAAAAGTAGTGTGCCATTGTCAAAACTTTAAAGTCAAAAAATATTATTTAGGAAAAGTCATGTGCTGGAATGAACATATTCTGAAAATTCATTGTAGTCGATATCACTCCACAATGCCTATATGTACTCATGTTTTGCTTACTATTCTTTTTCAGGTGTAATGGAAATTCGGTCTGTGAGTGTGGGTGTTGTTGCCATCAAGTCTGTTAACACGGGACTCTATTTAGCCATGAACAAGAAGGGAAAGCTGTATGGTTCGGTAAGTAAAGTGGTTTGAGCAGAGGGCAGGGATATCAATAAAAAGCAAGTGTCTTTTGGTGCTCTGCCACCATAATCAGTAGTGAAGATGGTAAACACAGGTGTGGTACTGCGGCTATGACAGAGCTGTGAGAATCACAAGTCTAATCTGATCAGATACAACACCCAGGTGGTGGTGTACTTTGTTGGCTTCAAGTGCAAAGCAGCAGCTACAGCAAATGGATGCCAGCCAAAATCTCTGCTCTGCAATTTCACTGGAACTTTGATAAGTCACAGAGAGCTGAAGAAACAGAGAACAAGACAAGCACCCCGGCCCCAGTGGCAAGATAAGAAGGCTGTCAAACAATAACTTGTTATAAAATTCTAGAGGGAAGATCGTCATCAGCTCACTCACTGCTGATTGCTCTCTTCTGCTCAACAAATTGCCCTTATTCTGCTCCAACAGCCTTGCTTAGACACAAAATAAGTGACTGAGGACTCCTGGCAAACATATGTGAATTTACTCTCTGCAAGCAGGGCAGTCACAGCTGAGGGAACTGAAGAAACTGCCCATCAGAGGCGCAGCTAATAACTCACACACTGGGTCTGCAGTGGGAGGTAATAAAGACATAATGGGAGTTACTGGGTAACATGACTCAGATGCACTGGGCGTCGATACAATAGGCAACGGAGGTCAGTGATTGAACTGGAAGGTAATGCAGTGGCTTTGGAGGTTATAATCTGAAATGGATGGCAATACATAGATATAGTTTAAGTCAATGTCTGAACTGCCCTTAATTTAAGGTAATGGCTAAACTGGCATGTGACACAGAGTCAATGAGGTCCAAAGTGATTTAGGGGCATTCTAATACTTGATAGTCACTTTAAGGATTCAAGGATTTTATTTTAGTGCCCATTTGCAGAAAATTCTAAGGAATTATACATCATAAAAGCGCATGAAATCCAAAAAAAATGTTAAGACAATATCTAACATAACATACAAGTACATAACGTTGAAAATATATAAATTGGATTAAAAAAGTGAATCAATTCAAATCCTTAATAGGATATAAAAACGTGCTCAAGTAAAGAAGCCTAATCTAGGCATTTCTAATGACTGCAGCTGTCTACTGCTTACTGGGTGTGAACTGCAAAGTAGAGGAGCTAAAATAACCAAAGCCTTGAGCCATAAATGTTTTACACTTGTATTTTCAAATAGCGACCTGTATTCAGGCTTTCCATTTCTTATTAGTTTTATACTGCATTGTTCTTGTGAACATAGCAAAAGGCCCAAGGATGTTCTTAAGCAAAACAATATGATGAGCTATTTCAGGACTCTACCTGCTTATTATACTTCCGACTATACTTTCTTAGAAGGCTGGCGTCCTTCAACATCTGCAATAAGATGCAGCGGATGTTCTATCAGAAGGTTGTGGCGAGTGCCCTCCTCCATGCAGTGGTGTGCTGGGGAGGCAGCATAAAGAAGAGGGACGCCTCACGCCTGGCCAAAGTAGTGAAGAAGGCAGGCTCTATTGTAGGCACGGAGCTGGACAGTTTGACATCCGTGGCAGAGCGACGGGCACTGAGCAGGCTCCTGTCAATCATGGAGAATCCACTGCATCCACTGAACAGGATCATCTCCAGACAGAGGAGCAGCTTCAGAGACAGACTGCTATCACCGTCCTGCTCCACTGACACTTTACAAAGGGGTGCTCAGGGATGGATTAACTCCTTATTAAAGTGGAAGAAGCCTGTACACCTCTCCTATTAGCGCCTATCCACTAAATTAGAATAAAATCATTACAATGACTGCTTGTATTGATTGTCACTGCTTCATGTTTTAGTTACTTAGCCCAGACTATAGTGAGTATAATATGACTCAAATGCAAAAAAAGTAGCCTGAATTATATTTGTGTTGGAACCTTTTTTGACAATAAATAAAACAGGAAAAGATCTAACATTTACTTGTACATTTGATACTTGCGTAAGCTTAATATCAGATATTTTCAAACTTCTGCTTGAGTAGTTTGATCACTGCAAATGTTGGTTTCACTTGAGTCAATTTCCAAAAATGTATCTCTACTTGTAATCAATTATGGCTGCTGGGTACTTCATACAACACGCCATCTAAACAAAAAGCAAAACTAATCACAATGCATTGTTATTTTGTGGGTGATTATCCATGGGTCTGAGATATGTGTCTTTCTCTGTGTTTCTCGGCAGGAAGAATATAACCACAACTGTAAGTTCAAGGAAAGAATTGAGGAGAATGGGTACAACACATATGCCTCGCTGAGATGGAAACACAATGGACGGCAAATGTTTGTGTCCCTGAATGGCAGAGGGATGCCCCGGCGGGGGCACAAAACCCGTAGGAAGCACCTCTCAGCCCATTTCCTCCCTATGCTGGTCTCCTAGCCTCCTAATCCCCAAAAATCTAAATTATTTTCTTTTTTATGCTTGAGTTGGCATATGTCCAAACAAACAGCTGCTATCAATGTGTAAATATATTTGTATTATTATTAATATTATTATCCTGTTGTTTTAAGGAGAAAGAAAATAGAAAGGTACATTGCTTTCATGATGCCCACATGTAAAAATGACGAGATGGCTATGGTTTCTGCCAGACCAGAGTTGTGCTTGTTTTTCAATATGGGGCACCAATCCTGTGAATCGTGTTATTGTTAAACCTAAACTGAGACAGCAGCTGGGATGGTTTCCTATCACAACTCCCCCATAGTTTCATCATCAATCCCACTCTCATTCTTGCTTCTCATTATCCTGTGCATGACCTGGGTTTTTTGAAATTCACTGCATTGCAGCCTCGTAGTTCTGTACATGGCATGTCTCATCAAGGTGGCATCATTTTCAATTGTTGACCTGCTAAATAAATTGCTTAGTATAACCTCTCTATAAACATTTAGAGCACACCTAAGAAAGGAAATCACTGTGAGGCTACTACTGCAGGAGACCCCTGAGAGTCTATGAGAAAATGCCAAGGATGCTATAAACTGAAGGACTATGTGGGTGTGCGGTCGGTAAGTACACCAGTCCTCATCAGTGAATCACAGCTGCCCCAGGCTAAAAAGGCATGAACGAAGGATGGGAACATATGTGGCAGAGCATCACACTAACTAAGTGGAGGTATCATAGATATGTTTGTTGTAAAAGATGGACACCTTCATTTAAACTTTTATTTATTAAATTAAAATCATCTAAAGACACACATACTAACTTCCTCCCCAGTGGAAAATCCATAATCCAAGCTGTAATTTTTCATTGCCATGACATGGTCAGCAGCCACATGAAGTGCAACTGGCTGCAACAGGACCTTCACGGGTATTTATTTTATTTGAAGATGCTGGTGGCTATCATTATATATGCATACATCTTTTTTTTTTTACCCATAATACAGAACAAGCAAGCCAATGTCACTTGTGTTTATAAACAGACTTGCAAAATGCTCACATTAAACCTTCTGTCATAAAGTGTTGTCCTGGTTCTTTTTTCAGATGGATGGTTAGCCATGTCATGTGCTGTAACACAAGTTCAAAAGGTTTGTGTCAGAGTTAATTGGTGTATTTACTGTATAAGACAGGTATGCACAACATCTTCACATTCATTCAAAAACATATTTAATGAGAATTGGTGTAAACTGGACAGGCAAAATATTTTCTTAAACTGACATCCAAATGGTGTGGCCAGAGTTGACAAAATTTAAATAAGGATGAATAAACTGGTCAATATTTGCATGGGTAGCGCTGCTGCCTCGCAGTTAGGAGACCCGGGTTTGCTTCCCGGGTCCTCCCTAAGTGGAGTTTGCATGCTCTCCCCGTATCTGTGTGGGTGTCCTCCGGGTACTCCGGTTTCCTCCCACAGTCCAAAGACATGCATGTTAGGTGCATTGGCGAATCTAAATTGTCCTTGGTGTGTGGGTGTGTGAGCGCCCTGTGGTGGGCTGGCACCCTGCCCTGGGTTTATTTCCTGCCTTGCGCCCTGTGTAGGCTGGGATTGGCTCCAGCAGATCCCCATGACCTTGTAGTTAGGATATAGTGGGTTGGATAATGGATGGATGGAATATTTGCATGTCTACAAAAACCTCCCCCATAGGCAAATGCACATCAATAGTGTTTTGGGGACCCCCATCTCCCTCAATGACCGGAATAACTGTGTGCTGAAGTCACAAACATGGTGTAATGGGACTGAGACCTCCAAAAATAACTATAAGTACAGAAATGACCTTCACTGGTAAGTCAAGTCAAGCCAAATTCCATTTCTAAAGCACTTTTATAACAGCAGAAAGTGAACCAAAGTGCTTTTCTAAAATAAGGTAAAAGGAGCAATTAACATATACACTCACCTAAAGGATTATTAGGAACGCCATACTAATATGGTGTTTGACCCCCTTTCGCCTTCAGAACTGCCTTAATTCTATGTGGCATTGATTCAACAAGGTGCTGAAAGCATTCTTTAGAAATGTTGGCCCATATTGATAGGATAGCATCTTGCAGTTGATGGAGATTTGTGGGATACACATCAAGGGCACGAAGCTCCCGTTCCACCACATCCCAAAGATGCTCTATTGGGTTGTGATCTGGTGACTGTGGGGGCCATTTTAGTACAGTGAACTCATTGTCATGTTCAAGAAACCAATTTGAAATGATTCGAGCTTTGTGACATGGTACATTATCCTGCTGGAAGTAGCCATCAGAGGATGGGTACATGGTGGTCATGAAGGGATGGACATGGTCAGAAACAATGCTCAGGTAGCCCGTGGCATTTAAACGATGCCCAATTGGCACTAAGGGGCCTAAAGTGTGCCAAGAAAACATCCCCCACACCATTACACCACCACCACCAGCCTGCACAGTGGTAACAAGGCATGATGGATCCATGTTCTCATTCTGTTTACACCAAATTCTGACTTTGAATGTCTCAACAGAAATCGAGACTCATCAGACCAGGCAACATTATTCCAGTCTTCAACTGTCCAATTTTGGCGAGCTCATGGAAATTGTAGCCTCTTTTTCCTATTTGTAGTGGAGATGAGTGGTACCCGGTGGGGTCTTCTGCTGTTGTAGCCCATCCGCCTCAAGGTTGTGTGTGTTGTGGCTTCACAAATGCTTTGCTGCATACCTCGGTTGTAACGAGTGGTTATTTCAGTCAAAGTTGCTCTTCTATCAGCTTGAATCAGTCAGCCCATTCTCCTCTGACCTCTAGCATCAACAAGGCATTTTCGCCCACAGGATTGCCGCATACTGGATGTTTTTCCCTTTTCACACCATTCTTTGTAAACCCTAGAAATGGTTGTGCGTGAAAATCCCAGTAACTGAGCAGATTGTGAAATACTCAGACCGGCCCGTCTGGCACCAACAACCATGCCACGCTCAAAATTGCTTAAATCACCTTTCTTTCCCATTCTGACATTCAGTTTGGAGTTCAGGAGATTGTCTTGACCAGGACCACACCCCTAAATGCATTGAAGCAACTGCCATGTGATTGGTTGATTAGATAATTGCATTAATGAGAAATTGAACAGGTGTTCCTAATAATCATTTTGGTGAGTGTATACACACATCACAAAACTGCAAACATAACCAACCATTACATAAAGAGAAAAATACCCAAACCCATGCATGCATATTTATAATCATGAACGTACATAAGCCAACATAAACAAAAATAATGTTGGCCTTTTGCAGGGTCAAATGCCAGTGAGAAGAGTTATGTCTTTAAAGATGATTTAAAAATGGTCACACTTACAAGAGCCAGCATTTTGGACTAGTTGTTGGCATCTTAACAAGGCTTGGTCGGAAAACAAGGCTTGCAGCAGTTCAAATGAGATGTTATAAAAGCATGGACGGCCTTTTCAAGATCACTAAAAGAAAGAAAATCCTTTACCATAGCTAAAAGTTGCAACTGGAAAAACCTGCATTTAACTACCAAATGTATCTGTTTGAATGAGCTGTCAAAAATCACGCCTAGGTTCCTGACTGAAGCTTTATGTTATATAGCAAGGGGTCCAAGAGCAACATCAGGGACACTCAAGGTTTCTAAGCTTTTGATCACCACAGTCTCAGTTTTATTATCATTTAGTTAAAGAAAATCCACTGCCAACCAGGTTTTACTATAAGATCATTCAAGCACATTTGCTTTGATTTTAGTGGTAAATAGATTTGAGTGTCATCAGCACAGCATTGAATGGAAAAGCCATACTTCTTGACAATCAAGCCTAAAGGTAGCATGTATATCACAAAGAGAACTGGTCCAAGGATGGAACCTAGCGGAACCCCACAAATAAGAGGGGTTAAGAAGGATGAGAATTTTAAGAGAAATTTAAACCATTTAATGACATTACCTTGGGTGCCTAAATGCTGCTCAAGGAGGGATGTAAAAATGGCATGATCCACAGTATCAAAAGCTGAGGAAAGATCTAGCAGTACAAGAATGGCATAATCTCCATGTCAGTAGTTACGGGGAAGTCATTGTAACCCTTTAACAATGCTGTTTCAGTGCTGTAACAGGATCCGACTTTTGATCAAAAGGCCAGCTTAAAAATTGGCCTGATTAACATATTAAAAGGTCCAGATTTTTTTTTAAAAAAATGTGGATGCACCACCAAAAGTTTCAGCCACAAATCAAGCTAGCATTTATTAAGATAACAATACTTGACCTGACAGAATCAAAAAACCTCCATAAGTAATCGAGAGAGGACACTGTCCAGGGGGTCAATTCATAGGATGCAGGCAATGCACCAAAACAAATAACAGAGAAATGATACAGGTTTAAAGTGGTCAAAGACAGCAGAACACACTATGGGAAGAGATGGATCCTGAACAGGCAGTATGACTGATGACCTAAAAATGTAATGCAAAAATTCTTTGTAAATAATCTTATTTACAAAAAATTGTAAACATTTTTCAGAAACAGTAGGTGATATTACAGCTCAAGCTGTTTTACAGGAATTGATAACAGAGTTTATAATGTTAAATAAAATCTGTGGCCTGTGAAAGTTGTTAAGGACTAGAGGGCTTTGCCCCCTGCTCGCTTCGCTCGCCAACCCCCGTGTTTGGTATTTCAAATACACACTTTTAAGGTTTTTTTTTTCTTTGAACTTCTGTAAAAACAATATTTGTAATCTTGTGAGTCCCAATATGCTGAATCTTTTTAATGAGGTCAGTGAGACTTGTGTTTAATGACTTTGTACCATAATTCAGGACAGGTTTCTCTGTTTGGAATTTCAGCGCAAACAAAGCGATCGACATCATCAGCAGTTAATATTTTTTTTAACAAAGTAAAAAATTAATGCATGTGCGCTAAACTCCGCTTTTGAAATTCTCAAGATTCTTTATTTGTCACATGCATAGTTATACAGGACAACACACGGTGAAATGCATCCTGATCCGCTTATCAAAAACTGCGCAAAGTTACAAGAATATTAGTTAGATTAGCAAAAAGTCATAGATTGAAAGATAACAGTATAGTAGAACATAATAAATAAATAAAATTACGTGAATAAAGTAGAATTAAGTGTTAAGGTGCAATAGTGTAGAGATTATTGTGCAAAACCAAAGTTAGATTGGTGCATAGTTAAATGAGGCAGTTTGTTTAAGCTACTGCGATCTTTACTTTCTTTTTTTATATTTTCTTATTTTCCTACTTTCATATCCTTTAACTTTCTCCACATGTGTATAGTGCCAATGTTTTTGTTTTTTTGAGCCTTTCTAATTTTACTGCTTTCATAATCTCTAACCTGCTCTGCATGTGTTTAGCGCCAACGTTTGTAAACGTCTTTATGACGTTCTACTTTGTCTTTTACTCTTTGTCTTTAAATTCTGAGCCGGATTGGACATGCTTTCTTTTCCAATTCCACTTGTTCCGGGCTGATAATTACTTTCCTTATTTTCTGAATTTGTACCTCAATCATTTTTTTTTCTCTTTTATCTCTCCACCGCTTTTGAGTCTCTTTTCTCCGCGCTGCTTTCTCCTTTGCTTAGAAGTCGACATTTCATTTATAACGTACTGTCTTTATACACTTTATATGCACTTAGTGCCATTAATCTGTGTGTATTCAACTCCTTTAGATGACTGAATGTATTGCTGCCTCTTGGCTTATTTGATATTGATTGTAAGTAGGGCGTGCCTTGCAAGGATCTCATGTTCCACGTCATCGCGAGACGGTCCTGGCACAAAGTCTCATGTTAAGGCCCGTGGCGAGACGCTCTGTGGCCATGGGTCTCTTTTCTCCGCGCTTTTCTTTCTTCTTCGTTTAGTCATTGACGTTTTATTTCTATCCTATTCATTTCTACTGTATTGACCTTATACACTTTATATGCACTGAAAGCCCTGGAGCTGTGTGTGCTGCGTGACTGCCTTTACACTACTGATTTGTTTTTTCTGCCCGTGGTCTTATTTGTTGATATTGCTTGTAAGTAGGGCGTGTCTTGGAAGAATCTCGTTCTGTGTTCCCGTGAGACGCACCGTGGCAAGTCTCTTTCGTCTCGCATTGTAGCCTTGCTTTTGCTTTCCAGGACAGGATTTCTTTTTATAATAGAGAGATAAATGTAGACAACTACTCAAGTTTTTGCAGAATTAACTGCTTTCTGATATTCAGATAAGCAGTCTTTGAAAATGCCCTGGGATACATGAAGCTTGTCTTTTTTCCATTTACATTCAGCTCGCCTACAGGATCATCTGAGTGCATGAGTCGATTCATTTAGCCAGGGCTCCAATTTCAGCTTTGTAACTCTAGAACTAAACGGAGCAACAGAATCCAAAATACTAGTTGAAATGGAATCAAATAAAGTAAGAAATTCCTTTTCATCTGGGTTGATGGAAAAAGTCTCCGTGTAACACAATAAGGAGTTTCTGAATGCAGCAGAAAACCAACTAGCAGACATGTGTCATTATGACTGATGTGATAAAAACACAGACCAGACATCATAAAAAGGTTTGGGGCAGCCACCTGTATAATATCCCTGGCTGCAAAAGGTTTTGAAATTGACAGACATGTTCACAATACTGCGTTCAAAACAGAACTGATTCCTTGTTGGTAAAATGGCAGCTTTAAAGGCCCATATAGGAAGTGATGTCATTGAAGGGGCGGGGTCCTGAAGGTACACCATCTGGGCCGGAAGTGACATCATCAAGGGGGTTTTGTGACCTGGAAGTGGATGTCATCAAAGGGTCGGGCCCGAAAGTGACATCTTCTGAGGTACTGGAACCTGGCAGGATTTCTCGGGAAAGGTCTGCAGGGAACTGAGAAAGACAGTCAGTGCAACCCGCCGCCCCCGGTCGGATGTGGTATTACCATTACTTAAGCCCTTCAGCTGCCTCCTACTCGCACGTATGTGACAAGGCCCCTCCTTATCCCAGACCCATTGGGTTGGGCGACCTGCACCGAGAGGTCGTGAGCACGAGAGAGGACAGTGTTGGTATGGAGAGAGCACTTACAATGAATGATTGAAAACTTGTGAGGTTGTAGGTCAAGAAACCACCTAGTGACCTGTGGATTTGACTCTCTGTGAAGGGCCACCCACTGAAAAAAGAGCATGATCCCACACTAGAGTGAACTGCTGGCCCAAGAGGTAGTACCTCAACTGCGTAATCACCCATTTAATCGCTAGGGCTTCACTTTCCACTGCTGATTACCTGGTCTCTCGATCCAGCAGTTTCCGGCTCAGGTACATGATGGGGTGTTCAACCCCAACGACACTTTGGCTCAACACGGCACAGAGGCCTATGTCTGAAGCGTCCGTCTGAAGGTTGAACGGGAGAGAAAAATTAGGAGCAATTAACACTGGTGCTGAAGTAAGAGCCTGTTTTAAGCCACACAATGCATCTTCCGTCTTGTCAGTCCATACTACGTTGTTAAGAGTTCTTTTCTTTGTTAAATCAGTCAAGGCCGCTGCTCTCTCAGAAAACTGAGGTACAAACCGGCAGTAGTACCTGGCTAATTAGAATAATGCTGGGTTCTGCTTGGTTCGTGGACGGGACCATTTTAAAATAGCATTTATTTTTGAACACTGTGGCTTCATGGTGCCCTGACCCACCAAGTAGCCCAAATATTTAGCTTCTTTCAGTCCAAAGAAACATTTGTTTTTGAGCCCGGCTTCTCCTAGAGTCCGCAACACCGCTCTGACCTGCTGTACGTGTTTCTTCCATGTGCTGGAATAGATGACGATGTCATCCAGATAGGCAGCACTATATGCATTATGGGGAAGGAGAACTTTGTCCACCAGACGCTGGAAAGTTGCAGGAGCCCCGTGTAACCCGAATGGAAAGACATGATACTGCCAGTGTCCACTAGAGGTGGTAAATGCTGTCTTCACCTTTGCGGAATCCATTAAAGGGATCTTCCAGTAGCCCTTTGCCATGTCAAGTGTGGTCAAGCACTTTGCTTGGCCCAGCCTTTCGAGGAGGTCACCCACGTAAGGCATGGGATAAACATCAAATTGGGAGACTTGGTTAAGTGAAAATGGGACATCCCCAGACCAGGAGGTGACGAAAGTTGAGGAATGGCATTTTGACCCAGAGCGGTCAACCCAGTTGTAGGCTTTGGACTTGTGGGAAAAAGTAGGGCAGTGGCTAAGACCATTTTAAAATACTGCTATACAAACTGTGCAGCAGGTGGCCTACTTCACATTGCTCACCCACCTCACAAAATAATTTACTCAGCCGGTCTGGGGGACATTTAAAGACACGAAAGAGCTCATAGAGCTTGTTGAAATAACTAGGACAGCCTCACAATCTGGGAGGGCAAAATGGCTCTTTAGCAGATGCCAGAGGGATTACATCCCAAAATCATTAACCCTCCCTTACAAGCCGGAGCCTGTTCCAAAGTCCCCAGATTCACGGGCACGCTGCTTACTTGGGAATGAGGTGGAATACAAGTGGGGGGTGGTTTCTGTGCACTCCCCTGACAAGTCCTCATATGGGAATAGTGGTAAATGGTTTTAAAACAGAGGCCCTCTTTGATTCCAGGCAGCAACATTTCCATTGTTGATTGCTGATATGTACTATCACAACAATGGATAAAGGCTAAGACCAGTCTAACCTATATCCACCGAGAAACCTGTAGGTACAGGATGGCCACCTGTTTCATCAGTCGCAGAGGATTGCTAAAAGAATTTGCCATAGTGTTCCTCCCAAATACTCCTTGTCTGTGATACTGGGGTGAGACTGGTCTAAAAATAATTGTGATTTAGTACTGTCCATTCTTAAAGAAAATTTGGGCCTAATTAAGGACAGGGACGTTTCAAGCTGCCTCCACATCGTGTAATCAGCTAGCGGAGAGACATATGGAAGACCACGAGAGGGATGGGGTGGATCCTGGACCGTTGCAAACAGACACGTCATCCAACAGAGCCGTTACGGAATAGGCTGAAACCCCGTCCCTTGAGGTCAGACTAGACACTTTCTCTGAATTACAATTTCAATTTAGAGAAACTCCTTCTTTTAAAAGGGAGCAATGGAATGACGACGTCCTAAAATTAGTGAAAAATTCAGTCGTACTTGTCAATGGACTACGCATTCATCAGCCCATGCCACAGGGTCCTCACTTTGTGTTAGAAAATGACCTATTGTATTGGATAGTGGAGCATGAAGGGGAGGTGTGGAAGCTGTTGCTAATACCATGAACCTACAGGCGGCAGATTTGTGAATTTGCTCACGCCCATCTCCTAGGAGGCCATTTAGGCACTGAAAAAGCTGAGTGCTTGAAGCTAGAGTGCATCAAGCTTCCATTTTATTGGCTGGGAATATACAAGGAGGTTCGCCTCTTTTGCATATCTTGTCCGGAATGTCATTTGCGGCAAATTCCTAGGAAGGATCAAGCTCCTCTCGTTTTCCTTCCCCTACTTGATGTCCCATTCAAAAGAATCAGGGTTGATATAGTAGGACACCTACAGCCCTCAGCCCAAGCACATAAATAGTTAGTTCTAGTAGATTATGTTACCTGGTATCCTGAAGCTGTTCCATTGCACTCAGCTACATCGAAAGCTGTCACACGGGAATTGGTAGGGGTCTTTTCGCAAGTCAGCAACCCTAAAGAAGTCCTTACGGACCAAGGGACGCCATTTACATTGAAGACGTTCAGGGAAATGGCCAAGTGACTTAAAATAAAGCACTTAAAGATCTCGGTATATCAGTATATCATTCTCAAACCAATGGTCTAATACAGAGGTTTAATCCAACTCTCAAGCAGATGCTTCTCAAGCTGGCCATCATCCTTTTTGCTTACAGGGAAATCCCACAAGCCTCCACATGGTTCTTGCCCTTTGAATTATTATATGGACAACAGCCCAGGGCATATTAGTTATTCTGAAAGATGGCTGGGAAGGAGAGGCACTTCCCTCCATAAATATATAAAAATATATTGCACAATTATGTGATAGATTTCGAAAAATTCGATCCATTCTTAAAAGTCACATGGAGGAGGCTCAAACAACACAGGCCCGATATTATGATCGTGGTAAATCTCTCCAAGAGTTCCAACCGGGACTTTGTGTCATGGTCTTAGTTCCTACTTCCCATTCTAAATTAATAGCTCATTAGCAAAGTCAAGAAGTTAAAAAGAGTAAAGGACTTGTCGACTATTTGGTGAAACAACCAAATTGTCGACCAAGTGAGTGGATATATTACGTAAATCTGCTGAAGCCTTGGAAGGAAAGGGATCCTGATCCCTCCTGGGTTCAGCCCCGCTCATTCTTTTCTCATAAAAATAACCTTAACTTCGGCCCTGAATTAAACCGCAAATAGCTCGAAGAAGTTATCCTGTCTGCTCCGGAAGTGTGAATGAAAAATCTGGAAGGACCTCTCAGATTGAGCATGACGTTGTGACTGAACCCGGGTTATGGTCTGCGAATGCCCTCATCGACACTCCGAAGAAAAAGAGCAGAAGTGAAACTTGAATTCAAGGGTATTCTGGAATTTGGAGTGACAGAGGAAAGTTACAGTCCCTGGTCCAGTCCAATAGTCTTGGTTAGTAAGCCTGACGGAAGTTGGAGGTTTTGCAATGACTTCCATCAACGTAATCAAGTCTCCCAATTTGATGCCTATCTGATGCCCCTGAATGGACGACCTCCTCAAGAGGCTAGGACAGGCAATACACATGACCACACTTGACATGATGAAGGGGTACTGGCAGATTTCTTTAATGGACTCCGCTAAGGTCAAGACTGCGTTTAGCACCCCTAGTGGTCACTGGTAGTATCGTGTCCTTCCATTACACATGGCTCCTGTGACATTCTAACATCTGGTGGATAAAGTGCTCCATCCTTATATCTTGTACAGTGCTGCATACCTGGAGGATGTAGTCATCTATTCCAGTACATGGAAGGAACACATACAACAGGTCCAAGCAGTATTGCAGACACTGGGTGAGGCCGGGCTTCGAATTAATCCAAACAAATGTTTCTTTGGGTAGAAAGAAGCTAAATACTTGAGCTACCTGGTGGGTTGGGGTATCGTGAAACCACAGTGGTCTAAGTTAGATGCCATGTTGAAATGTTCCCTTCCGAAAATCAAGTGGCAAGTCCAAGCCTTTCTCGGGTTAGCTTGGTACTACCGCCGGTTTATACCTCGGTGTTCTGAGAGAGCGCCGCCCTTGACAGATTTAACAAAGAAGACACCTCCAAATAATGTGGACGGACGCTGCATTTAGTGACTTAAGTGGTTTCTTGACCTACAGCCATATAAGTTTTTGCTCATTCACCGTAGGGGCTCTCTCCAAGCCAACGCCGATGCACATTCTTGGTTTCACAACCTCTTGGTCAGGTCCGCCCAACCCAATGAGCCTCTGGGGATTTGTCACACACATACACATGGGTGGCAGCTAAAGGGCTTGAAAAGTGACAATTCCATGTCTGACCAGGGGGTGGCGAGGTGCACTGACTTTTTCTCTCAACCCTCTGCAGACCATTCATGGGAAACTCCACAGGGTTCCAGCATCTGTGATGACGTTGCTTCCTGTCCAGAAAACATCACTTCTGTTTCCGGCACCCATGATGACTTCACTTCTGGTTCCAGACACTGAAAACAACAAAAATGTATTTATTGTATAGCTCAAGGAATACCTCAGTGGACGCTAACAGACCTTGTTTTTTGACAGCCCCCAGCAATGATTCCCAAAGAAGATAAAGAAAAACAACTCTCAAACCTGTAGGGAAAAAATGGAAGAAATCTTGGAAAAGGCAATTCAGACAGAGACCCTCTTCCAGGTAGGTTGGGGGGCGCAATGGGTATTAATAAAAATGGGGTTAAAGGTTAAACAATTCCCAAAATAACATTCTTAAGCAAAAGTGAAAAATTCCATTAACCAAAAATCAGCGAAATATGTGAGTCAGTTTGAAACTGGGAATTAATCTAACTATCATGATTTTGTAATTGTGTGAGGAAAACTGAAATACGCAGAGGAAAACCCACACAAGCATTGAGAGTAAGCTTCACGCAGACAATGTCACAGAATGAATGAACATTCATGTGTGGAACAGCTGCACAACAGATCTGTGGCTCAGTTAAAACTGTCTCAGAAATGTTCTTTACGCCTCATATGCTATAAAAATCCAGCTTCATACATTAACCAGAGCCTGAATCAAAGTAAATATCTGGAAGTACAAGGCTTCTTGAATGGGTAGGGACAATAGTGTTTCAACTTTTCAGGCCAAGGTTATACATGAGGACTTAAAAGTGGAAGCTACCCAAAACAAAAGTTGGGTGGTTTGCCATGTGGTGCTGCCAACCTCCTCTTCCTCCCCCTATACAGTATGATGCTGATATTTTAATTGTAATGACTGCCATAAAACATCAAAAAAATAACACTTTATTAATAACCTGAACTCTTAGCATTAATAAACATTTACCAGCATTTATAACAGATGAATAGTTTCAATCTTACATAAGGCATTCTACACAGATCGACATCTAATGATGAAGTCATCTGTGAACCTGGAAAGAAGAATTATGCTGTATGTTTAATACAATACTATACAATTTATTTTTGTATAGCCGAAAATCACACAAGAAGTGTCGCAATGGGCTTTAACAGGCCATACCTCTTGACAGCCCCCCAACCTTGACAAGGTACAAGGACAAGGAAAAACTCCCAAAAAAACCCTTGTAGGGAAAAAAATGGAAGAAACCTTGGGAAAGGCAGTTCAAAAAGAGACCCCTTTCTAGGTAGGTTGGATGTGCAGTGGGTGTCAAAAAGAAGGGGGTCAATACAATACAATACACAGAACAGAACAAATCCTCAATACAGTATAAAAATAAAAATTTTACAAGTACGGACCAGAATTTAGCAGTAGATGATATCATATAATATGATTTGTTTAACTCCTTAAACCTTTTACAAAGTATTACCAGTATATAATTACTGTATAAGTATTTTAATGGATAAGCTACTAATTTGCTAAGCATTATATAATGTTTGTTAATGACTTATTAATGGAAGTTAGGATAAAGTTTTTCCAGTTTGTTTTCCTTGTTCTCAGACCGAAGGTAAAATGAGGCCATGAAGTAAGCATCAAGAACCCTGGGATGTGGCGCCAGCTAGTGATTAAATTGTAAAATTGCTCTGTCAATGTTGGTGACCTGCCCTGCGATGGGCCAGTGGCTGCTTTTTGTTTGCCATGATGCACCTTTTCTTCCCAGCTGTGGTCTGGAATTACTCGCATTGCTTTTCAGGCTTACTTGTCATTTCACTCAGCAGCCAAACAAGCCAAGCCATTCCTTTGGCATCTCTGAGGCAGAAGGATCAAAGCAGGCCCTTTGATCACTAGTGACATAAAGACACCAGCAAAAAAGGAGAAGAGAAGAAGAAAAAAAACCAGGAATGTTTAAAAAAAAAAACAGTAAGAGGTATTCTAACGACAGTGATGTGCCAGTGTGCCCCTTGGTAGTGTCAGTTGGAGAGGTAGTCCAGCTCTCAATGACCACTTATATTATTTCTGTTGGAGTCCTCTGTTTGGTACCATCACACATTATAATTGTGGGGCACATCTATGACTACCATTTTATTGTTTGTTGTCTTCAGGATGAATTGCTCATTTACCCATACAGGTTTAGCCAGTTGACCCTGAACGTGGAGTAAAATACAAAACTTTAACACAAGAGAAGGTTAAAAAAAAGAACTCAGACTAACAAATAAACAGGAAAACAACCGGCACATTGCTGTCTGTGCTTTACTAAAAGCTTTTTAACCCCTGTCAAACATGAAAAAAGCTATCGGCAGTTTCTTTTTAGGATCCTATAGATATTGAGACTATTCATTACTAATAGGCATGAAGCTAGAGAGCTGGTTCAAAATGTGATGCTGCTGCACTCCAGGACACAAGAAAAAAAAAACCCACTGGATTTAAGGTTGGCAATCAGCCTGGCTGTGAGAACAACAAAAGTGAGAACATAGAATCCTAACAATGAAGCACCCCACCAACTGAAATATCTGACATGACAGAAATTCTTTTGATTGTGTGACATTGTATTCATTATTCTAAGAAGCAATCGGGCATCACAACCACTTTCATACTGCACAGAAAACGATGGTCAATGAAGCTGAAATTCGAGTTTACTCAGAAAATCAGTTGGTGACTGTAAATCGGTCTTAAAATCATGCCAAAATTGCAGAGCACATACTCAGTTTAGGACACCAGTGTGGTTTGCATGCCCAGTACAGGCAGATGATTATGTCATATGCATTGTTTGGTTATTTTAGTATGGGTGATACACTTTCCTAAATAATATGAAAATGCAAGTGTGGGCAGAGATTGTTTTCACTTGAAAATGTAGTAGTGTGGATGTAGCCTTAGACAGTATTTTCTTGCAGATTTAATTCTGTTGAATATGTATTCACACTTTGAAGATCCCATTGAAGCCCCTCACATTTGAGGGTGATTAAGTACCATGCTGTGAATACTTTGTTTGAGGTCCAAAGTGCACTTTCTATTTTAGCTGCGGGATACCAGGATAGTCAGTGTGGTCATCTACCAGAATTCGCAGCCTAGTTATATTTTACTTAGAACACATGGTTAAGGCCATGTAGATGGACTAGGGTTCAGACTTTGTCTGTTTTAACTCCATAGTTCTTTATTTTATTCCTCTAGCTGTCCATCCATTCATTTCTTCAACCCACTTGAGTTAATAAAGAGTTCCATGGAGCTACAGAATTAGGCACATGACATGAAGAAGTTCTGTGTGGGATGTTATTCCTATTCAGTCTACCTCTGAGGCTCCAGAAAGTGCTGCTGTTGTGGAAAACATCCTGTTTAAAAAGACTTCTTCACCTAATGACTACAGACCAGTGGCACTTGCATCTCACATCATGAAGTATTACAACAGGATGGTCCTAGACTATATGAATCCTCTTGTGGTAGACCACCTGGGCCCCCTGAAATTCGCTTATTGAATGAAGACTGGAGTGGAGGATTATCTATCTGTGCCACACAGCTTTTTCTCACTTGGACAAAGCTGACAACAGTGTGAAGATTATATTTTTTGATTTCTCCAGTGACTTCATTACTATCCATCCATTCTTGTTAAGAGTTAAACTCTGAGATATGCACATAGATGAGCACATGGTGTCCTGCATAATGGACTCTCTGTCCGGAAGAACCACAGTTTGTGAGATTTAAGGACTGTGTCTGTAAACAACATTGGAACACTACAAGAAACAATCCCATCACCTTTTGTTTTTTGCTCTATACACCTCAGACTATAAATACTGTATAACAGGGGTGCCCAAGACGTTGATCGTGATCGACCGGTAGATCGGAAAGGTAGTGCAGATAGATCGCGTTGCATTCAAAAAAAATTTTTTAAACGTTAGTCTCTATATCCTCCCTATGGCATTTGCCACTTAATTGACATACAGGGCGGCCAGTCTGAGATCTCTTTTCTTCTAACACACTGATTATCCCGCACGCACGATCAAACGTGCAAGCTGCTGCAAAACTCTGGCTGTGATCTAGTTAGCCTTCCAATTTATATCGACTAAAGAAGGGATTTAAAAGATTTTAAAAAAAATAGTTTGGGGAGGATATGGGTTGGATGTGGACTTGGAAGAGGATTTTTTTCAAACCTACAGTCCCTATCTCGGACGTAACCCGGGGACTGCCTGTATTATGTACGAGATAGGGACTGTAGGTTTGTACTGAAGTTGAATTTGTATGTAAGTCGGAACAGGCACATTATTTTAATAAATACTATTGTTGACCGACTGCAACCAAGTGCTCTGCCAATGAATGATGGAGTGTCACCTTTTTATTATTTCTACTTTATTTTCAATGGTGATGGTTTTTCTGTTCTTTACTGTATCACCAGCACTTGCATCAGATTTGTGTTTCAGAGACATTCTTGAAGGGTGAAGACAAAAGGTTAAGATGAGCTCTTCTGCACAGCACTGTACACGCTATCACAGAAGATTTGGCACCAGTCGTCAACATGTCTGATGTATTGGGTGGTCCAGATCTCATTATGTAATTTTCATTACGCTATAACTTATTCAGTTTATTACATAGAAAATCATCGAGAAGTGTGTGAACTGACAACACGAAGAATCGTCTTTGCGCCGAACTGGAATCGTCCCCGTATAAATCAAAGTCATCCAGATGATCTGGATCTGCAGAATTAGATCTGGACCACCCTGTACTGACAAGAGACAACTTCCTGTTATGTGCGTATTAATACAAGCAGGCTTGCTATTGAGAATGAATGGGGGAAACAAGGGGCAGTTCATCACCAGCCCACATCACAGTCACCTCCACTACAGTATGCTGCCTGCAGTGTCCTGCCACACCACGCCACCCTGTTCACCCTCAATGGCCTCCATTCACCCACAACAGGGTCACCACTTGCAGCGGGGGGCGGGCAGTAAAACCGCTTGCTTCGCTTGCAGCAAATCGACCCCCTCCAGCCTCTGTCCAGCCACCGCTTGCAGCGTCCTCGGGCCGAAGATGACGGAGCGCCAGTTACTGAGGTGCATGCATCGCAGCTGCAGCCCCATTCGTATGTTGTAGGCCGGATGTCCGTAACCTGGGGACTACCTGTGTATATAAATATATATATATATATATATATAGCGCAAGCCGAAAAAGTGTGGGCACCCCTGCTGTATAACATCAGGTGATGTCACTTGCAGAAATTCAAAGATGATTCTGCACCTATGAGGTGTATTAATAAGGGGGGGATGAGACAGAGTTTACGAGTTAGGTGAAGAACTTGGTGCAGAAAAAATTATCTGCAACTTAAAATCAGAGAAACCAAAGAACTGGTCATTGACTTTCACTTCGCCACAGAGCACCTATGTAGCTCACTATTCATGGAATAGATCTAGAGGTGGTGTACTTCTACAAGTACTTAGGAGTCCATTTCAGTAACAGGTTGGACAGGTCTCATAACACAGAGGAACTATACAAGAATGGATAGTCTTCCTTAGAAGGCTGTGTTCCTTTAATGCCAGTCAGTCAGTCAGTATCCAACCCACTATATCCTTACACAGGGTCACGGTGGTCTGCTGGAGCAAATCCCAGCCAACACAGGGTGCAAGGCAGGAACAAATCCCGGGCAGGGTGCCAGCCCACCGCAGGACACACACACATACACACACACACACCCACAATAGGGACAATTTAGGATCGCCAATGCACCTAACCTGCATGTCTTTGGTGTGGGAGGAAACCGGAGCACCTGGAGGAAACCCATGCAGACAAGGGGAAAACATGCAAACTCCACACAGGAAGGACTCGGGAAGTGAACCCAAGTCTCCTTACTGCGAGGCAGCAGTGCTACCACTGCGCTACTGTGCCACCATTCCTTTAATGTGTGTAGTGATAGTCTTCACATCTTCTACAACTCTGTGATGGCACTACCAAGTCACAAGCTTTCTTTCTTTTTAATTTTCTTCTTTTTTAGTCACTCTGGTGTGTGTTCAGACCATAGTGTCTGTCTATCTATCTATCTATCTATCTAGTTATTTATTTAATGAGCTTCTTTAAAAAGACAAACTTCCCCCAAGGACAAATAAAGTTCTGTTTTTATTTTATCACAGGACACACTCATTCATACAATGGACAAATTTCAAATGTCCAAAAAGGCTAACATGTTTATGATTGGGATACAGAAGTAATCCAGAGTACTGGGAGAAAGCTCCTATCATCACAGGATAACGTGGAACGTGGAAATTGAGCTGTGGTGTAGCAATGCTAACTGTAACAACTGTAACATGTAGTTAAGTTACAAACTGCTTACTCAAACCCGCCTTCCAGTACAGGGTATCTTCCTGGGGGAAGAGGTAACAAAATTTTTTAAGCAATGACTTTGATGTGTCCATACAGCCTCAGAACCACTCTGGTCGATTCTCCCCTTCTTTATCTCAGATTATACTCGTTGTATCAATAATCACATTTCTAATAAGGAGAGGAAATTACAATAACTTCCATCCATCCATCATCCAACCCGCTATATCCTAACTACAGGGTCACGGGGGTCTGCAGGAGCCAATCCCAGCCAACACAGGGCGCCAGCCCTTACAAGAACCTGCTTTCAGAAAACCATTTCTTTTAAATGGCTTAAATGACAGTTTCCAAAAAATATAAAAAATTTTAAATATGAAATCTACATTACAAATCTCTAGTGAAAAAAAGCCAAACAAAATCATTGGATGTGAGCATATCCTAAACTAGGATAAAACTTTTTTTTGTTTATGACAGGTGTAGGGGATTTAGGAACAGCTTTCCATGTACCGAGTTTCCCTGTGGTGAAGGCACAGTAATGTGCATAATGATGCATTTTTGTGTGTCTTTGTGTGGAAAATAACCATGCTGCATTCCCGAGTCTTGACACTGCTGTCTATTCTTGGCTATGTAGGTAGTGCTAATTAATCAAATACGGTCAGCTGCCAGGTGCTCATCAAGGTATTTGGTGCTCTGGACAAATTTCACTGCAGGGCCCTTGATGCGCTGTGGGGTGTAGACTGCATGGGCCGTTTGTCTTGTGTATGTTAAGAGACAGATTTTTACACATGCACCAGTCTGCCAATTGTTGTACCTCTATTCTGTAAGCTGAGTCATTCCAATTGCATTCCAAACTTAACGATAGCATTAAAGCTGCATTGTCATGGGTTGTTGTTCACTTTCAGTTTTTTTGGGTTTCATGGGGCTCTGGTGTCTCATTCTGTTGTGCTGATTGGGAGTAAGGGGAGGAAAAGTGGGTATCTTTGGTAAGCAGCTAAGCTGTCACCCAGGTTGGTGGTGGTAGAGGGAGTGTGTGATGAGTGAGTCAAGTTATTCTAGTGAGCCATTATTTCTGTCATAATGAAAAGGCACCATGCTAGGTTATACAGACGGATTATTTTAACAAATTGGTGTTCCAGCAACTTTGCCCTAGGTGGCAGTTTAGAAGAAATATGATGAGTGTCATCTCTGTCATGTGTACATGAATCCAGCATTGGTTCCACCCTTGAACTCCAATTACCTTGCCAGCTCTGGACACCAAAGCAAAGTGAACTCACCATTTGATACACGCAAAAGCCAAAGACATGAATAATAAAAGGAGATTTCAGGCACAAGAAAGAAAGCTTGGAGCTGAGTCTTCACTGGGTAAGAAATGCAGCATCATCAATGGAGTCCTAATGATGTTCCGAACCTGGTGCACAACTAAAGTGTAGACCACCAAGGA